>NC_053441.1:53940353-54257038 GCF_007990345.1 Gossypium hirsutum | reverse complement strand
TTTTTAATCAAGTATTAAGATGGCACCTTACGAGGCTTTGTACGGTCGTAAATGTCGTACACTATTGTTTTGGACCGAGCTCGGTGAAAGTAAAATTTTCGGAGTTGATTTGATTAAAGATGCCGAACAGAAAGTAAAGGTAATCCGTGAAAGTCTGAAGGCAGCCACAGATCGTCAAAAATCGTATGCGGATTTGAAACGAAAAGACATTGAATATCAGGTGGGAGATAAAGTGTTTCTTAAAGTTTCGCCTTGGAAAAAGGTACTCAGATTTGGCCGTAAGGGCAAGTTGAGCCCGAGATTCATTGGGCCGTACGAAATCTTCGAACGAGTTGGTCCGGTTGCGTATAGATTGATTTTGCCCCCTGAACTTGAAAAGATTCACGATGTCTTTCATGTTTCGATGCTTCGACGTTATAGATCCGATCCGTCACATGTGATTAATCCCTCAGAAGTTGAAATTCAATCTGACTTGAGTTATGAAGAAGAACCGATTCGTATCCTAGCTCGTGAAGTGAAAGAGTTGCGAAACAAAAGGGTTCCGTTAGTTAAGGTGTTATGGCTCAAACACGGGATCGAGGAAGCTACTTGGGAAACCGAGAGCTCGATGAAAGAACGATACCCAAACCTATTTACTGGTAAGATTTTCGGGGACGAAAATTTCTTAAGTGGGGGAGAGTTGTGACAGCCCAAAATTGACCCTAGTCGGAAAGTGGTTTTGAGACCGCTAAACCGAGTCACCGAAATATTCGAATGTGATATTTATTGTCTAGAATATGTAATTATGAATGTGTGAAAATTTCAAGCTTCGATTTAGTCGATTGCATGTGAGTTTTAGTAAATAGGACTTATGTGAGAAAATTTTGAAATGTGATAGGTCAAAGCATAATGACCTATTAGTGCATGTTGAAAAAGGGGGGACTTGCATGTCAATTTCCCCCCCTCTATTAGTAGTGGCCGGCCATGACAAGTATGGTAGACCAAGTGTTATGGGCAAGACATGTCATAGACATGTTGTGTTGGTGCATCATGGGTGGAAACAATAAAATAATGAGCATGGTAATTAAATAATGAAAGGGAGGAGTGATGAAAAAAAAAAGAATGGTCTCATCCATGCCCCCCTCCCATTGCCGTGAGTAAAAGAAAAGAAAAGAAAAATTTTGTTCATCCTTTTTCATCTTCTTTTGGCCGAAAATTCTAAGGAAGGAGGAAGGAGTTCTTGCTTCATGTTTGGTTTGGAAGAGGATTAGGAGGAGGTTTGGCCATACTTGTATCTAGATCAAGGTATGTTTGAGGTTGTGCCATGAGATTCATGCATGTTTTTAGTTGCTAGCTTGAGCTCTAATTAGCCCATGGTTCAAATCTTTGCTATGTCATGGGGATGATATTCGGCCTAGGTGGATTTTGTGTTAATGCCATTGCATGCTAAATATGAAGCTTGTTAATGATGCATGTGATGGTGGATTGATGATTCTTGAATCTTCTTTTTAGCATTTTTGTGTGAGCACATATGTGCATTGGTTGCTAGATGGAGAAAAATCGGCTAGCAAGTTGTGTGCTAAGGCCGAATATAATTTTTGTATATTAATGAGTAATGCATGTGTTAAATTGATGGAAAGGGAGAGGATGCTTTACTAGTGTATATATGTGTGTATTAGCCAAGTTTTGAACTTGAAACAAAATGGTGTTTAGTCAATACAAGTGACCATACTTGTAGAATGTATTAAGTGTTGCAATCGGCCCCAACATAGACATGCATATTCGGCCATAGGAAGGAGATTGGTGTTGCATGTATTCGGTTAGAGGCAAGCATATTGATGCTTTTGTCTTGGCTTAGAAAATTCGGCCAAGGGGGAAAATTAGCTAAAATGTTGAGTTTGATTCATGATTTCCGTACATATGTGACTTTAATGTCTAATGTATAAATATGGGCTAAGTGCCTTGTGTTCCTCTTTTCGATGCTCAAATGATTAAATCAATTTATTTGTTTAATTAAGCTCAAGAGCAAAGGGGAACTAAATCCGATAAAGGGAAGGAAAAAGTGGTCGAATAGCTATCGGAATCGTTCGACAACATCCGAGGTAAGTTCTTGAGTAAAAGAGCTTAAATTATGATTTGATTAGATCATGTTTTAAGCAAATCAAAATCATGCTCTTTGTGTGTGGCTATTGAGTCGAAATTGCAAGAATGATAAGTGTCTTGTGTTTGAGTTTTGCTAACGAAAACGAAATACGAATGTGCCATGATTTATTGATAAATGTGCATGGTTATTTGAATGATGTCCGGGCTAAGTCCCGAAGGCTTTGTGCTAGGTGACCATATCCGGACTAAGATCCGAAGGCATTTGTGCGAGTTACTGAATCCGGGTTAAGTCCCGAAGGCATTTGTGCGAGTTACTAAATCCGGGTTAAGTCCCGAAGGCATTTGTGCGAGTTACTATAACCGGGCTATGTCCCGAAGGCATTTGAACGAGTAGCTATATCCGGTTAAATTCCGAAGGTACGTGATTTGGGAATGAATGATCTTGCTGTAAAAATTTCAGTTAATACGCTTGAAACATCCCAACATTAAGGTATGTTTCGTATGTGCTTTGAATTAGTTGAGCCCTTACAAATAAGTATTCGCTCAGTTGATAAATGAGCTACCGGCCTTTGGCTAAGTTGATCTTTGTGTATGAATAAAAGGGTTGGTAATGTGAAGTAAGTATGATATTGAAAAATTGTGCATATGAAATTATCCGTTTAGCTACATGAATGCTATACTTTTGTTGTGCTAGAATCCCTTGCTCAAAACTTACTAAGCATAAATTGCTTACTCCGTCTCCTTGATTCTCTGTTTTATAGATTTTGGTTCTCCAGCTATCGGACTCGGGATTTTGAAGTCGAAGTCGCCCACACTATCAAAGCCCCCCCCCTTTTGGTACAATTTTGGTTGAACTTCGAAATGGCATGTATAGGACTACCCTTTTTGTTGGGGGTCATGGACCCTTTGGACTTGTATAATTTTGGATAGCCATGCGAAAATGGCTTATATATGTTTGAGTATAATGTTATAATCATTTGGTATGGATATGGTTATTGAGAGGTGTGGATATGCTTAACAAGGATTGGCCATGGGAATGGTTAATCACTATAATAATTTGTGCTATTTATGCTAAAAGGGCTAGTTGAATCATGGAAACTATGAAATAGGTAAAGTCTACCTTAAAGGCAGATGCTGACAGCAGCAGTGATGTAGATTTGGAAAATCACTAAAAATAGTAGGAAGGGAATTAAATAGTGAATAAAGTATGTAAACGAACCTTGATGAATCTATTTTCATAGGAAAGTAACGAAACGATCATATGGACATATGTTAAGAGATATTCAGGTTCTCGTAAGACAGGGCCAGAACGGTTTCTGGATTCCCTGTTTCGACTTTGGAAATTCATTATAAATTAACCGGAGATAATTAGGAGTCATGCCATATATGTATAGATTCCTATTTGAGTCTAGTTTCTATAGAAACAAACGACATCAGTATTGAAGCCCTGTATAGGGAGATATCCAAGTCGTAATGCCCAAAGGTCAGTATAGTCGATCCCTGTAACATGGGAGACTTTGACTAATAAACTGTACTAATTGGCCCAACCAAAAATTCTAGAAAAAAATATGTAGATGGGCATATGAGTCTAGTTTCAGGGAAAATTTACGGAACTGGATTCCGAGTTTCTGAACTCAAGATATGATTTTTTAAGCGACTAGTACGCAGATTGGCAGTGTCTGGGAAATTTTTTTATAAGTGGTTTAAAGTCTGTTAACACCTCGTGTTCGACTCCGGTGACGGTCTCGGGTTCGGGGTGTTACACTAATGATGCAAATGGCTTCAATTCATTTTCTCCAAAGAACTCAACACCAATCTTTTGTACCTCATGGAAATCAATAATTGAAAGATATTTTAACAATGGTAAACTTCCAACTGATGGTAGTGATTTGCAATTTTTACAGTTACGAAGCTTCAAAGACAAGAAATTCTTGAAGGAAGAATCATCTATCCAAGACGCGAATTTCGCACCACCGTAATTCTTAGTAATGAGTTGCTCAAGCTTTTTCTGAGGACAAAGAAAATCCAACACCCGCTCTTCAACTTCTTTTTTCCTTGTATAGTTCTCTAAGTCTATGCTCTAATGTAGTTCTAACCCATCAATCCCTGGCTTCTCATTTAACTTAACTTCCCTCGCATCTCGACCATTAACATTCTCCAACTCAGAAAGACAAAAATTACCTCCAAGGTTTGACAAAATTTTCAATTCTCTAATAAGATGTCCATCACCTTTCCCTATAACAAAATTAGATAATGTTTGAAGCTTGGTTAGCTGATCAAATCCAGAGGGCATCCTTTCTATTGAATCCGCACCTCTAATATCAAGAAAATGCAAACTGACAAGGTTTCTGATCTTCGAGGGTAAATTTTTGCGCTTTGAACAATTTCTTAATATTAGAGTCTCCAAATGATAAAGACTACACAAAGAATCATGTAAACAATTGATTTTGGTGCTAGAAAAATTTAAGTAGCATAGATGTTTTAAATTTTTAAAAAGGTTAGTCAAATCATAGATCTCATACCCACGCAAAGAAAGAACCCTTAAGTAGCTAAGCCTAGGCAACAAATCATCCAAGACAACATTAGATAAATAGAACTCATCATATCTTGGAATCAATAAGGGTAAGGGTAAGGGTAAAGGTAAGAAAGTACGTAAAGAAGTCATTTGATAAAATGCTTCAAACTTCTTTACAATGTGATACCGATCATCGCTAACATAAGCAGAGTGACAAAAACGATGCGAAAACTTTTTTTGCTTTTCCCCCTCCAGTCTGCAACATATTTCTCCTGCAACTAATTGAGCTAAATCATTCATATGATCATGTATCACGAAACGAGATTTATCTTTACTAGATATTTGGAAAAATGACCTTGACATTATTAGGTCTTGAAAATATTGGTTGCCAAGACCTTTGGCTTGACTTTTAGCTTTTGGTTGCTGGAAACCTTCTGCTCTCCATAATAAGATAATTTCTTCTTCTTTGAATTCATAATCTTTGGGAAATATGGAGTAGTATGCAAAACATCGTTTCAGATGCGGAGGAAGATAATGATAGCTTAATCGCAAAGCAGAAATTATGCCACATAGATCTTCTGGTAAGTTCCATATCTCGCTCTCATATATTTTTTCCCATTCACTGTGATCCTTAACTGTGCGTAATAAGCTTCCAATGGCTTTTGCTGCCAAACATAAGCCGTTGCACTTTTTCACTATACTCTCTCCAACTTCTTTAAATTGGAGATGCCCATCAAAGTTTCTTACTTTCAATGCATGCTGAGCAAATATGAATAAACAATCAGGATGGGAGAGTTTATCCAAGTAAAAAGCTTTCATCTAATCCACATTAGATTAAACCTTTTAGAGTTTAATTGTTACAATAATCCTGGTTCCTGCTCCAAAAGGAGCACGTAAGATGGTCCAATCAGTGGAACTCTTGTTCCAAATGTCATCTAAAACCAGCAAGAACCTTTTTCCTGACAACTTCTCCTTCAACTTGACTTGAAGTAAATTCAGGTCATTGTAAGCTCATGGCTCAGAGGTGATGGACTGTAAAATTGTCTTAGTTATATTAACTGCATCAAATTCATCAGAAACACATACCCAGGCTGTGTGATCAAAAGACTCCTTAATGCTGGGATCATTATAAACAAGTTGAGCAAGAGTTGTTTTCCCCATCCCTCCCATGCCAACGATGGAAAGGACGCAAACTCCATCCGAGTTGTTAATTTTGAGCAACTCAAGCATTTCTTGCTTCTCATTGGCTCTACTAACATACTCCAGAGCTCCATCCATCAAGGAAGTTGGTTGCAACTTGGGTTTCTTTCCTTGGAAGTTGCGCCTTGAGACTTGATCTCACTCAACCCTAAATTACTTCTTCAAGTGTTCAAACTATTCAGTCTACCGGTGATTTTTTTATCTTTGAAATCATCTTAGTATTGAACTGAAAAGAGGTTGGAGAGAAATTAGCACCAGTACAGCAGGTAGGAATGAGTTTCTGTACCTTACTAGTGCAGGCTTGAGCTTGAGTTTTTGGAGCTTGAGACGTAACTGCTGGTAAGCGAACTCGTTCAAGATGTCATCCACATCGTAAGCTAAGTCTTGGAGATCGTCCAACCAATTCTTCACACCCTCGTCCTCATCCTTGATCTGCTTCTCCTTTGCATGGTTCAACACAGCTTTGATCTCGGGTAATATGGATTGCCACAGCTTTAGTTGCTGGTGGACTTGCCTGTGATCGACCACAAAGTTAAGTACAGAGTCAACCAACTTGCCAGACAACAGCTCTAAAAATGCAGAAAAAGCAGCCTCTCCGATGACAGACATGGTGGAATTACGACAAAGAAATCAAAGAGAGAGATGAACAAGCAAACGGGAAATTCAGGGAAAGAAATGTAGATGGATTGGGGTTAACAGGCAATGAGTTAAAGTCAATGAATAGAGACAACTGAGACGGACCCCAAACTGTTGTTGGAGGGCTAGCATTGATGGGAAAACACAAACAAAGTGGAAAATAGCTCAGTCTTTGAAATTAGTTCAAAAGTGGACCCCAATTTCTTTAAAATTATAGTTTTAGGGCTAGATTGACCATGTTTTAAAAAAGTGCTTTTAAAAAATGTCGTGAAAAATTACTTTTTTAAAAATTTTGAGTGTTTGGTATTGCTACCAAAAAGTGCTTTTGAGAAATAAAATATCCATTTTAGACATGATATTATAAAGTAATAAATATGTATTTAAATAATGTTCAAATTAGTTAATATTATGATATTTTAACAAAAATATAAAAAAAAATTATTATAACTTATTGTTAATATTTTAATATATAATATTAATTTTAAATATTTCTAATTAATTAATATTAATTATTTATTAAATTTAATTAGAATATATAAACTATATTTTAATATTTAAATATAATAATTAAATATTTGTAATTAGATATTGACACAATTGTATTATTTTAAAAATTAATTTTTATTTTTAATTAATACTTTTAACACATTTGTATTATTTTATTTTAAAATGTATTTGAATATATAACTCATTTTAGATATTAATATAACATAAAAAAACATAAACTTAACAAATTAAAATATTACATATATTTGTATTAAAGTTTCAAAAAGGGATCATATTTATATACTAAATATAAATACTAAAAATTTTACAATAGCATTTACAATTTAAAGTGAATTCATTAAATTAGATGCTATAGCATCTCTTGTTAATTCCATTTCAAAACCATTTGAATTGTTTGATTCACCGTCATCATCACCATCATTATCGTCGTCGTCATCATCATCGTCGTCGTCATCATCATCACCTTCTCGACCATGTGCATTTTCTGAATTAATAATTTCGTATTACATAAAATCTGCATCATTTCGACCGGCATGTTTTCGCATAAAATTGTGTATCGTCATTGTCGCAACAATGATCATCGTTTGTTTTTCAAAACTATAACTTGGCATAACCCTTAAAATGGCCCATTTTTTTCAAAACACCAAAAGTTCGTTCAATCACACTACGTAATGATGAATGTGAATGATTGAATATCTCTTCTTTACCAGATACTGGTCTACCTCTATGAAAGTCAGGTAAATGATATCGCTGACCTTTATATGGTCCAAGATAACCTTTCATTTGAAGATATCCAGAATCAACAAGATAATATTTTCTTGCATGTCAAAATATAACAAACAATTAATTCAAGAATTATTTTTATAAAAATTATCAATTAAAGAACTTATATTTTATTATTTAAAAAATCACATATAAATAAAATATCTAACCATTTGGTAGGTGCGGAAATTTGTATTTTGGATCTCGAATTGCATCAAGAAATATTCTAGTGTCATGTGCCGATCCTTCCCATCCAGCTATGATAAAGGTGAAACACATATTAAAATCACATACTGCAATAATATTTTGAGTCCGGATACCTTCTCTTCCAATATAGGGAATTTGTTCATTTGGTGGAAGAATAGCGGCAATATGAGTACCATCAATTGCACCTATGTAATCCTGAGCAAATAATCAAATTAGTCCCGTGCATCTTTTTAGTCGACCAAAAATATTAAAATATAATAATATAAAATTAAATTTTAACCTTAAAATGCGACATATATCTAAAATCATTATGTATTTGTTCGGGTATTGAGCTAAAAAAAAAGATTTTTGGGTGCAATTAGATCAGTGGCCATCCTTGAAACTTTCTCAAGCACAATTCCAAATTATTGACTTATTATTGATTCAGACCTTTGAAATCTTTCTCGACATTGGGAAAATTTTGCACCGGTGCCCAAGATGTATAAAAAAATTCCCAACATTTCACCAGAAGATATGTTTCTTGAAGTTTGCAAGTTGTATATTGTCTCAAAAACTCTCAACAAACTTGTGAATACCATTTTAGGCATCCTAAAATTAATCATACAACGTGATTCGTGACCGTCAAGGATCTCTCGGATCCGTGTCTCTCTGACTGTTTTGAATTCATGCATGGTTGCTTCAATATATGCTTCTCGTAATATAATTGCATGGAAGAAGATGCAACAACAAATAATCGGTTAAAACATTCAATGCGTTGTAAAATCTCTTTCTTTTCCCTTTCATCATCACTTTCATCACCGCTGTAATTCTCAACTATACTCATCACCTATGAAAAAATTTGAACATCCAAAATCATATATAAACAACTATTGATAAAATTAATTTAGTATAAATCAGTAGAACATAAATTTAATATCCAAATACCAAACATAAACAACTATTAATAAAACTAGATTACACATAAATAAGTAGAACATAAATTCAATATCCAAAAACCAAACGTAAATAACTATTGATAAAACTAGTTTAGCATTGTTGTTTAGTCACATAATAGATATCTCTGAACCCTAGAAGATTAGAAAATTTTCAACTATCCTCCATTTCTTTCTTAAGCCACAAAGCTCTAATCTTGTGATTAATTGATAAAAACATAATTCGCTTGTCCTTGTTGAGCAATAATCTAAGTGCAAAAAAGTATAACGGACTAGCTTCTGGAACTTCTTTCGACATGCTGTCGAGCACTTTGACTGCTTGTGGAATACCATATGGATCCGTAACAGGAGTCAAACTAGATATAGCTTGACTCATATTGTCATCTGCATTGCATAATTTTTCTATTTGACTAGACAATCTTGCAGCCCCTCCAATTTGCTTTGAGGATTTCTTTTTTCCAATTTTAAAATGTGAACTTGATATCTCAGGGTTTTTTCTTTTTTGACCGTTTCCATCAATTTGAACATCATTTGAAATGTGAATATCATTTAAAATGTGAACATCAATTCTCACATTTTCTTCTTCATTCTCTTCAAGTATTTCATTGTTAACATCCTCAAAAAAATCACTATGGAGTGTACCAGAAGAAGGTGCCCATGCTTTATCACTTGTTGCAACTATCCCCGTGAACATTTGGTCCAACTTCCCTTCGAATTCAGGATCAATGCCCGATGTTCTAAATTTTTGAGCTTCAGGCACAACCTACATATAAAGTTATGGTTTAATAACAATAATTATCAATAACATCATAAATAAGAAAAAAAAACAAAAATATTCAGAATTATTAATGTACCTTTAGCCTACTCTCCCACCAATCATCCGATGCATCAACTGTTCTTTTTATAGGATTCCACCCTAGACCAGTATCTTCGCCTTTAAGTTTCTTCCAAGCTTTCCATTCTTTTTTTAGGGCACTCCACCTATTTTTAAGTTGTCTTTGTGAAAAAGCCTTGCCCGTTTCTTTCTCAAAGTTGGTCATTATTTTCAACCATCCATCTTTTGTGAAATGTGTACTAGGCCTATTGCCTTTCAATATCTCTTTAATACAAATATCACAAAATATTTTTGTCAATCTCTTATCCGACATTACTTTGACTTTTTCACCACTAACTTCAACCGCCGAAGTACTCATCTATTGTGTATACGAACAGATTCGTTTCAGCCAGTAAAGCAATCAAGAAAATCAAATGTCACACAAATATATATTTTTATATGTGTATCAAAATCAAGATAGGATCCTAAGATTTTGGATTCATGGGAGGAATTGACTGACCTGTGTTTTGAATCAATTTACTTATACATACATACATACATGTGTTCTTTTATTGAGCATTCATATGATGATGATGGTGATGATTTAGAGGTTTACTGTGATAATTCCATATTCGTTAATGTCCCTTTTATTAATTAACTCTTAATTGTGTTATCTGTATGACAAATAAATAAATATATATATATCATTCGATTAAAGTTGACTATATTATTATTTATTTTCAAAATAATATTAATCAATATTGGTCTAGTTTTATTATATCAGTGCATATATAAAGTACTTAACATTGAATTATTTCTTTGTTATATACTGGCAAATAAGGAGCAGACCAAGGGTTTAATTTATGTATAACATGACATACTCAATTTGTTTTGTTGACAATTTTTTCAAATAAATAAACTTTATATTTGCTGTTATCATATGTTGGTTCAGGTCGAGTTTGCAAAAACTTGGGTTACATTACCGACTCAGGTTGAGTAGTGTCTTGAAATAAAATTATGGATTCAAATTTTGTAAATCGATTGAACTGAAAATGGATTTGAATTATTATCTAGAAAATGATATTGAACCAGTTAGAACAACTAAAAAACCCAATTGAATTTTTTCAAAAATTTTACTACTTTTTTAATTGAACCCATCAAACTAACAATCTAATCGATTGACTTTACCCATTCCATAGAGAAAAAGTATCAGAGGAGTCCATATAACTACCCAATAGGAGATTTCAGAAAGAACGAAAAAAGAAGCAGTTTAAGTAAAAATTTGGTCAAATAAATTATCAGGTCTTCAAAATTTAGGACCAATGGAAGATGCATTCCATAGGTTTGTTCTCACAAACATGCAAATCCACAGTTATATCCAACTCAAGCAAAGTCTGCTCGAAAAATCGATGTCAAGAAGACTACTACTATAGACCCGCCTTGAAGCTCACATAATTTTAGCAATGGGTAAACAAACATGAAATTTAAAACAAACCCAGAAAAAAGTTCACCCATAAATAATGAAAACAAGCATTGAGAAACCAAATAATATTAAACTCATAAACAAAGCAAAAACAGAGTATTTTAGAGGGGAGAAAGCAAGGAAAAGCCAGCAGAGATATTTACCTGAGAAAAGAGTTGAAATCTTTGAAGAGAAAATATAATTGAAGAAAGAAATGGAAGCAAAAAAGAGACAGGAGATGGGAGGGGAATGGATTGTGAAGCCTGTGATGGTCTCCTATAAATATAGAGACAAAGGCCATTAATGTTTTCTTTTTACTGCATAATGAACATTTAAAGAGAAGTAGAAGAAAAGAGAGACTCACCTGTAGAGAAGAAGAAGAACCAGAGGAAAAGAGGGTTCAGACAAAAGAAAAAAAGGGGAAAAAAGAAGAAGACAACAAATAAGGTTCAAAATGTAATATCAGTCTCACCAAAATTTAGCCTTTTCATATGAGAAAAAAGATTTTTTAAAAGTTAAAAAAAGCTTCTACTTTTTACCCCGTTCTTTATTATTTTTTTATATAGAAGCACTTTTTTCCCTAAAAGCTTATCTAATAATCAACGTCGAACGGAGCTTTAATGGAGTTTATATTTATTGTTTAAAAAATATTTCTAAATAATTTTTATAAAAGGTTTAATTTATGATTTGGTCTTAATAATCTACTTGTTTTTGTCTTTTGATATCTATTTTTGTTTTTGATTTTGTATTTAAAGTACACTTAAATTTTCAGTTTGGTACCGAAAATATACTTTCTTTTTACTTTTACTCTAAATTTTTATAGCTAATCACAAAACACCACATGGCGTTTTTATGTTAAAAACAAAAATTATTTTTTATTAAATGTATATACACATTAAGAATATATAAAAATTTCAGAAAATATATATAAGCTAAAAAAAACATATCAATTATAAAAAAAGTTATAAAATAAAATTTGCAAAAAATTACTATAATTGAAAAGAGATTAGTTGAAATTAATAATATTATTACAAAAAATGTAAAACAAAATTAAAAATTTTAAAAAATTGTAATTTAATAAAAGTTTTAAAATATTCTTTTATAAAATTCTAAAATTCTAAAAAGTATAAATTTCAAGTTTTTATTTTCGCAGTTACTTGAATTTTAAATATCCTTTTTAATTTTTTTTAGTATTTTTCAATTTTTATAAATTATTTTTGATTTTTTAAAATTTCTAATGATATATTTTATAATTTTATAAAGAAATTAATTTAATAAATATAATATAGATAATACCAAAAAATAAAAAAGGACATGTGGCATATTCTAATTAAATATTAAAAAATATTTTTGACTTTGACCAACCATTACTATTGTTGATTAATGATCAACCACTTGGTGCTATTAGAACATGCCATATATATCTTTTTAGTATTATATATATATATTATTGATTAAAAATATAAAAATATCATATATAATTTATAAAAAGGTTTTAAAATAATTTTTTTATAAAATTCTAAAATATATAATTATTAATTTTAAAAAGTCAAAATAATATATAAAAATTGAAATTTTTTACTAATAATGGTATTTAAATTTCAACTGAAAATTTAACTACCTTTTTAGAATTTTAGAATTATATGTTTTAGAATTTTATAAAAAAATTGTTTTTAAATTGTTTTTGATTTTTTTTACATTTTTGGATAATATTATTAACTTCAACTAATTTTTTTAATTATCATATTTTTATAAATTTTTTTATAATTTATATGTTATTTTCTAGATTATATATATGTTTCTGAATTTTTTTATATTTATATTTATATATTTTATATTTCTAAAGTGTATATACATTTAATAAAATAAAATATTTATTTATTTTACATAAAAATAACACGTGGCACTTTGTAATTGGCTATAAAAAACTTTTTTTAACGTCAGTCAAATGGACTAAAAAAATATAATGGGGGCTTATTTTAGGTACCAAATTGGGAATTTAACTATACTTTAGATATTAAATTGGAACAAAAAAGAGTTTAGATACTAAAAAAAATGAATATATTTTAAGGAATGGTGAATTAAATCATTGTAATATTTTAAAGGAGTTATATAACTTGTATAGTTTAATCTCATGTCTTTATTTGTTGAAAGATAATTAAGTTATTTATATTAACATATAATAACTAAATGCTGAATGCATACTTTTTAAATATATTAGTTATTTGATATTTTGTGATATTTTAAATTTTACTACTTTTATTTTTATAATTTGTTAGTTTTATTATTAAAATATTACGTGTTATATATCTTTTCAGTTTATGTATAACTAGTCCTGCGATGTACGAATTAATTGTATATATTAATTAAAATATAACTTATTTTAAATTCAATATTAAATAATTTAAAATAATTGATGTCATATAAAAAGTTGAAAGTTAAGACATAGAAAAAGATAAGTTGAAAATGGAAGTTTTTTTAAATCATTGACTATTGCTTTTGAGAAGTGCTTTTGAAAAATTTGAGTGTTTGGTATTACTGTCAAAAAGTGCTTTTGAAGAATAAAATGTCCATTTTAGACATTATATTATAAAGTAACAAATATGTATTTAAATAATGTTCAAATTAGTTAATATTATGATATTTTAGCAAAAATATAAAAAATAATTTATTATAACTTATTGTTAATATTTTAATATATAATATTAATTTTAAATATTCCTAAGTAATTAATATTAATTATTCATAAAATTTAATTAGAATATATAAACTATATTTAAATATTTAAATATAAAAATTTAATATTTGTAATTAGATATTGACACAATTGTATTATTATAAAAATTATTTTTTATTTTTAATTAATACTTTTAACACATTTTATTATTTTATTTTAAAACGTATTTGAATATATAATTCATATTATATTAAACATAACATAGAAAATATAAACCTAACAAATTAAAATATTACATATATTTGGATTAAAGTTTTAAAAAGAGATAATATTTATATACCAAATATAAATACTAAAATTTTTACAATAACATTTACAATTTAAAGTGAATTCATTAAACTAGAAGCTATAGCATCTCTTGTTAATTCCATTTCAAAACCACTTGAATTGTTTCATTCACCGCCATTATCACCATCACCATCGTTGTCGTCGTCGACGCCATCATCACTTTCTCGACCATGCACATTTTCTGAATCAATAATGTAGGTTACTGCATGTGCCAGAACTAATCCAATCAATGAGCAAAGAAGAAAAACCAGGTTTTGAATATTTGATGGGCTACTTTAACACTAAAATTAAACAAACATAATACTATCTAACTAAAATCTAAAATCTAAAATCTAATTACTAAAACCCAATATTAAACTTAGTAATTCACTTAAAAAGAGCCTAAAACTAAGTGTGAATTTAACTCTAAAACATATACTAATTAAACACCTATCAATTTCGTTCCAACTATCATTGTAATGTAATGTTATAATGTTTTTGTTCTAATATATGACAATGCACATTGTTTGTCATATTTTTGTTCCGATTTAATGCACACTACCATTTTAGTGTAATGTTTGCCAATAATTGTTTCAAAATGGTATGAACTTTGGACCAAAAGAAAAAAAAAGTTATATGAACAACAATTCAATAGAAAGCCGACAAAATTAATTGAAGTTGGTTCGATTCGGTTAATCATTTTAACAGAAAAAAGCTCAATTCAACTAACGGTTTAGTTAATTATAGTTCAATTAACAATGGATCGAACTAACTATTTCATCACCCCTTAGATTAAATGTTTGAGAATATAAAACAAAATACTTAGAATTATTCAATATTATATCCAGAAATCATATATACAGGCGCAAAAGTTGGAGACTACTATGCCATTCATCTTGTAATTGCTTCAAACGTAAGGAAGACCTAATTCTTTCATCTTTCTCCTATTCTAAAAGCAAACATAGTTTCAATTGAACAGTTTAGCGTGCAATGGATACTAAGATGCTAATTTGAGGGTAAAATATGGAATGCCCATATTGTAATATATGGTGCTTTATTAACTGCTGATATCTTTAACAGCATAAAGCTAGCAATCCAGGGTTAAGGCAAGGCTTTCAAGGCAGCTTCTCCTAGTTTACCTCTGAGCAAGTGATGGATTGTAGGGTGCTCCCCAAACTGAGCTAGGGACAGTTTGACTACCGGTTGCAGCAATAGTAGCTGGAACATTGGTACTATTACCAAAAGGGATTAGGCCTTCTACTGGCCCAAGACCAGTCTGCATTACAAGCCGACTGTAGCCATCAGAGTAGGTGGTGCCACCTTGAAAAGGTGGTGCATATGAAGGATCAGGATTCATGTAGCCACCAGCATATGGTACCGTTCCTATTTTTGTTAAAGAACACAACATCAGTGCAAGTGTTAGCAGAGGGAAAAGGTGCGAGAAAAAGAAAAGAAGCAACCAGATTGTGTCCCAAATACCATTTATATAGGAAAATGAAGTTACCATGCATTTTCTTCTCAGCACTCAAGATTTCAGCGCGTAGCTTTTCAACTTCTTTTGCCATTCGGATTAGATTCTTTTCCATAGCTTGCATTTGCTCCACCTGCTCTATGTTTTACTCTTTTTCATGCTGAAATGTAACGCTACATTTAAACAAATTCAAAAAATAATCAGAGCCTACTTCTTAGCAACTATATGGTGGTGGAAAGCACCACAAATGAAATATGAAACAAAGAGATCTTGAGGGGTAAGCAACATGATTATTTTGCTTGCTTGAACATTTGCATAATTTATGACTCTCGGCTCATAGAATAATTTTTTGATAATCAATATATAAATCTGGTGCTATCCAGGCTTATTACAACCATTTCCATCTATTGATTACTTAAAACAACATGCCACATTAAAGCTGGAGTATGGGGCAATAATAACAAACGGCATATTCAACATGGCAATTTTATTAACAGTTACCAAGCAGTTTTATAATTCAGATGAACAATAGAGCAAATAAATCATATTTGAAAGTTATGGAGCTCTTGCAAGAATTTGAATGACCAAATGTAGTTACCAAGTCCTGTGGTATTATTTCAGGACAAACACCATCATATTAATAAAAAAAACATTTTACCACAATAACAGTGAATATTGCAGCAAAATATTTTCAATATGATAACTTACTAAAGGGTTCCAGACACCAAGCAACAAAATGAAACAACAAGATAACAGAAGGAAGCACACGAAAGTTTTTAACAAAGGAAACACTCCTATTGCACAAGATTTATTTCTTGAGCAAGTCATTAAAATTCAAGGGTAACAAATGAAGATACAGGGGAGAAGGACTTTGAGATTTGATAAGACAGATTCTAGAGCTCCAAAACATTTTAAGAAAAGAAAGCTACTGGAGTTCTCAAGAAAACGCAAAAATAGACGATGTTGATATATAATGATATTGAAAAATACTTACAACAATTGGGGAGCACAGTTTTTACACACTAAGAACAAAATATAGATATAAAAAGCATACATAGGATACAGAGACATCACCTTGTTATCAAATATTTCAAATCAACTTAGGTTCCAAAAACCACTTTTGAGTTCAAAATCTTAAACATGTAATGTGTAATCTTTTTTTTTACCAAATCAATATTTCCACCTTCCATTTGATGGTTAATTGCAAAGCAAAGATGAACTATAGAAAGTTCTATTATACAAAGAAAAACAATAACCATAAAAAAGAACAGAAATTTTATATTCAAGATGATCATAAATTCCAGTTAAACACAACCGGCATGAAACCCTTAAGATTAGATGTTTCTTTCATATCAAATTTCTCAACTTATCACAGGGCAAATTTTAAAAAAATAGCCTATAAAACATTAATTACGCATCTAAATTGCACAGACATAAACTAAAAGCTGGTGAGTCACACAACATAGTTTCAAACACTACTAAAACAGAGCAAAGTTAAAGACAATAGCATAAAAACATAAAATCCCCATCTAAATTCAATAGATAAACTAAATGACACAACATAGATTCCGATACTAAAAAAAGACCCTAGGAGTCTAACAAGAAATTCAAGCATATAATGAAAAGGATGTTTCTTAAGCATCAAATTACTTCATAAATAGAGAATCATCAAATGGATATCACTAATCATTTTTACCTCATTGATGACAGGAGGTCAGTGGTGGCAGCATCCTTCTATAATATAGCCGAGCAAATGCATCACTCTAACCTACTGAATGCCACATTTTAAGAGTAACTCTGTATGAATCAAATGGACTAAACCCCAAGTTAATAAAGGATTCTTATTAATATAGAGTTAAAGTTACAGGAAAATGAGGGAAAAGAAGCAAGAAAACCTGATTGTATACATTAATGAACATAAAATTGAAAATAATGTTACCTCTAATTTGAAGAAAAAATTTGAATAGCTATACATAATGAGATAGAGAAAAACTCTGAAAATAGTAAGCAGTGGAAGTTTATAGTGAAATGATTTTTCCTTACTTGAAAATCATTTACAACAGAATATATATACAAATTTATGAAGTCTCTAGAATGAATATGAGATCCCAAAAAATAGCAAATGACAGTCTGTACAAGTAACTATTTTAACTAACAATATTAACAATAAGCTAGCTACTGATTATGGTAATTTAGCTAATAGCCCCCCTCAAGCTGGTGGATGTATGTTAAGCATTCCTAGCTTGGAAATAATGTCTCGAAAAGGTTGTGCAGCTAAAGCTTTGGTGAAGAGATCAGCTAACTGAGCAGATGAACTGCATGGCAGCAAACGCACAATTCCTTATTGTAATTTCTCACGTACAATGTGGCAGTCGATTTCGATGTGCTTGGTACGTTCATGGAATGTAGGATTGGACGCAATTTGAATTGTTCATTTGTTATCACAGAATAGTGGAGTAGCACTAGAAATAGGGACATGAAGATCGTGAAGAAGATAGTGTAACCATTGAACTTCGCAAACTGTTGATGCAAGAGCCCTATATTCAGCCTCACTGGAGGAACGTGACACAGTTGGTTGTTTCTTGGCACGCCAGCAAATTAAGGAATCACCAAGAAAGATGCAGTAGCCTGTGATCGATCGACGAGTTTCTGGGCAACCTGCCCAATCAGAGTCACTGAATGCTCGGAGATCGAAGGAAGAGGAGGCAAGATAAAAAATTCCAGTTCTAAGGCAGCCTTTTAAGTAACGAAGTACACGGTGAGCTACTTGAAGATGGAGTGTAGTTGGCTTGTCCATGAATTAACTGAGTTGTTGGACTGCAAAGGTGAGATCGGGACGTGTAGAAGTGAGATAAATAAGTTTACCAACAAGTTGTCGATAAGCAGTGATGTCTGGAAGCAAATTTCCATCTGGTGATGTAAGTTTGAAAGTTGATTTTGCTGTTATTGGAGTCTTGGCAGGTTTGCAATCAAGAAATCCAGATTCCTTTAATATCTCAAGAGCATATTTCCTTTGAGAAATATGTATTCCTCGACTTGTACAAGTAACTTCAAGACCAAGAAAATACTTGAGATCACCAAGATCCTTGATTCGAAATGTGATATCAAGGAACTGCTTTACTTTGGTAATTTTACTTAATGATGTACCTGTTAATATGATATCATCCACGTAGACAAGTAACACAGTGAACTCATCAGAAATTTCTTTGACAAACATGGAATGATCAGCTGAGGATTGAGTTAGCCAAGAGAGAGTAAGGCAGTGGTGAGTTTTGAGAACCATTGTCTGCTAGCTTGTTTGAGTCCATAAATGGACTTTTGAAGCTTGCATACCTTTGTAGAATCCGTATGAGTAAATCCAGGAGGAGGTAACATGTATACTTCTTCATTAAGATCTTCATGAAGAAACGTGTTATTGACATCAAGTTGTTGAAGATGCCATTGTCTCGAAGCAGCTAAAGCAAGAAGAAGTCAAACTGTGGTGATCTTTGCAACAGGAGAAAAGGTGTCAAAATAATCAATTCCTTTAGTCTGCGTGTAGCCTTTAGCTACTAAACGGGCCTTGTAGCGTTCTATTGAACCATCTGCTCGGTGTTTGATGCGAAAGACCCATTTACACCCAATAGGTGTTTTACCAGGTGGTAAAGTAGTTATAGTCCAAGTGTTATTCTGCTCAAGTGTATTAATCTCAACTAGCATTGCCTCATTCCAGTGGGGAAATTTACTTGCTTGTTTGAAGGCTTTGGGTTCTATGGATGTTGAAATGGCAAGTTATAGTGCAAATGTTGTGGTGAAAGGTTGTGATATGAAATACAATTAGAAATAGAGTGAGAAGTACCTGGATGATTGGTGGTAGCTGGCACTTGATAGTGTTCTTGTAGATGTGGAGGTGGACGATGGGTTCTTTGAGGACGAGAAGAGGGAGGTGGGGTTGGTTGGCATGGTTGTTGAGGATGAATTGGTTGGGAAGGTAGGGAAGGTGTGTCATAGGTTGTGTCAGATTGAAGTAATTTGACTGGAGAAGTGTGATCATAGGTGTGTTGATGAAGGAAAGGACAAATAGTTTCATGAAATGTTGTATTGTGAGATACAAAGATTGCTCGAGATTAGGTATCAAGAAGAATATAACCTTTAACATGGGGCTTATAACCAAGAAAGACACATTGTCTTGCACGAGAATCAAATTTTTTGCGATGGGCAGATAGAGTTGATGCAAAACTCAAGCATCCAAATACTCTAAGCATGGAATAACCGGGTTTAGAACCATGTAATTTTTCAAAATGGGTGAGGTTGGAAAGAAGTGGAGTAGAGGTTCTATTGATGAGGAAAACGGAATGTAAAACAGCATACCCCCAAAAGAGTTGTGGTAAATGAGAATGAAATAGTAATGCTCGAGCAACATTGAGAATATGTTGATGCTTACGCTCAACAAGGCCATTTTGTTGAGGTGTTTCAGTGCATGAGGTTTGATGAATTGTGCCTTGAGAGGCATAAAAAGAAGGCATATCAAATTCTTTGCCATTATCAGATCGAATAATTTTAATGGTTTTAGAATGTTGCGTTTTTGTCAAGGCAAAGAAATTTTGAATATAATTTTGAACTTCAGATTTGGTTTTAAGCAAAATGATCCATGTATATCTTGTAAAATCATCCACAATTGTGAGAAAATATCTATGGCCATGAAGTGAAACAACAGAATTAGGGCCCCAAATGTCAACATGAATAAGATCAAAAATATTATTGGATCGAGTTTGGCTTACAGGAAAAGAAAGCTTTTTGTGTTTTGCAAAATGATAGGTCTTACAAGCTGAATTGTCAGAAAAAGAAAGTGAAGGGATAAAACTAGTAAGCAATTTGATGCGAGAATCAGAAATGTGGCCCAAACAATGATGCCAAAGGTCTGGTGAAGTAGTGGAGATGGCTGAAACAGGATGTTGAGGAAAGGCAAAATGCTGGACAGGATTATCCATGGTGTAAAGTCCATGTTGTGCCTTAGCTGTACCAATCATCCTCCAGGATGGTAAACCCTGTATAGTACAATGAGAAGCATGAAAAGTGAAGCAACATGGCAGGTTAGAGGTGAGTTTTGTAATAGATAAGAGATTGAATGAAAATTGAAGAATATAAAGAACATCAGTTAAGCATAAATGGTCATTGAATATGACAGTGCCAGAAAAATGTGCAGGAACCTTTGATCCATTTGGTAATGTAACAAAAATAGGTTTAATGCGTTTATAAAAGGTTAAAGAAGATAAAGAGTGCGTAATATGATCAGTAGCACCAGTATCAACTATCCAAAAGGAAAATTTAACAGAAGAAGAAGGGGTAAAAATATTACCATCGGAAGCAGCAAGAGAAAAGGATGATGTAGGATCAGTCATGATATGGTTTGTAACATGAGATGGAGAAAATGTGGTGGGCTTAGTGGCTAAGGAAGAGGTCTGAAGTAAGGCAAGCAGCTGATCATACTGCTCTTGAGTGAGATTAACACTAGAACCAGAACTATGAGAAGAATCACCAGCAGGAAAAGCAGCAACAGATTTAGAATCCTCCAATGAATCATCAATATCATCAGAAACAACATTGTGTGCTCGAGAAATGGGAGCACGAGGCTTAGCACCAGAGGGATATCCATTCTTTTTGTAACATGTGTCAATGGTATGCCGAGGCCATTGACAAAAGGTACACCAACGTTTGTCAACATATGTAGAAGATGAAGTATTAGATTGTGATTTCCTGGATTAATCATTAGCAGATTTGACTGTATTGCTAACAAATGATTTAGAGGAGGTAATATTGAATTGCCGTTCCTGTTGAATTACTTTAGAAAATGCCTTGTTAATAGAAGGTAGAAGATCCACTAGAAGTATTTGAGATCGCACAGCGTAAAAAGAGTCATTCAAACCCTTCAAAAAATGAATCACATAGTCCTGTTCATGATAGGTACGAGCAGTAGTAACAGCGCCACATGAACAAGCTGTAATACACAAGTAAGAAGGCAGCGGTCGAAATTGCAATAATTCATCCCAAAGTATTTTCAGCTCAGTAAAGTAATCAGTGACAGATTTGTCATCTTGTTTGAAAGCATAAATCTCCTCTTGTAGATCAGAGATTCTACAAAGATCACCTTGCGAAAAACGTTCGCGAAGATTGATCCATATATCTGAGGCTTTATCAATCCATAAAACACTATTGAAAATAGAAGGAGTGATGGAATGATTAAGCCAAGAAATTACCATATTGTTGCATCTCTCCCAAGCAGAAAAAAAGAGGATCGATACGAGAAGTAGCAGGAATAGATCCATCAACAAATTGGAGTTTGTTTTTGGATAATAGTGCCATACGCATAGCGCGTGACCAGTGATAATAGTTCGAGCTAGAAAGAGGAGGTGTAACAAGAACCAGTGAAGGATTTTCATTGTGATGAAGATAATAAGGACTGGAAGCCTGAGTAGGATCAAGATTGATAGCCATGAAAATGGCAAAAAAGAAGGAAAAAAAAATCAAAGAATATGATCGAGAAAGAAAACGTCTGATACCATGTGGAAGTTTATAGTGAAATGATTTTTCCTTACTTGAAAATCATTTACAACAGAATATATATACAAATTTATGAAGTCTCTAGAATGAATATGAGATCCTAAAAAATAGCAAATGACAGTGTGTACAAGTAACTATTTTAACTAACAATATTAACAATAAGCTAGCTACTGATTATGGTAATTTAGCTAATAAATAGTAAGCATGTGATCGAACACCTAGAATATGGTTACCTCAAAGTTCACCATCCCAAAGTTCTTCAAGGGTCTTGTATGCACCATAGGTTTCGTGCACGAATGCTTCGCCTCTTATCAACTTCTCCTGAATTCCAGATTTTCAGATAAGTTCTTCTGTTTTCATCTGTTTTCATCAACTAAAAAAAGCAGTAAGGCAGAGGCACAACTAATAGTTAAAGCAGTAAGGCAGTAAAGCAAAGCAGTAATCCAGAATTTTCCCTGAAAATTCTAATCGAAAATAGTAAGCCAGAATTTTCCCTCATTCTAATCGAAAGCAGTAAAGTAGTAAGGCACAAGCAATAAGGCAAAAGAAGCAGTAAAGCAAAGCAGTAAGCCAGAATTTTCCCTGATTAATTTTCAAAGTAATCAGTCAATTAATTTCTGTAAAATTTTTGAAAAAAAATCAAACAATCAGAACCTGAGGAAATAATTAAAGAGAAGAAGAAGAAAAGAAACT
Organism: Gossypium hirsutum; assembly: GCF_007990345.1. Lineage (NCBI taxonomy): Eukaryota > Viridiplantae > Streptophyta > Magnoliopsida > Malvales > Malvaceae > Gossypium > Gossypium hirsutum. The sequence continues at coordinate 54,234,213 of NC_053441.1, read as the reverse complement.
CACCGGCGGAAGAAGAACAAAGAATCTGACGAAAGAACTTTGAAAGTGAAAATGTGAAAAAAATGGGTATAGAGCTCCAAAGAATCAGAGAAAAGAAACTTTTTTGGGGGAGAAGACAGGTTAGAATGGGAAATAATCAGCCAAACGGACTTGTGGCTGAAGAAAAGTTGAAATTTTTAACTTCTCCATCAATCAAAAAGCACTTTTTAGATGGTGAAAAAAATTCTGAAACGATGGCGGTTCTTCTTTGCTTTTAAGAGAAATATTGCAAAAGTCCGTTTAAAAAGCAGAGGAGAACCGGGCCTTAGAGACTACTTTTTAAAGTTACGTTAAAGGCCCACAAAAAGACATATTTAGTAGTAATTGAAACCAAAGTTGCCCTTTTCTTGATAATTGCATCCCTTCTCAGTTGATTGGTTAAATCGGGTTTAGATTGGATTTATGCATACTATTAATATATTTTATATTTGTTTAAGTTTGAATCAATTTAAAATATTATTTAAAAATTTTACTAAAATTTGTCTATATTTGTAAATAATTAACCCGAACTCATTTAATCTCGTCCATGTTATTTTAATTTTTTTTTAAAAATATTTATAATATTTTGATTTAATATTTAATAATTTTATTTTTTATCTATTAAAATTTGTTTACAATGATCTTAACATTATTTTAATGTTTACATTAGATTAGTATTATATATTTAATATAAGTTTATTTTTAATGTGTTATAAATTACATAATATATAAAAATAACATAATATAAATAATTATAGACTTAAAAACAAGTCGTGCTTTGGGTCTTGAATGTTTAAGCCCAAACTTGATCCATATTTTAAACAGGCTTAATTTTTTTGCCAAGCCTATTTTTCGGGTCTATTGTTTTTACTCAAGTCCTCTCAAATTTTGAGCGGGCTTTCGAACCTGAACAAATAGCTCAACCCATGAACAATTCTACTTCTCATTACCTAATTCAACATGTGATGTCCTTGAAGGCTAACAACAACTTTCGATTAAACCTTCCATCTAATCTTCTGATTATTAGGTTTCTCCATCTCATCTCATTGTTGCACGTTTTGACATCTTGTTCCCTGACCAGAAGCAAAAAAGTGTACAGGATCAGTATTCTAGCTTATGTTTCTGTTTAAACGTCGGCACAGACGAAGTTAGAAAATTTATTTAAAGAATAAAATTAAATTGTAATTCTTACTATAGTAAAAAATATAATTTTATTATTTTAATAGTTTATATATTTATAACTTTTAAAAGATGAAATTAAATTTTTATCTTTTTTAAGAGAGTCAAAATAAAATTTTACCCTTAAACGTCGTCAAAACGCATATATATCATAAACCACTCTAAACTGACGATTGAATCAATTTTTATAATTTTTCAAAATTTTTTTTATAAAATTTTAGTAATCAACAATTGATCAAATCAAAAGTTAATAATCTAATCAATTCGACCACTTAAATTTTAAAACCACGCTTCATCATGTACTAATTTTTTTTTGTTTTTTCGCACCCATGACCATTTTCTATATCAACACTCAAGTCTTACAGTAATTTTTTTTTCTTGGCGTCCCAAAATCAAATTAGACCATTAATTCTATTAATAATAAAAAAAAACTAAAATGTTGAAAGTATACTAATTTTGAACTAAAATCTAACTCCATTGATACATAAAATCACCCTTAAAAAAGTTAAAATTCAATAAATTTAAAATTAGAATCTCAAAATCTATAAAGTTTTTAAATATTTTCTTCACCAAAAAGGAACCACTTAACTTATAGATTCTCCCTTAATAATATGATTTGACATCGTCGTAAAGACAAATAAGAATGAGATACTAATATGATTTCTTATTATAATAATTGAAACATGTAGGTCGATTTGCTCCTAAATATTTTTAATCATTTAATGAGAAATAGAGGCCAAGCCCAGAAAGCATGATACATGTTATCATATTCGTATATATCATTATATAAGGTAGCCTTAAAACTATAATTCTACAACTTTTTGACTAGCTTCCCAAAACAGGACATGAGTAGCATCCTATAAAAATGTAAGCTGTCAATGAACGAGACTACATATAAGACAAGACTCAAAAGAAGCCATCCTTAACCTCCTGCAAAATACTGATGCCAACCGAACTAAACTCGAGGTTCGAGACTACACTTTACAAAAGCCTATTTTCATTTGAGACGTGCATGCTATGGTACTAATGAAAGCCATCATAAATGGTTTTGTTTGTGGGATATGAACATGCTAACAAATGAAACTGAATGTAGCAAATGGGACCCCAAAAACATTTATGAATTGGTTAAAACAAGCGACCTTGGATTTGGTAGAATAATCTGTTTGCAATTTTAAAATCTATGTATGGAATGATAATCGTGTGAGGAAGAGAAAGGGATCATCACTACCTTGACCTTTAAACCGGTTGCATTGGAGCTACTTGGTGCACTTCATCACAGCTCGAGACTCCACAAGCTAACAGCCATGGTCAGCATTATCTGTTCGAGAAAGACGATCGCTGATAGATTGGACATAAAACTATTGCCATGGAACTCCAGGGTTACTTGTCATAGCTTTAGCTTCAGACAGAGATACAGCCATAGCCAGCATCATCTGCTCTTCATAACTTTCCGGAACAATGGGTCGGGGCACATTTAGAAAGCTACCCCTTATTTCATCCTGTTGTGGTATTGTTGAGATCCCGCCTATATCTTCTGTAACATCAGGACTTGCGTAGCTAGTCCCTGCTTCAGCCACCTCCGATCCAAAATCTACTCCCCATTCCCCTTCATCTCTTGAAGGTGTCATCAGACCACCAGTTGGCATGTCAACCGGGCTCTCTGCAGGACGATTCTCGGAAACTGGGTCCAACCTGTTATAAAACCTGCTGCTGCCAGGAAGCATATTGAACGGTGGTATATTTCCATTGTAGTCAAGAGAAGATTCTCCACTGATCTGCTGACGCTCAGCAAGGGCAGCTACTGCACAAGCAAAACCACCAGAAGGAGATGATGATGATGATGATGATGATGAACCGGCCACTGTGGCCATAGCTGGTGAGACATAGCGATCTACTGAAACATGTACTGAAGAAGCAGCATCTCCATTGTTAGACTTTCTGTGTCTGCTGTTCTCCTTAATCAATCCAAGAATCAACAGTCAGATAGACCAAAATTAAAGAAAAACAAAATCAAACAAAGCCTATATGTAATATATTAGGTAAAGTGGAGACTTTATATAAACAACAAGATGACAATAAAGAAAAGCATTAGAAGGATTGAACACTTTAATATGTGAAATTACTGTTAGTTCTTTAATATGTTGCTCTGACTTTTCATTTTTATTTAAGTATCCATGTATGACACATGGATATGGGAATATGACCTCAAGGATCCTCCAAAATACATGAAAAACTTAAAAAAAAAAAATCTAACCATAACCGTGTTGGACACATTCCTATATCTGACACCCACACCCAGTCCAAGTAACAAGCTTTAACTAGAAAAGGAAACCTTCAATGAAAGAATGGCAATTTTGAAAAGCACACTTGGTTGAACTGACAATGCGAGTTTTCTTACTGCTGGAAATGCTTAAATTCTACAATCAGTTCCATACCTGAATCGACTGCCAAATTGCTTCCATGACCATTATTTCCTCCAGATCTACGTCAAACTCATCATCCCTACAATTTAAGCATTTGATAAAAGATAGTGAAACAGTGTTCAATCCGATCATTAAGATCAACAGCGTAAACCTTGTTTTGGCCTGAACGAGACTGATTGTACTTATGCAGCAGAAAATAAAATACCGTCTCAACTTTTTTTTCATTCAAAAGCATATTAAAATATAAGGTAGAAAGTTAACCACAATGAAATGCACCCAAAGTGATACCTTTCTTCTTAAATTGTTATTTTCTTTAGCATCTTTCATAGAAAATAGGATTATAATCAACAAACTATGAATCATTGGCATCATTTCTCTACCCAATGGAAGCAGTTTGTGCATCTGCAGACCAGACTCCATTGTCTCCCATCAAAAAAGAAAAGAAATAGAGGTTCACTGCTATGTACTACAGTTATTTTTGTAGATAACAGAACTTCCATTAACCAAGGACGTATCATACTTTGCAGCAAGTTAGCACATTGCTGAATTCCATTAGCATCTTTTTTTTTTTTTTTTTTTTTGGAGAAGAAGTTACAAATACAGTCACGCTTACAATTACAATAAATACACTTGAATGACTACAATCAAAATCAATCATTAAAATGCACAATCAGACCGATAATCAGAATATATATCTGAACTTAAACTAAAACAAATTTGGACAGAGTCTACACATGGTTAAACTTAAACTAGAATAAATTTAAACAAAACCCACATATGGTGAAACTTGAACCAAAATAAATATGGAGAGAACCCATGCATTGGTGGGACTTGAACCAGAGACCTTAAAGTTCCCAGGGCCTCTTGTTATTAAGCCAATGCCTCATTGGCTTGTGCCTTCTAATATTGATAAGTGACTTTTCCCCACAAAAAGAGAAGGTACAACATAAAAAATAAACATATATATGACTAGATTGAACCACCGAGGCAAATTAAGGTAGATCCTCATTGAACTTATTAAAATTAAGGCTTCTTTACAGTTTTCATCCACATCTTCTTTGAACTTTCTATCATGTCATATCTTCCATTAACTCACATGTTCTCATTATTGAAATTATAGGTCTCCCCCCCTTATATTTGTTTCACTCATTCTGTTCCAATAAGTGGAACTCATTCCTTAAAGCACTCATCCAAAATCTCGTCTTTCCTGTGTGCCACACATCTAAATAAATAGTTTGATCTCAAAAACACTTGTGAAATGGCAAACTACTTGTCATCTGACATTTTTTCTCAACCATGAGCTAAGCAAGAGACAACTTTGGTGCTGAACTGGAAAGTGGAAACTCTTAATAGTCATTGCAACACAACTTTCAACTAAAAATTCACCTTCAAACACACTTTCACATTAACCCCATCAGTCCTTTTACCATCCCTTTTGAACTCCACAACAAATATCAGTCACAGCTGTAGTTTGAGGACCACCTGCACAGAACTCTTTTGAACAAATCTAGCATAAACATAATTTATCTTCACCTCACCACAACTTGAAATGAAGGCACTTAAACCAATCATAAAAGACGAGTCCTGAGATTTGAATAGAAAAATGAACAGTGATATGAATGAGCAACTATGCTCTATGCACTTCTTTTTTCTCTCAACATATGACTACACAAAACTTTTCTGAACAAATATAGCATAAGCATACTTTTTATCCTCACCTGAACACAACTTGAAATAAAAATGCTAAGACCAATCTTGCAAGATGAGTTCCGAAATTTGAATAGAAAAAGGAAATGCAATGCAAACTAGCAACCATGCTAAATGCACTTCTTTTTCTCTTAACATATGACTGTAAGAAATAAAACACTGCCTACCTGTTTGTCCTAGGATGTGATGGTTGTTGAACCATCATGGCAGCCTGCGAATCTTGAGAAGAAACTAGTTCCTCCTCAACAGAGGATTGAGCTGCAAAAATCAAGAATGTATAGGAAAAAAATTTTAGATGGAACAATGTCAAAGGAACAAAGAATCACTATACACAATAAAATATCACAATAAGTTGATACCAGCAGCTGTACCGTATTGAACTTCCCCCGGTGAAACAGCGGTGCTTGAAGAACTGAATTCTTGTCTTTTCTGCATTCTCTCTTCGTCATCCTGAAGTTCCTGCTGCCTCATTCTAATTTGTGCTTCTATGACACGTTGTTCTTCCTGCAAGTTTTAAATAGCAGAAACAAATATTAAAATGATAATCATAGGATCTGAAACCCTTCTTTGTTTTGCAAAGAGTGGGAACTTACAATTTGCTCGATCCCTTTTTCCTCCTTTGTTTTCACACCTCGGTACTCCACAGCGTAGTTTGAGGTTTTGCAGAAAGGACACCTCAAAATGTCAAGGAAAGCAAACATTTGAATATATATACAGAGCCAACTAATCAAATTAAAAAGTTCGACAGTCAACACTTCATTAATGTGAAGGATACTGGGTAGGACGGGTCGAGTTTGGATTCTTCATCTGTAGAAAACACTCTGGTGCAAATAAAAATCCATCAAAATTTCATAAAACTAGCAATATCAATATGAATCAGTCAGAAAATGCACATATAGTTTACCTGTGCAAATACTTTTCATGCAACATCTTGATCTGTTGAGACTCGGGTAATACTAAAATACAATGGGAAAAAAAACATATTGAGGTAACCACAAGGTATTACATTCAACAACAACTAATTTTAAAAATACAAGTAAATAGCATAGGCTTCCAAATATGCAATGATGGAAAAAAAGAATGAAATTACAATTGGAGAGTTAAACTTAAGAAGCAACACAACAGTATAAATACAAACCAAAAAGCAAATTGGGCATTCTTCAAGATCATAACAGCACTCTTCATTGCCAGGGTAACATGGAGCAAGCTTCGATTCAAGTATCAGTTTTCTCAGCTTCTTAACATCCACATCTTTATGAACATACAACCCTTGGGGGCGCGTATACTTCTCGTCCACCACTTGCCTTCTCCTTCCCAACTTATTACCCATATAAAATATCTCCAAATTAGGTTCACAAAACTGTTTTCTGTCCTTCTACTTCTACTTACAATTTGCTTGTTCTTTGAATTCTCTAAAATCAAAACCAACCAAAATAGAAACACATTTGGTTTTGATTATCTGGTTTACACAAAATAACAAACACATTATAAACACAAAACTCCAGTACCATCTAAAACCCTAATTCATAGTTTTACAACATAGGAATCACACTGGAAAACTGAATCCTGATCGAAATTGACAACATTTCAGTTTATGAAATTATGCCCGAAGAATCCTGCAAATGAACCAACAACAACAACAAAAATGCTCAAAATTGAACACAGAAATCCGAATTACTAGTTAAAACATGCTCCCAAATTAAAAAATGTGAATTTACTAACCAAGAATTCATATAAAAAAACCCTAACTTTCGGATTAGTAAGACCAATGAACTTACCAAGTCCAATTTTCATAGCTGAATTGGCAACCACGTATTCATTTCCATACCTACAATTCACGTATTCAACCAAGAAAAAAGTTAGCACTAAAGCTAAGAAGGCAAAGTAAAATCATTTTCAAAAAACAGATAATTTTTGTATAACAAAAATAAAACACAAAGTTAATCCCGAAAAAAGATCGAATGAAAGAAACGAAAACTTCAGTAAAAAAGAAAGAAAGAGATTAAAAGAAACAGACCTTAAAATTTGAAATCCTGAAAGGGATTTGGGGATGTGAAATTGGAGAGTTAAGAAAAAAAAGAGAGATTACATAATCAGAGGGTGAGATTTGGATTAAAACTATTTTATATTATCAGTATCTTTCTTTATATATTTGTGCTTTATCTTTTTTAAGTATGTATTAAATTTAGTAATCCCTGTATTTTTCGTGTTGCTATACTTACAGATATATTTTTAATAGCCTACTCTATTTATTTACTATTTATATCTTCTCGTGGCCCAATGCTGTAACATTTTATGTTTCTCTGTCTTGCTAAATTAAGAGTCCTTCCATGCCAAATAATTAAATTAATTTATCAATCAAAATAAACTCATTAATTGACCAATCCGACTATTAATTTAAATTAATGTAGGATCATCGGTTTAATAATGATTAATAATTTCTTTTGAAAGTTTATATGTACAATCGAAGTAAATGAGCAATCGTAAAATACAGAATCAAATTATTACAATACAAATAATTTAAGAATTTGAACAATCTTAGAATTGATTAATTGAACTGAAACCCATGCATGATAAGACTTAGAGACCCATACATATAATTGTACATGATGGGTCTTAAACTTGGATACATCCAAGACTTTCACTTTGCCAAACAGGGGTTAACAAAACTTGATTCACTTCGAAAAAATCGAAAAAAAATTCAAAATTCAAATTAATCGAATCAATTTATTGAGTCAACTCGATTTGAGTTTGAGTCAAGTTGAATTTTACAATTCAAATAACTCAAATAATTTGAATAATAGATTGGTGTAAATACCCTTTTAGTCCTTGTCAACTTTAAAAATAAGCAAATCAGTTTCTTTCAACAAAAATTACAAACAAAAATTCAAAATATTTATAAATTTTGTGCGTAGATAATAGATCACAATTACAAATCAAAACCAAAAACATACCTTAAAATCGATCCATATGGTATTTTATCTTTTTTTTTATTCATATAGTACAGTGTTTTAAATAGTAAATTTTAATTATTTCTATAATAATTGATTTTATATTTCATATATAAATTTTTATAAATAATACATTTATATAATTTAAACTAGTATATTTATATTAAATATATATGCGATAAATCCCTAAACTATACATGAACTATGATTTAATGTGTAATTGTATATATACATGAGTTTCGATTTTGTATAATTTTATACATGAAATTTTAATTTGATCTAATTTTTGTAAATTATTAACACAATTATTGATATAACATCCTTTTATGTTTATATATTGCATACATACATAATTATATTTATTTAATATAAAAAAATAAATTGATGTATTTATTTCTTTAAATATGTATGATTAAATCAGAATTAAAGTTTCAAGTATACATTTGAACCACAATTAGAGTTTCACGTGTATAATTGCTCTAATTTAAAATTCATGTATACAATTACATATTAAATTGAAATTGATGTATAAATTTAAAATTTATCCCATTATATATTATTTATGAACTATTATGATCAATTTATTAACTATTATAGTCAAACTAACCCGTACACATTTTTTTTATGTGTAAAATTTAAGAGGAGGACAAAACCCTAAGTACAAAAACTTCAATATAAACTTACGACTATACATTTCATGTTAGAATATATCTATAGAAAATTTCAAACAACGCACTAAGTCCTCGTGACTTACACCATCAAAGAAGAACAGATTAATGGAATATTTTATTAACCCAATGTTCATTCAAACAAATACCCAAATATTATCAAACCCTAAATTTGTTTAACAAGCAAGCAACGGGGGAATTTGAACACCCATAAAACCTTCTACCTGGACTTAAATCACTCCAAGCACATAACTTCATCGCCATTGTATACGCACTCAATTCTTGACCAACTCACAATGTTTGGAAAGCCACATTTTTCCATCCGTGGCAACCACGAAATTGGAGCCTACAAAATTTGAGCCATACCAATAGGATATTCCAATTTGTTGAAAAGATCTGTTTATGCATCATAGAGATAATTTCATTTAATGTTTACAATTCAAAAGCTGAATTTGGGTTTGTTTTTCTAGCTAAATTTTAAGGGTTTTTTTCTTTTACTTTTTAATCCACATCAGTTTTTTCTAAAACCCTTTCCCAAGTCATCTACATATTTGGCACTCTCAGGTAAAATTGTCCATGAGTCGAGTCGGACCGAGCCCTAATAAATTCTAGGTCAATCGATAAGTTTGGACCCAACCCAACCCAAAAAATGGGACTAAAATTTTTACCCAAGTTCAACCTGGATAAAAATGTTAAAATTCGAGCCCGACCAAGCCTGCTCGTATTAAAATTTTTTAAATTTATTTTTATATAAAAAATTAAAAAATATATATAACACGTCAAAAACATTAAAATAAATGTTTCGTAACAAATTTTAAAAAATCTTTATACTTAAATAACACTAAGATATGTGCAACTTAATAAGCAAACTCCTTTAAAATAATAGCAAAATTAATAATAAAACAGGAGTTATACAATATCCAAATGATAACAATAAAATTGTAGCAACATAATTCTGAAATAATAGCAAAATAGTGGAAAAATAACTTTTTTTTTGTAAAGTTGGGTTGGGCCCAAGCCCAAAAAACCTTACCCGGGGCTTGGCCCGTTTTGTAATGACCTAATAGTCAGAGGTGATGAAAAGCGAGGTTTGGGATTCCATTCCCATAAAGCGAACCTGTAAATATTTTTATTGAATATTAAGGTTAGTTTAGGAGTGAATTAGATTTTGGTAAAGTAATTTTCGTGAAATTAGAAGTTGTTAAGGTACAAGGACTAAATCGCGTAAGAGTTACAAGTTGAATTATAGATTAAAATTAATCAAAGGGACTAAAATTTAGCTTAGAGTGAAATTAGTATAAAATTTGAGGTAAATATGGAAATTGAAATTAGTCATGATTTAATGACTAAATTGAAGAATAAACAAAATATAATAGAAAAATTGAAATTCTTGTGAATTGAGTGATATGATATTTATTAATTGTAATTATTTTATTTTGTAGCGAACATTGTCCCGAAATCCTTGAGTAAGAAGGGAAAGACAAGGTTGACAATCCTTGCTAAACAATCATGCATATTAAATCTCTCCATAACTCTTTTGACATAGTTATTTTTTAGACAATCCTAACAATCCTTATGATCCATCACATAATATTTCAATTCCTATTACATAGGATGCCTTTCCCATATGTTTCATTTCAAAGTTATTCGAGAGAAAACTTTTGTCTCATGCAATATACCATAATCATTTGCAGCAAGTAAAATATTATCAACATATAAAACTAAGAAAATAAACTTGCTCTTATTGATCTGTTGGTATATACATCAATCAACAATGTTTTCTTGAAAGCCAAAAAACTTTATGGTATCGTTAAACTTGATGTATCGTTGCCATGAACCTTGTTGAAGTCCATATATTTACTTCTTAAGTTTAAACACCATATGACATTTTCTTTCAACTGTAAAACCTTCAAGTTGGTCCATGTAAACTTCTTCCTTAAGATATTCGTTTAGAAATGTTGTTTTCACATCCATTTATAATCAATACAGTCCTCCTAAGTGTAACCTTCGACAAAAAGTCTAGCTCTATATTGTTCGATATTTCCATTTGAGTCATGTATCCTTTACATCCAGCTTATTTTGAACCTTTTAGCAATTTGACAATGTCCCATACTTTATTTTGTTTCATAGATTTCATCTAATCTACTTTGGGCCATGTAAATAAATCGTAAATTAGTAAGTGAAATTTCTTCAAATAATATTACCCTTATGGATATTTATGTATGAATATTTATATTATAATGTGTAGTTTTCCGATTAAATTCTTGCAATACTTACTAAGCTATTCTAGCTTAACGCGTTTTCTTTTAACGCGTAGGTTAGATCAAAGGGAAGCTAGATGTGGTTCAAGACCTGCTCGTCCCATCACATCCTAAGGCCAAAAGAGTATGACTTCTAAATTTTTGGTTAGAATGGCATATACATAGGTATTTAATGTGTGTTTCTATTAGGAATGACTAAAATGTAAACTTTATAAACTTTATAAATTATAAGAACTTAATCTAAATGTTTGACTAGTAAGATGGTATGATGGAGTTATGGTGGCTTTAAATGTTTACATTATCAATTGGTTGGTTTTATATTGAAATTTGATATGTAGGGACTAAGGTGCAAAATTTTAAAAGTTGCAAAATTTCCTTCAATTTTGGCCTACACGGGGTTTGTTAGTTACACGAGCTAGCCACACGGTCGTGTGACCTACACAGTCTATTCACATGGCTATGTGAGTGTTGGAAATTGGGCAATTTTTGAACCACATGGCCTCAAAGACTTACATGGCCTAGCCATACGGTCATGTTGTAGACACGGCCTAAACAAAAGGTCATGTGCCCTGTTTTTCACAAAAAATCATATTTCACTTTAAAACAATGTCTTAAATATTAAAATGTTTAAAAAATTTACCGAGCTCTTTCTTATCATTGATTTTGGTTAATCAATGACTCGATAAGTTACTATACTAATAAGTTCCAAATGAAACCTTGCATATTAAATTTTGATCGGTTAATACTATGATATTTAATGGAGCATTCCTATATTTGATCTGATTATCGGGTTAAGTATAGGGGTGTTACATCAATAATATTTCCTGAACCTAAAACAATATTATTCTTAAATAAATTGAAACAACCATGTCCAAACTTAACATATAAATCTGAAAACATCAAGTTTTGAAATAAATATAAAGTTCCTAGAAATTGAAGGTATATAAAGAGCCTAAAATAGGTTTAAGTGATAACCACTATCCAAGACCAAACAATAAATCCCTATGCCTTCAATTGAAGCCTTCATACGATTCCCTATATATAGGAAATCTTTAGTTGGGTTTGTGGTCTGGATTTAAAGGAATCCATGTATCATGTTGGATATATGAGTAGTAAAACTCTAATCTAACCACTAAGTATTATTATGAACTTCAATTAAGTTTAATTCGAAACATACAAAAACATAAAATTTACCTTTCTTTTTGAACCAAGCTTTGTATTTTTGGAAATCTTTTTGATAGTGTCCTTTCTTACAAAAGTGACACTTATCTGCCATTTGTTCCTTTTTATCGCCATTAGAAACATTGACAGGCAAGTTTTTTCTTCTTCTTAAACTTGTTGGTTGTTGCTTTAAGTCCTTTGCCAGCTCCTTGATCCACAAGGTTGATGGAATTACTTCTTTGACTCTTTAACCTTGCTTTCTCCTAATTGAGCTTACTATTCAATTCATTCACATCCTACTTATATTTAATAATGTTACAATTAATTTGAAATTGCCTATAATTCAGAGGTAATGAGTTCAATATGAGTTGCACTAAAAAAGAGTCATCCACATCATCCCTAAGGTCTTTAGCCTTATTACAATATTAGTCATCACGATGATATGTTCTTGCATTCCCCTTGATCCATCATACTTCATGGTTATGAGTTGTGCCATTAAAGTACCAATGAGCGGCTTATCCATAGAACAAAAACATTCTTCCACAAACATAAGATATTCTTTCACACTTTCAGTTTGTGGAATTGTAGTTTTAATGTTGTTGGCAATAATCATTCACAAAAATATAAGACTCAATTTGTTTGACCATTCCCATTATTTATGGTATAACATATCTTCCTTGCTATTTCAATCAGTAATAACAACAAGTTTATCTTATAATAGTGCCAAGTCAAGATCGAAGATACCTAAATGGAACTAGACTTGTTCACTCTATTCAAAGAAATTTAACCCATTAAATAAGGTAACAAATGAAACTTGCAAATGAAGAGAAATAGTTGCAAAATAATACATAAAAGGAAAACAATACATAAATGCTAAAATATTGAATTCAGATTTGCAAATAATCTAAGAATAACCTAGTTTTCTTTTGGGTAGATACTAAAATATACCATCATAAATAAATGCTAATAATCTTTACGATCAAATCAATAATTTTCATCAAATATACACGTTGTATTTGGACATTCAAATATATATATCTAACAAAAATATTAATTTATCACCATAATTTTCACTATTGATAGAATAAATAATTTCCCTTTAGGCAAATTTCGAAGTTCTAATAAGTAGTGAAAGTCAATTATCCATTTTCCATCATATGCATTTAAATAATTACATGGATATTGACAATTTTATATACATGATTTAATTGATATCTATGAAAACTTTCAAATTTGACCACTTGGATGACTAACAAATTATATACATCTGTAAACTCCAAAATATATAGATATTTCAATACTCTTTTATTTATAAATTATGCTAATTCTGAGTAAAAATATAATACTTTCTCTGGTTTTATACTTAATTTCATGATATTTTATTATTTCCATAGGAATGTGTTAAGTTTACGAATTTTATGCTAAATACATGTTATTTTGTTATTTTTGTTAATTAATTGGGCTAAGGGAAACGATGGTAGAATTTTGATTGTATTTAGGTCTTAGACAGGTACAGGTTGAAACGATGATAAATGCAATCACAAGGATTGTCTAAATAAGAAGCCCAAAACCAAATTCATTTACCTAATTTTACCAGAAAATAAGTTGGCAAAATTCACTGCTAAAATTAGTAGTCCCTAACAAACCTTTTAGACTCTCAAATATAGCATATATGACCCAATATTGCACCAAATAAAACCAGCATGAAAAATTCCTTAAAAGGCCTTCAACCATCCACCTACTGCTAAAAATATCAATTAAAAACCACTGCATTTGGACCACATATTGGTCGGCCACACAAGGAGAGGGCAAAGCTAACTTCTTTGCTAAAAATAGCGAGGAAGATCACACTAAGGGACAACAACCAAAGGAAAAGGGAATTAAGGAAACTTCCTTGCTAAATTTAGTAAGGAAGACTTAGTCTTCCACCATACAAGGGACGACACAAATCATGGAGGTTATGGAAGACTTGTTTGCTACTTTTGGCATGGGCACTTAAGTTATAAAAGGAGACTTCCATTCATCATTGCAACACACTATCAACATCAACATCTTTCATATTCTTTCTTAAGTGTTCTTTCCCTATTCATGGCTTGTTAAACACTTAGTTTTACAAAATAAGGCAATCACTTGCCGAAATGAGAACAACTAGGAGATTGACTTGAAAATGTTTAGATGATTTTAACTTAAAGATGAGCAGGAAAGCCACTATGGGAACTCGCAATGAGCAGCCGTAGATAGCCCCCTACATTCAGCTGTTTACTCTTCGCATTGTGAAATGGTTGTGGATAGCCCCCATCGGTTGCTCATTCTTACCCTTCTCTTTACTGTTAAATTATTATTTTCTATGTTGAGAGCCAAGATTGCATCTCATCTTTATATTTTCAATTTAATATGACATGACTTATTTTTGTTTATTTAAAATGGATATGATTCTTAATTTGAGTTCATTGTGCAAATGATTATTTCATTCTTTTAGGTTTAATTAATGTTTATACTTGTGAATGTATGACCAACATTTGTAGGTAATTGAATTAAATATTTAATCTGAGAAGAGGTAATAGGTAATAGATAATAGACGTAAAACTTAAATGGTGCATATCATGTCGATTTCGGAAGATAATTGTTGTGTGCATAAACTGTATAAATGCCCGGGAGGGTGATTTCTAAGTTAGTTCTTAGACATAGGGATTTACTAATTAACTTAGGAACAAAATAGGACTTCGGGAAGAGCCTATGCCTTAATTAAACGGGTTTAATGAATTTTCATATTGCCACGAACCATTCATGATATTCTCTTTATGACTACTAATGAATTCTTGTTGAAATGAAATATTTTATTTTAGTCTATTCATGTTATGTTATATTATTCCTTGTGTTTATTTCCTATTGTGATTATTTTCTGCAAGACATATTGTTTTATTTTGTGGATGTTTGAATTCTGATTCCTTTCATAATTTAAATTGCAAATTTCATCAACAATATTCCTTCTTTATTTTGTTTTTAACCAAATTGATTAAAATCACCTTTGTAAATAATTCACTCAACAGTCCCTGTGAAAACGATACTCTTTACTTACTACTTATTACTTTTACGATCGTGTACATTTACACGTAATCACCGGACAACAACATCCCATAGGTATCAAATTAAAATATTCAATTTTAAACAACACAAACTTTAAAGCCCATTTATATAAAATACTTAAAAATCTCATAATTTAATCAATCCTAAAATTTCACCGTCGAAACCATTTTTTTGAAAACAAAAACTAGTTATCGACTTTAAAAACAAAAATTGGAGTCGCCACCGATCCTTTATTGAGGTGTGATCAGCTCACCTTAAAAATGATTTTGTTCCATGAAATTTGATAAAACAGGTTCGAGAGTCAGTTATGCACGAGGAAGTGTTAGCACCCTCGTAACGCTCAAAATTGGTACCAAATTGATTGTTTAATGTCTTAGTGTCGAAAATTTGAAAAAGATTTTCAAAGAAAACTTTTTATCTTGAATGAATTAAAATAATAAAACATTTTAATTTCAAAGAAATAAAACATCACACCCAGTGAGTTAGGGCGCAACATTTTTTAATCTTTAAAATTAAGTTTGTCTTTTGATTTTTAAAACTTATGGATTTAAACCTAAGAAGGATATTCGGTTATTTAGGTCTAATGAAGAAAATCGAAACCCAGTAAGTTAGCACACAATTTCTCAAAATTCCAAATACCGAATATTGCCTTTTTTTTAGAAATTCTTATTTCGAGATGGCAAAACGTCGTGTCCAGTGAGTTAGGACCCAACATTTTTGAATTTCCGAGAATAAGCTTTTATTTGAATCCGTGTGATTTTGTTGCAAAATAAATAATTGGCTCTCTAAATTCATCGAAAGAATTGAAATTCAGTAAGTTTGGACACAATCCTTCTCGAAAAACGTGAATGCCAAATATTTTTAAAAAATTAAGAAATAAAATGATTTTAATACTTTAATAAAAACAAACATTTTTATAAAGAAACAAAAATATATACAAATATATTTTAAAATGAATGTTTAATGAAATGATTTAATAGATACCATAAATTTAAATAAATGTTATATGAAAATAATTTTAAAAAATAATTAATACATAAAAAAACCTTGAAATAAAACTACATACCAAATAATTCTAAAATAAAGTAATATGTAGTAAAATGTTATATATATATGCTTGCAAAATAAGTAAAAATAAAAAATAAACATAACAATGATCGATAATACTAAAAATAATGGTGATATATAATACAATAATAATAATTGTAACTTAATAGCAATAATAATATTAACAAACTAATATTTAACTTCATTAGTAAAAACAAACACAATGGACTAAATTATAATCAAAACAAAATTGAAGAGAGAAGAAAAACAAAATCAAATTAAAACAGAGGACTAATTTGCAAAATATGCGTAACATGAAGGGCCAAAAAGGGCAATTAATCTTGCTTTCAAAACACTACATAGCATTGGACCAATTTAAAACAAAAATAAAATGTGCAGTAAAATTTAAAAGAAATAATAAATTTAATTTAAACACAGTGTAAAAATAGGGGACCAAAAGGGAAATTAATCCCGCCTTCCAGAACGCTGCGTTTTAGTACGGGTCGAATTGAAACAAAAATAAAACATTTAGCTAAATTTTTTTAAAAAAAATAAGAAATTTTATTTAAACATTCTGCGAAAAACAGGGGGACCAATTGCACAAATTTCCCATTTAGGGCAAGGACGCGCGGACCCTGCTTGCGGGTTGGGTCGACGCACAGATCCAACCCACACCAAACGGCGCCATTTTGCTTTTATGATTAAAAACAAAAAAAATTCTAAAAAACACATTTCATTTTCCCTTTTTTTTTTCAAAAAAAGAAAACAGAAGGGCAAAGCCTCTGCTAGGGTTGTCTTTAACCCAACTTTCCCTAGCCACCGCAACCACCTCGACGGACTTGAAGCTCTCCTCCGACTCTGATTCGAACAAAGCAAATAAGGTTATGCCCTCCTCCACGTAGGTAAGATCTTTTCTCCTTCTCTCGTTAATTTGTTTTAAAAAAATAGGAGAAAAATGAAAGAAAAACTGTAGAAGGACGAAGGAAAAAAACGGAACTAATTAGTCACCTTAAAAAATGTTTCCTTTTGATTTTTTGTGTCTCTGTTTTTAGATCTCCAATTGTGTAACCCTTTTACAAAAAAATATTTGGCTTTATATAGCCGAATCTTTACAGAGAAAGCAAAAAAAAAACAACCTTTTTACAACTTTTGCTATATTTTCGATCATTCCCACTGTTTGTGGTTCATGCTTCTGTGGCAGGTGGGTACTAGAGGAGACGTGCGCGACGTGCGCGGAGCGACGTGGGTGAGGTTGCTGCTGCGGCGCTGGACAAAAGGGCTAGGGTTTTCGGAAATAATTTTGGGCTGTATTGGGTTAATGGTTTGGTGTACTAGGCTTGAAATTAATTGTATTTGGGCTGGGCAAAATGAGCTATTACAGCTGCCCCTCTTTGGTCGTTATTGTGTAACAGAAACGGAGTAAAGACTTTAAAAATGGAAAATTTTGCCTGGTCATGCTGGATCTTGGTGCTCCTCTTCTTCAAGTAGCCTCATTCCATCCTACTGCATCTTCAGAGGTATAAGAATTGGTGCTTCGATCCACTCCACTGCAATGTTAGGGAGATAGGATTTGTACTTTGTAACTTCTCAAAAGAACAAAATTTGCTATCTTCAATCAGCTCTACTGCAACTTCAAGGAGATATGACTTGTAGCTTCAATTTGTTCTACTGATAGTTGACGCGACCTGCTCTTTTATAATTTATAGAGATAAGATCTATTTTTTAATCCACTCCACTGAAACTTCAGGGAGATAGGATTGATTTCTTCTGTCTATTCCACTGCAACTTCAGGAAGATAAGACTGTATGTGGTCTGCTCTTCGCAACTTCAGAGAGATAAGATCTGATGTTAATCCGCTCCACTGCAACTTCAGGGAGATAGGATTATTTTCTTCAATCTGCTCCACTGCAACTTCAGGGAGATAAGACTGGATGCGATCTGCTATTCTACAACTTCAAAGAGATAAGATCTGATTTTAATCCGCTCCACTGCAACTTCAGGGAGATAGGATTGTTTTCTTCAATTTGTTTAACTGCAATGTAGGGGAAACAAGATTCGCCGTTGTGACTTTAATCTATTCCATGCATCGCCAGGGAGGTAAGATTCACCATTGTGGCTTCAATCTTTTTAATTGCAATGTCGGGGAAACCAGATTCACTATCGTAGCTTCAATCTATTCCACTACACCGCTAGGGAAGTAAGATTTGTCGTTGTGGCTTCAATCTATTCCACTGTAATATCAGGGAAACAGATTCACCGTCGTAACTTCAATCTGTTCCACTACACCGTCAGAGAAGTAAGATTCACTGTTGTGGCTTCAATCTATTCCATTGTAATACCAAAGAGATAGGATTCGCTGCCCACAGCTTCAATTCGCTTCACTTCAGCAAATCCAAGCCTTAATGCTAGGGAGATAAGATTCACCGTCGTGGCTTCAATCTACTCTGCTACAACACTAGGGAAGTAAGATTCACCGTTGTGGCTTCAATCTACTCCACTACAATGCCAGGGAAGTAAGACTCGCCGTTGTGGCTTCAATCTATTAGCGTCAAGGCGATAAGACTGATGTCTTTGATTTGCTTCGCTGCTAGTACAGGAAGGCAAGATTTGCCATTTTTAACCTACTCTACTGCTACTCAGGGAGACAAGGCTCGTATCTCCACCGGTTTGTTCTCTGGGGAACATGACATGTATAATTCATCTATGAACCTAATTATGCCTAGTGATTAGGATGTCATGATCAGAATAAATCAAATGCTCCTAACTAGACGTGTATGAATGACATTTGAATGAATGTAGAATATTATTTTTTGAGAATGATCATTCTTTATCACTTAGGTAGTCATTACTCAAAGTTTATTAAAGTCGTATCATTGACGTACTACAACGTCCTCTTGCTCGGCTAGCATCTCTGAAAAACACTTAATCAAATTGTCCCCACTGTGAACTTCAAAATTCAATCTACTAGATGCAACATCTGTACCATCTTTCTCCTACTGTAACCCAAGGGTAGAAAAAATCTGGCCTTTTTCAGTCCTCTCCTATCGCAATTCAAGGATACAGAATGTGAAGCTCTTTGGTCTTTTATACCAATCTCAGGGTGTTATACCAAATGCCTATGCACAAATGAAGGATTCTCTTCTCCAAGGAAACCCCTTTTTATTACTTAGTGATTACTGCTTGCTTGTTCATCTAAGCTTTGCCACCAACCTGTCATCTTGTCATTTTGTTCAATCAATGCCTTTGACAATAAAATCCAAAGAAATAATCTTAAGTTACACTCTTCCTTCTCAGATTTTTAACCTTTAGACCTGGTGCTTTCCAAACAATAGTCTTGTTTCAAGTTCCTGTATTATTTAGAAACTTCTAGAGTAATATGCAAAACTTCCTTTGTAAAAGTATTATTAGCCCATTAATCACTATTTCAATGGAAAATGCATGAACAAGATTATCATAATGAACAAGATGAAATTTATTGAGAATAAAATACGAGATAAATAAATTATCAAGAATAATAAGAATAGAAGAAAAATTGATTGGAAACACGTATATTGAAAAAGAATAAAGTATTCCAAGATAGTAAATTCAAAATAAATAGTATGAAGACTAGGTGCCCCAGATATCGCAGCTTGAACTTCTCTGTACAAACTTTCTGAAGACCATTCTGAGTTTGACATGTGCTTTGGAGATCTACAGTACTCTGTCGATGCCTCAAGATGTCGCGTCCCCTTTTTCACTGATTCAATCATAATAAAATCACCGGATGCCCTACTTGATCAACATTTGAGCCGCCCTTTTCCGGGTTTTCAACTCAAATCCCTTTTGGACTCAAGGCGCCCTTTGCAGGTTTTCTCCTCGGCCTCTCCATTTTCTTTCTTTTCTTTCTTTCCTTCTTTCTCTCTATTTTTATTTTTTTTAAGAAAAGTACTTCTTAACTGAATCTGAGTTTATAGGGTTTGGCAAATCTTTGCCATCCATCTCACTCAAGATCAAAGCTCCCCCTGAAAAGGCCTTCTTTACAACATATGGACCTTCCCAATTTAGCATCCATTTTCCTCTAGAATCCCTTTGTATAGGAAGGATCTTTTTCAACATTAGGTCCCCCTCGTGGAATTCTCTAGAACGAACCTTTTTATTGTAGGCTCGCATCATTCGCTTTTGATACATCTGACCGTGTTGAATAGCCTTTAGCCTTTTTCCTTATATTAAGTTCAACTGATCATAACGAGATTGAACCCATTCTGCGTCATCCAATTTCAACTCAGCCAATACCTAGAGAGAAGGAATTTCCACCTCAATAGGTAAAACTGCTTCCATCCCATAAACCAGAGAGAAAGGCGTTGCCCCGGTCGAAGTCATGACAGACGTTCTATAAGCAAAGAGGGCGAATGGTAATTTCTCATGCCAGTCTTTGTAAGTCTTAGTCATTTTTCCCACAATTTTTTTGATATTCTTATTGGCTGCTTCTACTGCACCATTCATTTTTGGGCGATATGGCGATGAGTTATGATGTGTGATCTTGAATTGACTGCAGACCTCTACTATCGCACTATTGTTCAAATTCAGCGCATTATCAGATATGATCCTCTCAGGCATTCCATATCGACATACGATCTTCTTTTTCAAGAATCTGCTAACTGTTGACTTCGTGAAATTTGTATATGAGACAGCTTCCACCCATTTGGTAAAGTAGTCAATAACCACAGAGATAAAGCGATGCCCATTAGAAGCCTTTGGCGATATTAGCCCAATGACGTCCATACCTCACATAAAGAAAGGCCAAAGTCATAACATGAAGAGGTGAAGGAGGTGCATGCATTTTATCGCCATAAATTTGGCATTTATTGCACTTCTTAGCATAATTGATGCAATCTCTTTCCATATTGGACCAGTAGTACTCAAATCTCATGATCTGCCTGGCCATTATGAAACCATTTGCATGCGTTCTGCAGATACCCTTATGGACCTCTTGTAGAATTTTTCTAGCTTCCACTGCATTCGCACATTTTAACAATACTTGATCCTTCCCTTTTTTGTATAGGATCTCTCCATCTAGGACATAGTCAATGGACGTTCTTCTCAATGCTCTCTTATCATTCTCTGTTACCTGATCTGGATACTCACGATTTTTCACCTATCGTAATAGATTCAGATACCAGGGGTGGTCATCTTTCTCTTCTTCCTCAATATTATAGTAATGAGCTGGGGTCTCAAAAATACTCATCTGAATAGGCTTCATGTCTTCTAACTTTTTCACTCGGATCATAGAGGCTAGGGTGGCCAACGCATCAGCCATCTGGTTCCCATCTCGCGGAAGGTAACAGAAAGTGATGTCATTAAACTTGTCTATTAATTCAAGAACCATCTTCCGATAACTGATCAGTTTAGGGTCTCTTGTCTCCCATTCTCTTTTGAGTTGATATATCACCAATGCGGAATCCCCATACACCTTTAGCACTTTGATTTTACGTTCGATAGCTGCACGAATGCCTATAATGCATGCTTCATATTTTGCCATATTGTTCGTACAGTCAAAATCCAATTTACTAGCAATAGGATAATGATCTCCACTTGGAGATACCAGGACTGCCCCGATTCCATTACCCATAGCATTCGAGGCTCTATCAAAACTTAGCTTCCACACATTGGGGATTTTCTTCAGTGGCTGCCACATACATCAAATCCTTATTTGGAAAATCGAAGTTCAAAGGCTCATAATCCTCCAAGGCTCTGCTAGCTAAAAAGTCAGCTATTGCACTCCCTTTCACAGCTTTCTAACTTACATACATTATGTCGAACTTAGAAAGTAAGATTTGTCATCTGGCCATCCTTCTATTCAAATCAGTCAACTGCATCATATACTTTAAAGGGTCTAACTTTGAAATCAGCCAAGTCGTATGATACAACATATATTTCCGTAATCTTCGAGTTGTCCAAACCAGGGCACAACATAACTTCTCGATAGACGAGTACCTCGCTTCATAATTCGTGAATTTCTTACCGAGATAGTATATTGCCCTTTCTTTCTTCCTGTCTCATCATGTTGGCCTAACACACCCCAATGAAATTATCAAACACTACTAAATACAATATTAATGGTATACCTAGACTAGGTGGTGATAGTATTAGAGTATTGGACAAGTACTGTTTTATCTTGTCAAAAGCCTTCTGACATTCTTCATCCGAAAATCCGGATTATGCTTCCTAAGAAGACGTAATATGGGGTCACATTTCTCAGTTAGTTGTGAAACAAACCGAGCAATGTAGTTCAACCTTCCTAGAAAACCTCGTACTTCTTTCTGAGTGTATGGTGGAGGGAAATCTCGTATTGCCCTGACTTTGTCTGGGTCAACCTCAATTCTTTTCCCACTGAATATGAAGCCCAGCAACTTTCCTGATCTGGCTCTAAAGGTACACTTTGTTAGATTAAGCTTGAGCTGGAAATTTCTTAGTCTCAAAAACAATTTTCTTAGAACTTGAATATGCTCCTCATTCGTTCTGGATTTTGCAATCATATCATCAACATAAACCTCAATCCCCTTGTGTATTATGTCATGAAACAAAGTCACCATGGCTCTTTGATAAGTTGCTCCTACATTTTTTAATCCAAAGGGCATCACTTTATAACAGAACATTTCCCACAAAGTGTTGAATGTGGTCTTTCTCATGTCTTCCAGATGCATCCTTATTTGATTGTATCCAAGAAAAATATTCCATGAAAGAAAACAGTGAATAGCTTGCCGTATTATCCAACAAAGTATCAATGTGAGGCAACATAAAATTATCTTTTGGACTAGCCCTGTTCAAATCCCTATAATCTACACACATTCGCACATTTCCATCTTTTTTAGGGACGGGAACAACGTTGGCTACCCATTCTGAATATTTGACTTCTTGAAAAAACCCAGTATCAAACTGTTTTTTGACTTCTTCTTTTATCTTTAGCACAATATCAGGCCTCATTCTCCTGAGCTTTTGCTGAACTGGCTTGCAATCTTCTTTTATAGGAAGACAGTGTACCACAATATCAATGCTTAACCCAGGCATATCTTGGTATGACCATGCAAAGATATCTTTGAATTCACGGAGTAATTCGATAAGGTCTCGCCTTGTCTTGGTGGTAATGTCAGTTCCAATCTTCACCTCATTTCCCTCCTCCAGGCTCACAATCTCCAATGATTCTTTATGAGGTACGATTTGCTTATTCTCTTGTTCTACCATTCTCAATAAGTTCAGAGATACACCACAGTCTACGTCATCTTCAAAATCATATGATCCCTCTAAACACATGTCTTACTCAAAAGGGGATCCGAGTCTGAAGCAACGTCATTCATATCATTAATATCCGGGGACCTATGGTAGGTGCCAAAGAATATACAAAGAATGTATGAATTTATGAACAAATATGATTGTGAATGAATAAAAGAATGATGTGGAAAAAGAATAAAAGAATAATTACTCGAAAAAGAATGAAAAAAAACTACTGGCTCAAAAATGAATATGAAAATTGTATTTAATAGAACCATAACGTTAAACATGTGCATATTCCATAAAGAAATTCTTATTTTTTAAGTCAAAAACAACAAGGATGTTCTGGACATTTACGCTGAACAAGCTCTAAAAACTACAAGAATCTCTTCCGCAGTCCAATTGTTCAACTCGCTTCCGGGTTCATAAGGGCAAATCTCTAGCAATGTCCCTCTCTCAATTGCGTCTATGGCATTGATGTGAACTTCTTCCAACATTTCTTCAAGACCTTCATCTTTAAGCATTCTTTGTCCAGGATAAATGAACCCCCTGATACAAAGGTTTTGGATATATGAGGAAAAACCATAGGCTCCCACTTAACTTCATCTCCACTCAGGCGTGCCATTCTCTTCTCACGTCTTTTTTCTATTTCTCTTCTCCTTTGTTTTATGTCTAGTCTATAGCCTAGACCAAAATGATCAAACTTATCTTTCATCACTGGTGCCTCAACTTCTCCCTGCAGATGTCTTCCCAATCCCCTTCCTGATATAGCTCCTCTTCCCACCATTAATTGAAGACCCATTTTTGTAGTCTTGGATATCTTTGGCACTAGAATTCTATTTCCCTCAGCAATAAATGTTGCATTCACAAACTCTAGAGATCGAAAAGAACATTCCACTGCCTCTTCATCAGTCTCCACGTATGCTGCATTATTGGTTATTGACGCAATAATACCCTCTTCGGGATTTATTGTCACCACCCGTCCCTCTTACACTAACTTTAAATTCTGATGCAACGATGAAGGCACGGCCCCTGCCGAGTGTATCCAAAGTATCCCCAACAAACAGTTATAGGAAGGCTTGATATCCATTACAATGAAATCCACTTCATAAGTATTTGGGCCAATCAACAATGGCATCTCAATTCTCCCCGTAACTTTCCTTTCTGTTCCATCGAACGCCCTTACTACATTTTGACACGTTTTCATATGTGAGCTATCCACATGTAGCCTATTGAGAGTAGATAAGGGCAATACATTTCACACGGACCCATTATCAATCAAGATTCCCGGCAGCATGTATCTTTTGCACCTAGTAGTAATGTGCAGAGCTTTAGTGGACCCTATACCTCCCGATGGTATTTCGTCATCATTGAAGAAGATAAAATTATCAGGACTTATATTGTTGACCAACTGATCCAAATTGTTGACAGAAATATCATTAGCCACACATGTTTCGTTCAACACCTTCACCAGCGCATTTCGATGTACCTCTAAACTAATGAGCAACGCTAATATAGATATACGAGCTGGTTGCTTATGCAACTACTCTATGACACTATACTCACTGTATTTTAAAAATTTCAAGAATTCAGTGGCTTCTTCCTCCTTTACTGGCTCATTAATCGATGGCCTAGATTCAATTATCTTCTCTTTCTTTTGCTCTGTCGCAAAAATTTTTCCTTTCGCCGACTCTGCTTGGGCATTTATCCAATCGCAGTGCTTCTCACTACGCGTATAAGAACCTGTCTCTTGGTTTTTTTTGCAACATTAACCAAAGCTTTCTTTCCTGAGATTATTACATTGCACTTATAATTCCAGAGGACCTTTTTACTATCCTTATACGAAAAATTTACCAGCTTCTGAATTACAATCTTCGGTGTCACATGTACCTTAGCCTCGTTAACCTTAGGGCGCGAGATGACAATCACAGGATGATTAACCTTCAAAATCCTCGTCATTGACTCCAATGCACATATGCTTCCTTTTTCCTTCATTTTTTTGAAAAACTCCACTTCTCTATTATCTATCATGCTCTGGACTAGAGCTCTGAACTCTTCACATCTCTGAATTTCGTGTCCCACCTTATGATGGAACTCACAATAATTTTGGGTCTGACCATCTCCCACTGAATTCGAAACGATTAACCCTCTTCTCGCCATTTCTTTCCAAACCCACCTCAAAGGGATTTTTACTTCAGCAACGCTCTTCTTGACCCATCTCCCCACATTTTCACTCATCATGTTTACCCCACTATCAATGTGATTGGATAACAAATTTCCTGTATTGGATGCATCATCCACTTTGACAACACCCATACTGATAAACTTCTCAACAAGCTTTTTAAAAGCTGTACAATGTTCTATGGAATGCCCCGTTATTCCTGCATGGTAATCGTATTGTGCATACATGTCATACCATTTAGGATACGGAGGCTGTAAAGGGGTCAAGTAAAAAGGGGCAACAACGTGTGCATTGAATAAATTCTGATACAAATCCTTATATGACATTGGAATTGGTGTGAACTGGGGTCTATCAGTACTTGGCCTCGCACTAGATTCCTGTTTTGATGAACCCTGTTGATTAGCCACTATCTTTCTGGGCTGATTCACCGTAACCGATTTGTTGTATGCATTTATGTTGTTCACCTCACTTTCCTTTTTCTTTGAGGTTTTGCCTTCTTTTATTCTCTCCAACATCAATCTTCCCTCTCCTTATAGCACTTTCAATCATCTCACCACTCATGACTATGTCAGAAAAGCTTTTTGTGGCACTTCTTAACATATGTGTGATGAATGAGGCTTTCAGAGCATTGTCATTTCTCTTTCAAGGAGCGGTGGTTGGAACTGAAATGCAACTTCGCTCTATCTCTGAGCGTACTACCTAAAACCTTCATTCGATTTCTTTTCTATATTTTGCAAAGTAATTCTGTCTGGAACCATTTCTGCCACATGACTGTACTGCTTCATAAAAGCCTATGCCAAATCCCTCCAGGAACTAACCTTAGCACAACTCAATTGATTATACCATTTAGATGCTACTCCTGTGAGGCTATCCTGAAAGCAGTGTATCAAAAGTTGGTCATTATTGACATATCCAGTCATTCTCCTACAAAACATGGTGATGTGAGCTTCCGGGCAACTGGTTCCATTATACTTCTTGAACTCTGGCATCTTGAACTTGTA
This sequence comes from Gossypium hirsutum, assembly GCF_007990345.1. Taxonomy (NCBI): domain Eukaryota; kingdom Viridiplantae; phylum Streptophyta; class Magnoliopsida; order Malvales; family Malvaceae; genus Gossypium; species Gossypium hirsutum. The sequence goes on along the minus strand of NC_053441.1, from coordinate 54,207,280 downwards.
AGGGAGCACTTTCCATCTCCCTGAATTTCTCTTCAACCCACTTCCACCTTTCTTCAAATTGCCTTGACAATTTTTCTTTTGCTTTTTATTTTTCGACCCGTCATCGAATTCGGGGATAACAGGATTGATAGGATTATATTCAGGGCTAGAGCATGATCCAGCCTGGTAATTCATCGACCTTGAAGCATCAGTCTGAAATTGCTGAGGCCTAATTGTAACAGAAGATTTGCATGGGTATACTTCAACTTGGGGCTACGCATGCGGAGAACTAAAGCCTGGAGGATATAAGGGTCAATCATCACATTCCTCTTCAACATTAGCCATAGGGCTCTTTCCTTTATCATTTCCTTCAGTCAACAGTCGCGTTAACTGTGTCATGCTCATTTGAGATTCTACCATTTTATCCATCATTTTCTACTGGATCTTCTGGAGCTGCTCTTGCATTTGCTGCTAAAGTTGATCCTACATTTCTTTTTCGAATTGCTCGAGCTTTTCGAATCTTTGGTCCATATTTTTTGATTTCGCTCTTGTACCATAACGGTGTTGGGTTGGTTGGTTGGTTTCCAGATTAACTGAGGAATGATTTTGATTAATCGGAACCCTTTAATAGTTTTTAATGCATATGATACGATGTATGAAAATGAATGCAAAAAGGCGTTAATTCTAATTTCAATTACTTTCAGAAAACTTTATTAGAAAACAAATCTCTTTACATAGAATGGGCTACAAATAAGGCTTTGCCCTAATACTCAAGACCTTAATCCTTTTAAGTAACGAGACCAACTCTTGTCCTCGGTCTAACTCCAATTTATACTTCACGCTCAACGTGTCGGCCTGTACTGCCAGAGCTTGTAGGTGATCTGCTACCTCTCAAATCTGAACCACATCTTCTCCCATAACATGATCTCTGTCTCTAACTTAATTTTGGAAATACTGAAGTTGATCATTCTGACGACCTTCCTTTGTCTCTAGATGCTCAATCTAAACCTCACAATTCCGCAATGCTGCTTCTAACCCTTCTATTTTACTCTTAATCTCCTCAATCTTGCTTAGACTTGCCTTTAGCTCTACTATAGAATTTCGACTTCTGTGTTGACGAAGAGACCCTTCTAACTCAACAACCTTGTCTTTTAGTTCGCCCTTTTCTTCTGGCTCTTGGACAAGCTCTTTTCTAATACTTCATTTCGTGCTTGAACCTCTTGAAATTTTCTTTCCCACCGGTCTGACTTGTTTGTTTTTCTTATTGAACCTCTTAACGCCACTGCTCTGAAGTTTTTCCAAGCCTGGCAGTTCTCATTGACAAACACAGCTTCTTGTAATCCGTCTTATCTTCTTCGGGCTTATTCTTCCCCTTCCTTAGTTTATCAGCCTCGAGCTTCTGAACATCCACATCCAATCTCAAATTCATCTTTTCCTCCTCCATTTGCTCTATTTTTTTTACTAATTCTGCATTTCTTCTTTCAAAGTCTTGCTTTATGATTTCCAACTCAGAAGGGATAACCCGCAAGTGTTCATCTATTGACTGACTATTTTCTGAACTTGGCCCAGGAATGTTATCGTTGATCCTCTTAACCCACCACTCGCTATACTTAGAAGTTGTCATTGGACCCACAGCTAATCCATTCATTCAGTGAGTCTGATTCCATACATTGGCCATCTCACGAGCTTTCTTTTTGTAACCTTCACCCCCATACAAGAATTCACCCTCGGCCAGTCCCTGAGTTGCGGGCACAAACTGCCTTGACCTGTATTACCTTAGCACTAGCAATGAGGCATAACCAACAGCTCCCCAAATTCCAAGCAAAGGAACCCAATCAAAATCCGTACACCAATATAGGATCTCATCTGGAAGCAACCACGGAGCTCTCCACTCAATATCCTCCTCTTGAAAATTTTGGAAAATTGCCAGCCATTTCTCTTCCGAGATGTCATCCCTCTTTAGTGTAGCCACTATCTCCTTCAATGGTGAATAAATTTTAGAGAAGACCCGATACGAGACTTTATCAACCTCCAAAAGTGACTATGGAACCATGTAAGTAGGAGCTGCATACATCCAATGAATCTATCCTCTCCTGCTCTCCGGCATGTATTCAGTGACCTGAAGGTTTTTGCCAAAATTACCGGGAGTGGTGTAACTCTCTTTTCAAACCGATCAAATAAGTCAGTGACTGTCTCATCAACATGTCCCAAAGTCTTAGGGAACACAACCAAACCATATATACTTAAATCAAAGACATCTACCTTCTTCTTTGTATCTGGGTGCGCTAAAATGAGGTCCTTTAAATTTTTCCAAGGAATGCACCTGCTATCCCCCTTTTGCTTGATCCGAGCTGTAACCCACTGCTCACTTATCCCTATTATATTCATCAGCTTCCTCAAGAAGGTCGGTACATTTACCGCTTTTGAATAGATTCTGTCTATTTGAATCCTTGAACACAGAAGTAAAGCCATGTATTCTTCTATTGTAGGCACTAAATCGACCTTCTCGAACGTGAAGCAACTGTAGGCCGAATTCTAAAACTGGGCAAGAGCTCGAAACAAACGCTTGTCTACCTTTATATCAAGGAAATAAGGTAAATCCCTATAATTTAAATAGAATAACTGTCTCATCTCATTATTCCATTGATCCCAAATCTCCTTCAACTCCTGCAAGTTGTTCTGGGCTACGCTAACACGGGTGAAGTCCCTTAATTCTGATACGTAACCCTCAACCAAACTATCACCATTTTCGCGCTGTGTCATCTCAGTCCAAGTTTGGACAGCCGTATTGTCTTCCACTCTATCAAGAAACATATTTTCCATGATAAACTTTCTATCTAGCAACCGAATACGAACCAATGCCTTTATAATGAAATGCCATGTAATTGTAATGCCATGCAATCAGAGTAAAACACAAAAAGTCAGTATCAATTAAATACAATACAACCAAGAAATAGTAAAAACTCCTAATTAGGTGTCTGCTAAGGTTAAGAGTAATTCTACCTAAAGTGAGTTCTTAAGGTTCACTATATGCGGTTCGACTTCTAGAGCATAGGTACTAGAACCAGCAGATTCCTCGATCCTCACCCATTATAGGCTCACATAAACCGAGTTCGGTTCAGGGGAATACATTTCCCTATGGCTGCACAGAGATGAATATCTCACGAAGACATAGGTACGGATGTATCCCGAAAGTGATCCACTATTCTGCACAGAGGTGAAAACCTCACAAAGGAGTAGCTTCTCACTCCCACTTAAAGGGGTAAAAATGACCGACTTATGAAATGCAAAATGCAAATAAGCTAACAAACTTAAGCCAATCAAACAAGTGTGTGACAATGAAAGCCAATGAATGAAAAGGGGAAATCATGATTTAAAACAACTTTTAGATTTTCGATAAAAAGACAAAAAATAATCAATTCATGGCTTGACTCTTTGAAGTCCCTAGTGAAGTCGCCAAGCTGTCGAAACCATTTTTTTGAAAATAAAAACTAGTTATCGACTTTAAAAACAAAAATAGGAGTCGCACAGATCCTTTATTGAGGTGTGATTAGCTCTCCTTAAAAATGATTTTGGTTCACAAAATTTGAGAAAACGGATTCGAGAGTCAGTTAGTCATGAGGAAGGGTTAGCACCCTCGTAACGCCCAAAATCGGTACTAAATTGATTGTGTAATGTCTTAGTGTCGAAAATTTGAAAAAGATTTTAAAAGAAAATTTTTTATCTTGAATGAAATAAAATAATAAAACATTTTAATATTTTATTTTAGTCTATTCATGTTATGTTATATTATTCCTTGTGTTTATTTCCTATTGTGATTATTTTCTGCAAGACATATTGTTTTATTTTGTGGATGTTTGAATTCTGATTCCTTTCATAATTTAAATTGCAAATTTCATCAACAATAGTCCCTCTTTATTTTTTTAAACCAAATTGATTAAAATCACCTTTGCAAATAATTCACTCAACAGTCCCTGTGAAAACGATACTCTTTACTTACTACTTATTACTTTTACGATCGTGTACATTTACACGTAATCACCGGACAACAACATCCCATAGGTATCAAATTAAAATATTCAATTTTAAACAACACAAACTTTAAAGCCCATTTATATAAAATACTTAAAAATCTCATAATTTAATCAATCCTAAATTTTCACTGTCGAAACCATTTTTTTGAAAACAAAAACTAGTTATCGACTTTAAAAACAAAAATTAGAGTCGCCATCGATCCTTTATTGAGGTGTGATCAGCTCACCTTAAAAACGATTTTGTTCCACGAAATTTGAGAAAACAGGTTCGAGAGTCAGTCACGCACGAGGAAGTGTTAGCACCATCGTAACGCTCAAAATCGGTACCGAATTGATTGTTTAATGTCTTAATTTCGAAAATTTGAAAAAGATTTTCAAAGAAAAATTTTTATCTTGAATGAATTAAAATAATAAAACATTTTAATTTCAAAGAAATAAAACATCACACCCAGTGAGTTAGGGCGCAATATTTTTTAATCTTCAAAATTAAGTTTGTCTTTTGATTTTTAAAACTCATGCATTTAAACCTAAGAAGGATATTCGGTTATTTAGGTCTAATGAAGAAAATCGAAACCCAGTAAGTTAGGGCACAATTTCTCAAAATTCCAAATACCGAATATTGCCCTTTTTTTAGAAATTCTTATTTCGAGATGGCAAAACATCGTGTCCAGTGAGTTAGGACCCAACATTTTTTAATTTCCGAGAATAAGCTTTTATTTGAATCCGTGTGATTTTATTGCAAAATAAATAATTGGCTCTCTAAATTCATCGAAAGAATTGAAATCCAGTAAGTTAGGACACAATCCTTCTCGAAAAACGTGAATGCCAAATATTTTTAAAAAATTAAGAAATAAAATAATTTTAATGCTTTAATTAAAAGAAACTTTTTTTAAAAAAACAAAAATATATACAAATATATTTTAAAATGAATGTTTAATGAAACGATTTAATAGATACCATAAATTTAAATAAATGTTATATGAAAATAATTTTAAAAAATAATTAATACAAAAAAAACCTTGAAATAAAACTACATACCAAATAATTCTAAAATAAAGTAATATGTAGTAAAATGCTATATATGCTTGAAAAATAAGTAAAAATAAAAAATAAACATAACAATGATCGATAATACTAAAAATAATGGTAATATATAATACAATAATAATAATTGTAACTTAATAGCAATAATAATATTAACAAACTAATATTTAACTTCATTAGTAAAAACAAACACAATGGACTAAATTATAATCAAAACAAAATTGAAGAGAGAAGAAAAACAAAATCAAATTAAAACAGAGGACTAATTTGCAAAGTATGCGTAACATGAAGGGCCAAAAAGGGCAATTAATCCTGCTTTCAAAACACTACACAGCATTGGACCAATTTAAAACAAAAATAAAATGTGCAGTAAAATTTAAAAGAAATAATAAATTTAATTTAAACACACTGTAAAAATAGGGGACCAAAAGGGAAATTAATCCCGCCTTCCAGAATGCTGCGTTTTAGTACGAGTCGAATTGAAACAAAAATAAAACATTTAGCTAAATTTTTTTAAAAAATAAGAAATTTGATTTAAACATACTATGAAAAACAAGGGGACCAATTGCACAAATTTCCCATTTAGGGCAAGGACGCGCGGACCCTGCTTGCGGGTTGGGTCAACGCACGGATCCAGCCCACACCAAACGGCGCCGTTTTGCTTTTATGATTAAAAACAAAAAAATTTCTAAAAAACACATTTCATTTTCCCTTTTTTTTTCAAAAAAAGAAAACAGAAGGGCAAACCCTCTGCTAGGGTTGTCTTTAACCCAACTTTCCCTAGCCGCCGCAACAACCTCGACGGACTTGAAGCTCTCCTCCGGCTCTGATTCGAACAAAGGAAATAAGGCTATGCCCTCCTCCACGCAGGTAAGAATCTTTTATCCTTCTCTCGTTTATTTGTTTTAAAAAAAAAGAAGAAAAATGAAAGAAAAAAAACAGTAGTTGGAAGAGGGGAAAAAATGGAACTAATTCGTCACCTTAAAAAATGTTTCCTTTTGATTCTTTGTTTCTCTGTTTTTAGATTTGCAATTGTGTAACCCTTTTACAAAAAATATTTGACTTTATAGCCGAATCTTTACAGAGAAAGCCAAAAAAAAAACAACATTTTTACAACTTTTGCTACATTTTCGATCATTCCCACTATTCGTGGTTCGTGCTTCTGTTGCAGGTGGGTACTGGAGGAGATGTCACGGACTTAAATTTTTCCCACGCGATCCGTGCGGCCTTAGGCAGCTTCTTTGCTAAAAAACGCCTAAGTCAGCCTAACTTGCAACGATAAAGGATTCAACAAAATTCCCTCAAGGCTTCCACGAAGAACAGTAGAAGAACAAAGTAAGAACGAACTTTGAAAGATGAACAAAAGCCACGGAAAAGAAAGAACACTTGAGAGAAAAGTTTGAGTGAATACTTTCAAAATTATTATTGATAACTGAATGAATTACAATGAGTAAAGAGGTCTCCATTTATAGTTGAGCCTCCCTAAAATCAACGGTGTAAATCAAAGTACATCAATGGCTACAATTAAAAGCTGTATACAATCAGAACTCTAAGATTACATAATCATATCTTCTTGGATCACTTTCCATATTTACCAGGCTCTTGAGATGGGCTTTTAATCTCTCCAAGCAACAGGTCAGTTTGATTGGGCCAAATGACCTCCCTCAAATACGATAGATCGCACAAGTTTGTCATGGTTACGTGCTCCCATGCGCAACTCATGACATTCTCTCTTACTTGTTCTAGCGACGCCCTCGTCGCGTCCTCCTTATGGAACTGGTCAATCTTCCCTTGGAACTGTCACAATGCCTCGGTAGGTTCCCAACTTGCTTCGCTATCGGGAAGTCCCTTCCATCAAACTAAGTACTTATGCTGTGGTCGATGCTACTTTTGTTTAATTACCCGAACTGCCTCAATATTTTTGACTTCACGATCGTACAACACCTTTACCCCCATCGGTGCTCGTTCGAACTTGCCTCAATTCGGATCCTCTTGATCCCCATGAAATGGCTTAAGCATGCTTACATGGAAGACCGGGTGGACTTTGATTTTTGCTGGCAACTCAAGCTTGTAGGTCACCTTGCCTACTCTCTTCACAACTTTAAACGGCCCCTCATACCTTCGCACAAGACCCCTGTCCAAGCCAGTATATCGCAAAATCAAGTGTAGTTTAGCAAAGACTGAGTCACCCACTTGAAATTGCACATCCCTTCGGTTCTGATCGGCCCACTTCTTGCTATGCTTACTTGCCTTGTGTAAACAAGCTCTAGCCAAGTCATTCTTCTCTTGCCAATCTTTTACAAATCGATAGGCTGCCGGATTTGGTCCTGTATAATAGGTCACAATAGTGTTGGGTGTGAGTGGCTGTTGACCCGTCACTATTTCAAATGGACTTTGATTCGTAGCCCCACTTCGCTGTAAGTTGCATGAAAATTGGGCCACATCCAATAACTTTGGCCAATCCCTTTGTGTGGCACTCACGTAGTGTCGAAGATATGTCTCCAACAGTGCATTTACTCGTTCAGTTTGCCCATCAGTTTGTGGATGCATGCTCGTAGAGAAGTTCAAATCTGAGCCCATTGACTTGAACAACTCCGTCCAGAACCGGCCTGTAAATCGTCCATCTCGATCACTGATAATAGATAGTGGCACTCTCTAATATTTCACCATGTGTCTAAGGAACAACCAAGCTGCTTCCTCAGTAGGGCACTCCTTACTTGTCGGAATAAATATCGCATACTTTAAAAACCTGTCCACCACAACAAGAATACTCGCAAACCCGTTAGACTTGGGCAAACCAATAATAAAATCCATGGATAAACTCTCCCATAGCCTTTCCGGAACTGGCAAGGGTTGAAGCAAACCGGCTGGAGTCTTTAACTCAACCTTGTCTTATTGACACACTAGACAAGTTTTCACATAGGTTTCCACATCAGCACCCATGCGAGGCCAGTAATAACGATCCTCCAAAATGGCAAAAGTGCGATGCATCCCTAGATGGTCTGGCCATTTCGAGTCATGACACTCCTTCATGACTTCCTTACGTAGTTTCCCATAATGGGGCACATAGAGACGGTGTCTATGAGTGTATAACAGCTCCCCATCAAGCCAAAATCTTCTCGTTTTTCCTCATTGGGAAGCTCAATCAAATTTTTGGCCACGGGATCATGGGACAACCTCTTTAGAATGCGTTCCAATAAAGAACCATCAGGTTGACTAATTGTTGCAAATTCTATCTTTCGACTGAGTGTATCAGCCACAATGTTGGCACTTCCTGGTTTATATTCCATCGTAAAATCAAACTCCGCTAGTAAAACCTGCCAACGAGCCTGTTAGGGAGACAACTTTTTCTGGGTTAGAAAATAAGTATTGGTAACATTATCGGTAAGGACCACGAACCTGGCATCAGTACTCCTCCAATAGCAGAATCTGATGCATCCGTGCGTACCTTACAAGGCTTCGAAAAATCTGGCAAGACAAGTACGGGCTCCCTCGTCATTTCTTGCTTCAATCGATCAAAGGCCTTCTCACATTTCGGATTCCAATCCCATACCTTTCCCTTTTTCAACATGTCCGTTAAGGGATTCGTAATTCTAGAGTAGCCTTCGACAAAGCGTCGATAGTAATTTGCCAACCTAAGGAAAGATCTCAGCTCCGTTACCTTGGTTGGAGGCTCTCACTCTGAAATAGCTTGAACCTTGCTCTTATCCATTAGGATCTTACCACCTCCCACAATGTGGCCTAGGAGTGACACCTCTTGTTGGACAAATGAGCATTTCTACTCCTTGATGAACAACTCATTTTCCCTCAAAGTTTGGAACACCTCCCTCAAGTGTCTCATGTGCTCTTCAACAGACTCGCTATACACCACAATATCATCAAGGTAAACAACCACAAAATGATCAAGAAATTGTTGAAGTACCTTATTCATTAGGGTGCAGAATGTAGCTGGGGCATTCGTGAGTTCGAAAGGCATCACAAGGAACTCATACGAATCGTACCGTGTCACACAAGCTGTCTTTGGTTCATCCCCCTCGACTATCCGAACTTGATGATACCCCGATCTCAGATCTAACTTGGTAAACCATCTTGCGCTACCAAGCTGATCAAACAAATCTGCAATAAGAGGAATAGGGTACCTATTCTTCACAGTGATCTTGTTTAGAGCTTAATAATCGATGCACATTCTCAAGAACCCATCATGTTTCTTTTGGAACAATACTGGCGCACCGTATGGGGATTTAGATGGTCTAATGAATCCCGCATCCAAAAGTTCCTTCAATTGCTTCCGCAACTCTTCTAATTCTGGCGGAGACATACGATAGGGGGCCTTCGCTGGCGGCACCACATTGGACACTAACTTAATTTTATGGTCCACCTCCCTCTCGGGTGGAAAAATTTTAGGCAACTGAGCAGGCATTACATCTCGAAATGATTGCAACAATTGACCCACTTCTTTCGGGGTCTCACTAACAGACTCTGTGGTCTCTTCGATTTTTAAAGTGGCTAAATATGAGACTTCATTTCTACGTACACCTTTAGCAAACTGAATTGCTGACAGTGTTTCTCCCTCAAAGCTTCTTTTCCTTGTCACTTTCACCATACATTGATGTTTCGCGTCTGAAATCACCATGTAGTTGCTCGAAAGGGCAATAAGAGCATTAACCTGATCAAGGAAGCTTAGTCCAACCACAAAATCATAATCATCAAGTGGTATTACCTTAATAGATACCTTCCCGGACCATTTGCCGAGCTGAAGATCCACTCCCTTTGCAACCTCCTTGATTGGAACACTTTCTGAGTTCACTATTTTGATCCGACCCACTTCATTATCTATCTTGAGGCCCAGTTAGCCTCCTCGAACATGAACAAATCAAAAGTGCCTGTGTCAACGAGCGCATTCAATTTTCTGCCAGCCACAATGATGTCTACAAACATCAAACCATGGCTCATTCTATCTTCGACTCCCCCTAGTATCGAACCAAGATTGTTATCCTCAACATCAGACTCCCCTTTTACTTCTATAGCCGTGAGAGCGGCCTTCTTTGGGCAGTCCTTGATCATATGTGGACCATCACAGTAAAAGCAACTTATAGGTCCAGTCTTTCTCTTGTCCCAAGGCTTCTTACCATTGCCGTTCCTAGTGGGCCTTTCTTTATCTCCTCTGCTATTACCCTTTTGATTAAATCTGGGCTTAGGAGAATTGGGATTGTCTTTCTTCCCACCAAATTCAACAAGCAATTTTGCTACGGACATAGCCTTGGTGAGTTCTTGAACTCCTTGGCGTTACAACTGTTGCTTCGCCCGCGGTTTTAATCCGTCCATGAAGGAAAAGAATGCCTCTTTCTTCTCCATATCTGAGATTTGGAGCTTAAGTTCACTAAACTCCTGCACATACTCCCTCACAGTGCCTTGTTGCGCAAGCCGACGCAACTTTGCCCGAGCCTCATCCTCGGCATAATCTGGGTAAAATTGTGCTTTGAACTCACATCAAAACTCCTCCCATGTTTCGATTTCGGTCCTACCATGTCTCACATCAGTGGACCTACGACGCCACCATAATAAAGCAACGTCAGATAAATACATCGCAGCAATAGTTACCTTAGTGACATCCCCCGTGATGCCTTTGGCACAGAAGTATTGCTCGATTCCCCACAAAAAGTTGTCCACATCTCTTGCGGACCTTGTTCCCTTGAACTCCTTGGGCTTGGGAACATCAATATTAGGCTTGAGTGCGACAGCAGCTAACCCACCATTGCCCAAAATAGCCTTATAGATTGTGAGTTCACTCTTCAGCTCCGTAATCTCCCTTTTCAAGGCCGCCACCATAGCCTCAATGGCATCATCTCTACCAGTCAACTGTTCCACATTCTCCGACACATACACTTTGAGTTGCTCCTGCATAGACTGCAATCCATCATGGAGCCTATCATCGACATCATCAATCCTCTTCTTGATATCCCCCACGGAATCCTCGAGAGTGACGACACGGTCCTCTAAAGCTGACAATATGTCCATCGAGCGACTAGCTTTCCTAGACCTCCCACGGGTCTCCATTCCCTCAACATTCCCAACAACTTCTTTCGACATCTTTCGATGGTGGCTTCGAACCTTAGCTCAGATACCAACTGTCACGGACTTATATTTTTCCCACGCGATCCGTGCGGCCTTAGGCAGCTTCTTTGCTCAAAAATGCCTAAGTCAGCCTAACTCGCAACGATAAAGGATTCAACAAAATTCCCTCAAGGCTTCCACGAAGAATAGCAGAAGAACAAAGTAAGAACGAACTTTGAAAGATGAACAAAAGCCACGGAAAAGCAAGAACACTTGAGAGAAAAGTTTGAGGGAATACTCTCAAAATTATTATTGATAACTGAATGAATTACAATGAGTAAAGAGGTCTTTATTTATAGTTGAGCCTCCCTAAAATCAACGGTGTAAATCAAAGTACATTAATGGCTACAATTAAAAGCTGTATACAATCAGAACTCTAAGATTACATAATCATATCTTCTTGGATCACTTTCCATATTTACCAGGCTCTTGAGATGGGCTTTTAATCTCTCCAAGCAACGGGCCAGTTTGATTGGGCCAAATGACCTCCCTCAAATACGATGGATCGCACAAGTTTGTCATGGTTGCGTGCTCCCATGTGCAACCCATGACGGAGACATGCGCGACGTACGCGGAGCGACGTGGGTGAGGTTGCTACTGCGGTGCTGGGCAAAAGGGCTAGGGTTTTTGGAAATAATTTTGGGCTGTATTGGGTTAATGGTTTGGTGTACTGGGCTTGAAATTAATTGTACTTGGGTCGGGCAAAATGAGCTATTACATTCACTAATATAAATTAAAGGAATAATAAACTTTTTCAAATTAAAATAGCACTTTATTAAGCAATCATCCATCCATCAAATTAAAATAACAATACAATCGTTATTAACAATTAAGAGGAAATTGAATGCAATGCGATGGAATATTGTAATGCATCCATCATCGCCAACTCTAATGTAAAAATTTATGATTATCAAACAAATAAAATCAAAAGTCAACATAACTCAAAACTCATAATTACAACTAATCATAGCCAGATGGGTCGATGCAAAATTTTAAATATTTTTTTCTAAATTTGAGTCTAGACTAAAAATATTAAATCCGAGTCCGATTCGACTCGCTTGTATTAATTTTTTTAGATTATTTTTATATAAAAATTAAAAAAATATAATACATCAAATATACTAAAAACATTAACATGTTTCCCAAAACTGAAAATAAATTAAAAAATTTTTTATGCTTAAATAACATTAATATAGTTGCAACTTAGCAAGTACTTTAAAATAGTAGCAAAATTAACAATAAAATAAGAGTTATACAATATCTAAATAATAACAATATAATAGTAATAATATAATAGCGAAATGGTAGCAAAACAACAACAAAAAAGTTTAAGCTGACTCGGGTCCGACCAGACTTAGGCCTAAGCTAAAAATCATACCCAAGGCTTGGTTTGTTTTAAAAAAAAGATCTTATTTTTTTAAAACCAAATTTTCGAGCCTATATTTTTATTTAAACTCTTTCACTTTTTAAACAGACTTCCTGACCTTAACAGGTAACCTGACCTATAATAAGAATGATTTCACGTGTTGTATGTTTGCTATTTTGGGGGGTTCTTATAAACATCAAGCAACCATGAAAAAAATTTCCACGAGAGAAACCAATTTTGAAACCCTACAAAACCTAATGCCATTAAAAGTCACAAAAATTACTTAATAATAATAATAATAATAATAATAATAATAATAATAGTGGTGTATTTAGCAGTTGGCAGAGACCCAACCCTTTTAAAATGGAAAATCATTATTTAGGCTCTTTAAAAATTTTAAAATTTTAAATTAATAAAAATAAAATTATATATTAACCCCTAAAAATGATAAAAAAATTAATTTAATTTTTTAAAAATTAAAATTTAATTTGAACCCCTAAAATAATTTTCGGACTTCGCCCATGAATGATAATGATGGTGGTGATCATCGTGATCATGCAACGATTTTATCCTTCAGCGAAACTTAATGCTAATTAGGAACTTCAATATTTTTATTACTCATATACTATAAGTATAATAAAATTATATCAATTAATGAAAGATTATATATTACTAGATATTATAAAAATAAAATTTTTAATAGTATATAAATAATTATTTAGGATCTTTAAAATAATATAATTTTCACAAATATAAAAAATATCTAATTCAGAATTGAAGTTGACTATTAGACTTAACGATTAGCTTTTAACATGAGCAGTAACAAGGAATTTAGATGATTAATTAAGCGCAACTCCTATTTTGCAAGTAAGGCTAAATTCAATTTTGCTAAATTTTAGAATCCCATTCCTCCATTTTCTTTTAGCTCATCTCCATTCACTCCAATGGATTTAGTGTTTTCCATGGTTTTTCTCTCCGATTCCACGCAAAATGAATTTGGAAGCTACCTTGATTCAAACGAATAGGATAAAAACTGTCACCAGGGCCTAAACAGTAGCACAAAAAGCAAAAGAGAGTGAGTTTTTCATAACAAAAACTTGCATAAAAGAATTTAGACTGATAAATCATAAATTTTTCCTCCTTTTCAATGGTCTACGAATATCCAACTGTACTCAAATACACAAATAATTTTGAAAAACTTTACTCGCTTGCTTTGCATCATACTCAATGAACTTTCCAATGAAATTCCCAAACTACTTTGCCACATTCTCCAAAAAATAATCTAGTGGTGAATCATGGATTTGAACCCAAAAGAAAGAGTAAACTAATGGGATCTACATTGGATCCTCATTTTCTTGTAAACGATGAATAACCAAGAGATGGTTATTAAACGTCCACGGGGCTCCATTAACCACTCGTTCCACATCAATTTCATGATAAAACTTAAACATATAACGTTTCCCCCCTAAATTTGTAATCTGAACCCCCCAAGAGGGTGCCATAAATTCGAAATCGTATTTCTCATGGCTGGGAAATGGACGATACTTGCTGTTAAAAAAATCCTACCAAACAGAATTCATACATCAAGAGTTGAGTATTCACATCACTCGGGAGGCTCCAAGCCTCATCTTCACCATCGTAAATATTCAGATTTGCCATTCCTCTCTCCACCATCGTAAATATTCAGATTTGCCATTCCTCTCTCCATAGGCTTCAAAAACAAATCCAAACACCTAGAACAAGTGAATCCCAATAAGAATGAAACAAAATATTAGATCAAACACCAACGACTAAAAAAACAAGAAAAAGAACCAAAGATGTGCCACAAGAGCAGACTAAATTTACTTATTTATAAATTTTAATTGGTGTATAATTTTAATATTAATTAACCGATAATTGAAATAATTGGAAATCTATTCAAAGAATAATTCTATTTTACATTAATAAAATTAATAAAATTAAAAAGAAAAGAGTAAAATTAACATAACTCATTCATGTCAAAGTTTTATTAACTAATAATTATAAATTATAATTATTATAATTTTTTATCATTTTAAAATTAAAATATAATTATTTTTAAAATTAATTGAATAATATGATGGAAAATAAAAGAGGTTGTGGTGAGACATGATGTAAATAGTGTTGATTTAATTGACATGTTGTCCTTGCCGTTTTAGCTAAGGTTTTGACTTTCATTATTTATGCTTGTTTAGATATCTAAACTAGTTTTCAACAAGAAATTAGGTTGTGTTCTTTATTGCTTAAGAGATGAGCTTTTATAAGGAAAAGTGCTTTTCTCTGAAAAGCAATGCAGAACAGACTTCATTTAATAGCAAATTTCTAACTTATTTGAAGTGTTTTTGGGTAGATGAAAAAGCAGAATTTTTTAGCTTTTTCAGCCAAAAAGTACTTTTGGGCTAGTCTTTTACTTTTTTAGCCACACACACAACGCTAGTTCTTTGCTCTCATCTCTTCTCTCATCGCTGGTTTTTTGTTCCTCTGCTAGTGTTGGTTTTTTGTTCCTCTACTGGCAAATGGATAGTTTTCAGAGAGGTGGTTGATGGATTTGTTCTCTTCTTATTCTATTTTCTGGATGGTTTCAAAACATCATCAGTCTTTGTCCATTTTTATGTGTGTTGTTTTCTGTCTCTTCTTCATTTGCAAAGTTCTTTTTTTCAACTTAATTACTTTACTATATATTAATTCTGATTGCTAAATGCTAGCATTTCCATTCTTTTGAGCTTATCTCTGGAGGTTACACTGGCTTTTTTCTTTTCTTTTTGCTTTAGCTTTTGCCTTTCTGTATATATATTCCCAGGTTTGAACTTAAACATCCAAGCAATTTATTCTATTTTTTGAAATTCTTTTTTTCTCTTTTAGTTTGGTGATTCTATTGTCACTACACCAAAATAGGCTTTTAGCGGCGTTTTTGAAAAAGCGCTGCTACTGCTCAGGGCTTTAGCGGTGTTTTTGAAAAAGTGCCGCTAATGCTCGGGGCTTTAGCGGCGTTTTGAAGTAGCGTCGCTAATGCTCGAGCCTTTAGCGGCATTTTTGAAAAAGCGCCGCTAATAATAATAAAATCTAATAACCATTTCAATTATCTCATTCTTTGATATATACTCAAGTAATGTTTGAATTATTTTTTTTATTATAAGTTTAAAAAATTAATATTTCGTTGTATTTATTATATAGTGGTCAAATTTACATTTAAATGATAACAAATAATATTGTTTAATACAAAATGTTTTTATAATTAAAGAGAAGTCCTAACTCCTAACTGTTTATTATTATTTTCAATCACAATTTATTTAAACTACTTTACTAGAAAAAAATATATTAAATTATGAGTAAAATAAAATATCATAAAACTTAAATTGTTGTGTTGTAAAGAATAAAAAATAGAATAAATTTTTATAAGAATAATAAATTTTGATAGTTTGACTAAATAAATCAAAGAAAGTAATATAAAACACCAATTTATACAAAATTTTTAACTATTAATTATTGTTTAATTGATTTTAACTATATTTTATGATTATTAAAGATTTAGGGATTTTTTTGGATGGTATTTTAAGGAGTAGGGGGTATGGATTTAGGGTTTAGGATTTAAGATTTAGGGGTTAGGGGTTATGCTTTAAGGGTTAGGGGGATTTAGGGGTTAGGGGTTAGGGATTTAGGGTTTAGGGTTTCAAGGGTCAGGTTAGGGTTTAAGTTTAGATTAATTAGTTTTATTAATTTATATATTAAATATGTTCTTATATATTTGTAAAATAGATAATAATAAATTTAATATATTGAAATTATGAGTATAGTTTATATTATTTAAGAGATATATAATAGATAGATGATCACTTTATGCATGTAGATTGATTGGTTAATTTAGGGTTTAAGGTTTATTTTAGACTTGTTAAATGATACAATTAATTAATACTTGTATATTTAAAAACATTTAACCCTAACCATTTGATATTTTTGATATGGATATTTATATATATCGGTAATTAATTATTTAATTTGGATAGGACCAAAATATAAGAAAAATAAAATAAAAAAATAAAAATGAAATAAAAAACTAAAATTTATACATGTATCAAATACTTTTAAATATTACTTAAAATTTTAATAATTATTTACGTAAAATTTAAATGAAAGATACAATAAATAAATAAATAAAATATGTGAGATTTAGCGGCGTTTTTAGCAAAAACGCCATTACTATATATTCAAATTTCCAAAAACGGCACTGTTTCGATAGGAGAATTTAAATTTATTAGTGACATTTTAAGAAAAAAACGCCGCAAAAGGTAGACATTACTGGTGTTTTCGTAAAAAACGCCACAAATATTTATTGCATTTTTCGTTACGGCGTCGTTTCAGTTTAGGGATTAAATTTTAGTTGTGGCGTTTTTCCGAAAAGCGCCGTAAATAATATTTAAACTTTGGCAAAATGACACCGTTTCAGGTAATTATTAAAAATGCCGCAAGGATGTATAAATGTTTTTGAAAACGTCGATTCAGGTAATTATTTGTGGCGTTTTTTAGAAAAATGCCAGAAAATTGCCTTATATTTTAATAAAACGGCGCCATTTCTTTCTGTACTTGAACTTTTAGTGGCGTTTTTTATTAAAACGTCGCAAATGTGGATGCAATAACGGCATTTGTCCGCAAAACGCCACAACTCTGAATTAAAATTACCTTAAACGGCGCCATTTCTTAAGAGGACATTTAACTTAATTCATTCGTGTCGTCCTTTACCAAATTGAGAAAGAGGGAAATTGAAGAGAGGTTAGCAGAGAAATAGCGAATCGAAAGGGAAGAAAATTTCAAAGAAAAATACGAAGGAAAAAAAAAGCAGAGGTTATCTCAGCAGTCAACCGAAACGAAGCAAAGTTGGAATCGATCTTTACACGATTGTTGGGCGAAGCTGTGAGATTTGTATCCCAGGTAAGCCGTTTTTGTCAATGGTCGATTAAATTTTTAGGGTTTTGTTTTAGTCCTAGCTATTTGGGATTTAGGGTTTCGATTAAACTAATTCAACAATGGACTGAAGCTAATTATAATCGAAATAAATTTTTACGGTTTGTTTCTGTGTTGCCTTGTTGCTGTAGTTTCATTTGCTTCCTTAAACGATTAGCGAGTGACTTGAGTCAATTAGTTGAAATCAGTTATAAGTTTTTACTACAGTTTGATCTTCGAAATACTTCTTAATCAATATATTTTATTATAACTATTACTTGCAGATAAAATAGTTCGTTGAACGAGTACAATAAATTATTTTTGAAGTTAAATTGAATATGTATTAATTTATGCTAATTTTATCTACATTATCAGCCACCAATCAATAATCAGTATATAACTTGTTGGATACATATAGCAAAAGTAATGTCCAAGTATTAGAGTCGTGTTTGACATGACAAAATATATGTTGGATTGGTGGTATCCATGCACTAATCTTTTAGAAATTAAAAGACAAAAATGAAATCTGCATTAAGTTGTTTGATTGGTGGTTGATAAATATGTGGTGTATGTTTGTTAGTTACTCGAGAGTTGAGACATTAACAATTACCTTATAGGGTTGGGACCCTTGTATAATATATCTTAGCTATATATGTATGCTTTAAAACATCCACTAGGGTTGAAAATTGGACCACACAACTTTTCTGCAGGCCTATCATTGAGTATAAAGAAGAAAAAGAAAAAGACAAAGAAAACCTTCTTTCAACTTTCCATTGCTTCACTTCAATTGATTGAATCGTACAATTCAAATTTAAATACAAAATTCAATATTAAATATAGTTAATCATTATTTCTTTTGAGAAATCATTATTAAAATTATGGTTTTGGTTTAAAGATATTTTTAAGTTAAAATCTCACTATTTATAAATTTTTATTTAAAAAATTGATACGAGCCAAGGAGGTGACACTCAAGGGGTTGTTTTTCCTAGTGGTCCAATTACTCGAAGCAAGACACGACAATTAAAATTAAAGATGAATGCTTTTGTCCAAGACTTTGTTGCTACAAATTTAATTCATCATGTTCGTGACATTGACAAATACGAGAATGCAATTCACTGGACCAATCTTGGAATAGTGAAAGCCCATAAATTGGTGGATTAATCTTTTATGTATATTATTATTATTTACTTAATTCTCATTGGTTGGGACACATCATTTATGAGTTAAGTAATTTTATTGGTTAGGTTATTATTTATTTATTTTCTTAGATAATTTTAAAGAGTTTTATTAGGATTCAATTACTCTTGTAATTTGCCTATAAATAGGCTTGTTTTCTACACATTGGAGGAATAAAAAGAAGAGTATTTGTTTTCTTTCAAATTTGTGTGAGGCAAATTTTTTGGGAGTAGAGTGATTCTTCTCTTGCTATTTAGTTTGGAGTTTGTTACTTTCGAGGGTATTTCGGAGTTGCAAATATTCAAATTTATTTCCCGTTCATCGTTGTTTCTAGAGGTTTTTTCTTCTAGGGGTTTCGTAGGGAGCCGCTCAATCATTGGCGTTTTTGGTTACAAGTTAACCAAGAGTTCCATAGGGCAAATCTATCTTTTTTATTATTTATTTATTTATTATTATTTTAACTAATTTTATTTATTTTCGTTTTATTTCTAATTTGTGTTTCTCTTGTGTCTAGATCCGGGATTCCGCATAAAAAATAAACGAATTCCTTATTTACTTGTTCCTAAATTTTGCATTTAGGCTGTAGTTTCTGTGTTGCCTTGTTGCTTTGAGATTCTTAGCTGAAACAGTGGCACCCTCATGAAGGAAACACTGAGGTACTTAGCAGGCATTGTAGGCCCGAATGACTATGGCTCCAATATTTGTTCATATGATCTTGTTTGCGCATATTGCTTTCGTATTTACGCTGTAGTTGCTGTGGCTTCATTAAACCCCAAACCGATTAAACGATTAGCATTTAGGCTGTAGTTTCTATGTTGCCTTGTTGCTTTGAGTAATAAGAGAAATATGAGTAATTAGAAAAATTCAAGGGCCAATTTTTTGATTAAGATGTTTCAGCAGTCGCAACATCCGCCGTCATAGTGTATTGTATAAAATTTTTTATCATTTTAACTTTTAACATTTTTGTAAAAATAATATGAATTATATTTTATTTATTGATTTTTATATTATATTATTTGTTTAATTTGAAATATTATATAGATTTATTGCTTTTGGCTGGTTTAGATTTGGTTGCTTTTGATTTGTTGCTACAAGAGGGCTGAAAATATGAAAAATTTTATTTTACAAATATCCCAAAATTAGTGGTGTTTTTTAAAAAAAGCGCAGCTAAAACTCACCAAACAATAGCGGCGTTTGTGGGAAAAGCGCTGCTAAATGTCATATTCTATAGCGGCGTTTTATTTCTATAAACGCTGCAAACATTAGCGACGTTGAATATAGCGGCATTTTTTGCGGCGCTTCCAAATACTTTTAGTGGCGCTAAAAAACGCCGCTAAAAACCTGTTTTGGTGTGGTGTGTTTGAAGTATATATCATGTTGAGTTCATGGTTTGGTAAGGTTTGGAAAGAAGCCATAAATACTTCTAGTTATTTAATGAATTCACTTTAAATTGTAAATGCTATTGTAAAATTTTTAGTATTTATATTTGGTATATAAATATGATCCCTTTTTAAAACTTTAATCTAAATATATGTAATATTTTAATTTGTTAGGTTTATGTTTTCTATGTTATGTTAATATCTAATATGAGTTATATATTCAAATACATTTTAAAATAAAATAATACAAATGTGTTAAAAGCATTAATTAAAAATAAAAATAATTTTTATAATAATACAATTGTGTCAATATCTAATTACAAATATTTAATTAGTATATTTAAATATTTAAATATAGTTTATATATTGTAATTAAATTTAATAAATAATTAATATTAATTACTTAGAAATATTTAAAATTAATATTATATATTAAAATATTAACAATAAGTTATAATAAATTATTTTTTATATTTTTGCTAAAATATCATAATATTAACTAATTTGAACATTATTTAAATACATATTTGTTACTTTATAATATCATGTTTAAAATAAACATTTTATTATTTAAAAGTACTTTTTGACAGTAATACAACACTTTAATTTTTCAAAAGTACTTCTCGGCCCTTAGAAACACGTATTAATAAAATTTATAGAAAAAGAAAACAATAATTGCTACTTTCTGCTGTTCTCACTTCAACAATCCAACTTGTCCTTTTACAATTTTCAAATTTAAAGTTAAACTCGCGAATTCTTGCATCAATACGGATTAACCCCGCAACCTACAGCGTGGCTCCATCATTGCATCACCGCCAACCAAAATGGATTAATACATATTATGGGAACAACACACAAATGACACCACTACAAATTAGGTTCCTTGGTAGGTTTCCAATGGAAGGACGCGGTGGGAGACTAGCTTCCTTGGTAGGTTTCCAACGAAACACAAGTTGACTTGTAAACCCTAACTTTAGAGTTTAAAATTTTATTTGATAATTTATCAAATATTTTTTCTTAAGAGTGAGTATTTAATCGGATCGAATGAAAAATTTTCTAGTTAACGAGTCATATTTTATTATTCTAATTCGATTTAAATTTTTTTCAAATTGAGTAAAATTGTTCGAGTTAAAAAATTAAACATGTCAAATTAAAATCTTATTACAATATAACTAATTAAAATAATTCAACTTTTTTAGGGTTAAATCTAAATTTTTTTAAATCTGTGAAGATTCGAATGGTGATATCAATTATCATAGCAAATTAAAAATAATAATTAAAATTTTAGATGATCTAGGCATTCTAATTTATCATCCAAATATATAGCAGATAGCATTAACGTAGTTAAGGCTATCTAGACAAGACCTATGGGAGGATCTAACTCAGCATTGATAAGGAGGATTCTCCAGTTGCTATCATAGTTTGAACATTGAAATATTTCACATATTTTTAGAGAGGACAATCAAGAGACCGATAGTCTGATTAAACTGGCATATAGGGGAAGCCATGGATTGCGAATTTTTGAAGTGGCCCTATTTAGGGGATTGAATTAGATTATGTAATCTCTACTTATTTTCTTTTTATCAACTTTATAGGTTAGTGAGCCTTTAATTTAGCAATTTTATAATAAATTTTTTATTAAATTCCGCGACTTAACCACATTATAGGAAACACAAACCTATTAACATACAAGTACTGGAAATAAGAATAGTGTGAAATTGAAATCAATAACATTGAAATCATCAAATTGTTCAACGATGCAGAAAATAAAGTCCCAAATCACATCCAGCTCTTAGAGACAAATATATACACACGACACAATGTGAACATAAAAAGAGTTACAAGCACGACACCATATTACAAGCTCATAGAAGTATGCAGCATAAAGGTGTGCCTCTAGGCAATTGTAATGGAAGCATGGTAAGGACTCGGAACTAGGACAAGATCATTTTCCCTCTTCATAGATACGCCGAACTTCTCAGTCATGTTCATATCTTCTTGCTTCATTCCCCCCGGCAATTTCCAATCAAAATGGAACAACAGTTGGGCAAGTGGCAGCTCTACATTTGGCAGGGCGAATAATATGCCTGGACATATCCTCCTTCCTGCCCCAAATGGGATGAACTCGAAATTTGTCCCTATGAAATCAACTGAACTGTTGACAAACCTTTCAGGCTCAAACTTTTCAGGCTCAACCCAATGATTAGGATCTCTCCCGATTGCCCATGCATTCACAATGACTCTGGTCTTTGCAGGTATTTCAAATCCATTAACCACACAATTCTTGCTACTTTCTCTTGGAATCAATAAAGGTACAACAGGGTGCAGTCTTAAGGTTTCTTTTATAACACACTTGAGATATTTAAGTTGATGAACGCCTGTTTCATCCACATTTCCTTTGCCTTCAAACACCTGCCTTGCCTCTGCTTGTGCTTTTGTCATAACTCTTGGGTTTTTAATCATATCCGACATTGCCCATTCTACTGCTGTTGCTGATGTCTCACTTCCGGCACTGAAAACATCCTAAAACAATGTAATAAATAACATTATGGCCATTAACATTTGTGAACAACTACCAAATTCCAAGTCAATGTAGTGAAAGGAAATCGACTTACAAAGAGGACAGCTTTGATGTTGTTGTCAGTTAAGGGAAATTCGCCATCCTCCTGAAGCCTTAAAAGAACATCAACCAAATCTTCCTGGTCTTCATCTTCACTTCTGCCTTTTGCTCTACTTTCTTTGTGATCATTAACAATGTTCCCAACTATCCTGTCGGTTTCTCCATGAATCTTTTCAACTCTATGCTTTAGACCAGAAACAACATCCAAGAATTTAAGTGAAGGAAAAAATTCGGAAACAAAGAAACCCGAGTTCACCTTGCTTTCCTCAGCAACAACTGATATGAAAGCTTCTTGATCTTTGCATTTCTTGCCAAAGGCTGCCCTCGCTGTTATTGTATAACTCATTGAAAAAACTTTCTCGGTCAGATTCACAGCCAACCCTTCATTTGATTTTATGGTTTCGACAAGATTCAACACTTCCTCTTCTCTTATGGATCGGAAGGAAGCGACCCGAGCTGCACTCAGAAGCTCCGATGTGCAAATTTTCCGCAGATTTCTCCAATAGGTTCCATATGGTGCAAAGACAATATCAGTGCACTCATAAGTTGTCATCTTGGCCACAACGAGAAAAGGCCTATTAGCAAAGACGATATCATGTGTTTTCATAATCTCTTTAGCCATTTCTGGAGAAGAAACGACCACGGTGGAAACTTGACCCAGTTGCAGATGCATGAAGTCACCATGTTTCGTAGCCAAGTCACGTAAGGTGCGATGGGGTAGACCAGAAGCGGCGAGCTGGTGCAGATTTCCTATCAATGGTAATTTCAAGGCCCTGGAATCAACTTTTGAGTTAAATTCTTAGCTTTTGATTTCCTTACACTTGTGATTACCATAAACAAAAACAGGAGGAAGCTGATGAGGAGCTGGAATAAGGGTATCTGGAACTCCATTATTGGTAATAGCTTAAAGAAGCCTAGTTTCCAAAGAAAGAAATTGAAAGAAGTGATTTTTCTTTTCTTTTCTTAATGAACCTCAAACTTTACTTGACTTTTCTCGGCTACTAATACAATTTAATAATTATTTATGAATAAGATAAGAATTAATAGCCGACAACGATAGCTGGACTCTCACTTTTCTGGTTCAATTTTTTAAAGTTTATGGATTTTTATTTAAATTTTTAACTTCTCCGAAAATTACTCTCTGTTTTGCATGATATGGATTTGTATCATTCCCAGCTTTCAACTACTATCCTCGTACTTCGAATTTCTTTGAGTATGGACTTAAACAATACGAATCAAACACATAACTAGAAACGATTTAATCATTTTCAGTCAAATAGAAACTGATAGAAATGGTTATTCGCAAAAAATAAATTTTCGGACCTATATACTGACCTTATCCCATAGGCAGCAACATTTTATCTTTTGATCTTTGGACCTATAATTTAGCATGCTTTACACACTATTTAGTAATATTATTACTAGCTATAATTTTAAGTCATACACAATGAAATTACCTAAACATCTAAACTCAAAAACATTATAACTTAAAGCTTGCAGGGCACAAACCGAATTTCTAAGGCTTTTAACACTTGCTTATGCAAAGAAAAAACACAAACAAATGCATGTAATTATTCCCGATAACGATCAAATTATACAGTAGATTCAAAGTTAGAACAGAAAAAAAGTGAAAGGAACTCGAAAATAGTACCTCAAAGGAACTAGGATAGGAGTCAAATGGAGTCTCCCCTACTTCAATAGCATCAGTCCCCATTCAATAGATACATCCCTGACTATATATAAACAAAGAACACTAGTCAAGTAATTAAACAGATCAAAAACTACAAACAAGCTATAAATGATAAAAATTGCAAACCAATCAATCTAGGAAGAAGGAGATTTAATTTATTGACCTGAAATCCAGCTGTCTTCTCAAAGGTAGTAATCTTATGCACAAATCCAAAAGCTGAAAGTACCTGCATTATTAAGTCCTTTAGAAAGACAGAATGGAAAATAAATCAAGTAAAAGGACTCCAAAAAGTCATTACAACCTATAATTTCCATTAATAAATCTGCCAGAAAATAAGGAATGGAGATAACTTCAACTTACCAGGTCTTAAGCATCGAGACAGAAATAATAAAACATATTAACAGAATACACCTTAACAATTGCAGTGATGCATTTCAGATTTTCTAATGATGTTAACAAAAATTATAGAACATGTAAAATCTATGAGTTTGCTGAAGTACTAGAATGAAGTAAAGCATAAAAAGAAAAAAGGATGAAAAAATTGACCTATATGTGATAAGAATCCTCAAATCTTTAAAAAAAAAACAAAAGCTAACAAAGGTATAAAAGATTTTACCCGAGCATAGAAGTAACCACCATGGCATAAGTAATTCTAAAAAATTCAGGAAATAAATGATACCATGCCAAGCAGCAAAATGAGCCAACATAGCATCTTAATCCATGAAATTTTTAATATGACATAAGAAAAGAAATGTTGAAGAAACAAAGTGGCTAACAACTGATACTAAGGAACATAAAATCATGGTAAAATAGTATGAGAAAAGAATTGAGGAAATTATTTTAAAAGAAAGAGGAAAAAACAAAACAAGAAAAAAACCGAACCTTGGTATGAGGCCAAAGTTGATAAGGAGACACATGCATTGTGCAACCTTCTTTACCCGATTCCCACTCCACAACAAAGCGAGCTAAGACACCTGATCCAAAGCAAAACCACAAACTCGACAATCCTACTGCCTCAATTCTGAAAGACCTCCTCATATGTTCTGATAACTTATCGACAGCCTCAGTAGGTCCTTTGCCTCCACCTGGTGCTTTAACATCAGAGTTTGCATTGCCTTCTTCAGGCTTGTCATCTGCTCTAACCCTGAGGGATGAGGGAACATGTAAACAGAATTATATAAAAACATCATAACATATATGAGTTAATTTAAAATATGTAAAATTCATTCCTGCAAGATTCATTAAAGGGTATAAGGAAACATCCTGCCATAGGATTCAATGATCCTGAATTAAAAAGTTAAAACATATTTACAATGGGAAAGATTCAGCATACCACTTTGCAAGCAAGAATGCCACCGAGGATGGAAGTATAAGGAGTGAAAGGATCAGCTAATAAGTAATTCTTAACCAACATCGGAGCCTGATTTTTGTAAGACTTTATAGCCATACTTGTCTGTTTAGGCACTGCTGCCATATATTACAATCACAATATCACCTTAGTAGAAAGAGTACATTCTCCTAGTTTTGTCCCTCCTTCATTCATCAATTCTGTAAGAGCCCATTTTTGCCCGGGCCCATACCAACAAAATAACCCAAATAATAAAATCCAAAATAAAATCCCAAGCCCAAAATTTGGCCCAAAATTAGGAAAACCCTAACCCACAAAACTTAAAAAAAATTTCAGCTATCAAAGGAAACCCTAGCCTCCAAGCGCCGCATGTGTGCCACTCCACCTCCTCGTCTGCCACGCCCACTCGCACGCCTCTGCCACCATTGTCGGCCACGACCACCTGCAAGAAGCCAAGCAGAAATAAAAAAATAGAAAATAAACAGTTGTAATTGGTTATAAAAACCGAAAATCTCACCATTGTAACTTATTCTTCCGATTAAAAAAAACAAACACACTTGAAATAAAATAACAAATTGCTTCCTCTTTCGATCTATTTTATTCATTATTTATCTATTTTTTCATTTTTTTGAATACTTCCTTATTATTATTAAAAAGAAAAAAGGGAAAAGGGGAAGAAAACCACCTGAATCGGCCCACTGAAGCCGTCGTCGTTGTCGGCTCTTCGCCGTCGTCAGACGCGAGTTTAAGGAGAGGCCCGAAGCTTTTCTTTTTTCCCCTCGTTTCCCCCCGTTCCTTGGCCTCGATCTCTGAGTGCGCTGCAACGCGCGGCCTGAAGGCGCCCTTGCATGGCTCCGGCCACCAGGCAAGGGAAGGCACGACGGCGGCTGGGCCTGGAACCCGAACAGAAAAGGGGAAGCCTCCCTTTTATTTTTCAATTTTCTTTGAAAGAGAGTGAAACGGCAGAGGGAGTAAAAATTTTTGCTTTTATAGTGATGAAAACGGCGCCGTTTAAAGGGGAGACCTGCGCACTTTGCCCTAATGGTTTATTTGCGCTTTTGGTCCCTCTAGCTCTGCGACACGTTCCATGTAGCCTTTCAATTCTTTTAATTTTGGCCGCATATTTTTTTCGTCTGCTCCAATTTAGTCCGCGCATAAATGCGACGCTTCAGGACTTGGGCTTATTTCCCGATCAGTCCTCCGTACTTTGCGCGCGTCTCATTTCAGTCCCCTAGCCTTTAAATATCTCATATTTCGGCCCCAAATCATTTTATTTGTTTGCGATTCGCCCCCAAATTTTAGTTTAGTTTTCAATTTAATCCCTTATTTGTTATTTTAGTTATTTTATCATTAAATTAGTTATTTTAATATTATTATTACTATTATATTACATTACTATTATTATTGTTATCTATTTATTTATATTTATATTTAAAATTTCAGTACATATATATACTTATATATTTTTATATATTTTACAACTTATGTACATACCTATATATTTATATACATATTTTCATTTTCATAAATATATACACGTACACATTTTTCTCTAATATATATATATGTATATATATACTCATATACATTTCTTACTATATCTTATAATTTTTATATATATATACACGTACATATTCTCTATTTATTTTAAATATATTTTTTATATTTCAGATTTTCTACATGCATATATATATACTTATCTATTTACATATTTTAATTCATATACCTATACATGTATACATATTTACATATATTTTTATATTTAATAATCTCACAATACGTATACATACATAGATTTTTCATATTTTCATAATTTTGTGTACATTCATGTATATACGTTCTTTACATCTATTCGTTATTTATTTATTTATCTTCATTTTCATTATTATTTATATTTAATAATCTTATTTCCGTTGCTATTACTCGTGTTGTTTTTATGCCATCATATTCATTATTGTTTTGCTATGCATATTAACACCATACATCAAAAAGAAATTTTTTTTAATTAAGGAAATATTTCGCGTTTGGAAAATTCGAGAAAACGTGCCCTAACGTGCTGGGTTTCGATTTTTCGTTCGACCAAATAGCCAAATATCCTTTTTAAACTTTCAAAATAAGGCAATATTTCGTATTTAGAAAATTCGAGAAAATCGTGCCCTAACTTACTGAGCTTCGATTCTTCTCGCGTTGATCCTAAATAACCGAACATCCTTTTGAAATTAAAATAAATGAGGTTTAAACAAAAAATAAAGGCAAGCTTACTCTCGAAAATACGATGTGTTGTATCCTAACTTACTGGACGTGACATCTTGTTACTTCGAGATAAGGAAGCATTTTCCATTTTGATTTATTTGAGTAATTTTAAAATAACAATATAAGGAGGGATCGTATTTTAAATTCTTTTTGAGTTTTTAATTTTCGACACTAAGACATTAAGAAATCAACTAGGTACCAATTTTGGGCGTATCGAGGGTGCTAACCCTTCCTCGTGCGTAACCGACTCCCGAACCTGTTTTTGGATTTCGTAAACCAAACTCGTTGTTTTAATAAAATCAAATTGTTTATCAAAAACAACCATTTTACGAGGTGACCCGATCACACCTCATCAAAAAAGATTGGTGGCGACTCCCAATTTCGTTTTATTTTCAAAATCCAAGTCGACCCCGTTTTTCAATCAAAAAAATGGTGTCAACAGCTTGGCGACTCCGCTGGGGACGTAAAATAAGAAAGTCAAGCCACGAGTTGATTACTTTTTGTCTTTGTGTCAAAAAATTGAAAACTTGATTTAAAGATAAGGTCCTTTTATTACATTTCATTTGCCTTTATTTTGGCTTTTATTATTTGTATATAATTACTGCTTTGTTTAGAGTTTAGGTGTATATTTCTGCACATTCCATTGTATGACCGTTGGTCACACCTTTTAAGTGGGAGTGAGAAACTACGCCTTCGTGAGGTTTTCACCTCCGCATGGGATAGTGAATCGCTTCCGGGATACATCCGTACCTATGTCTTTGTGAGATTTTCATCTCCGCATGGCCATAAAGAAATGTATCCCCCTGAACCGAACTCGGTCCGCATGAGCCTATAATGGGTGAGGATCGAGGAATCTGCTGGTTCGGGTACCCTTACTTTAGAACCAAACCTCATGTAGTGAACCTTAGGAGCCCACCCTAGGTAGAACCACTTCGAACCCCTAATATTCACCCAAATAGGTGTTCTATTTATTCTTGGTTGCTTTTGCTTTATACTAACCTGTTTTCTTTTTGTTATGATTGCATTGCATTTTTATCATAAAAAGAGGTGTTGATTCACGTTCGGTTGTTAAATAGAGAGCTTTTCATAAGGAAATGGGTTTCTTGATAAAGTGGATAATAATACGGTTGTCCGAATATGGTCCAAGAAAACGTGATAAGAGAAGGATGATAGTTTAATGGAGAACTACACAACCATTGCTCCGTGGCTCGAGAATTCAAGGTGACAAGGATTATTCGAGAGCCGCTGAACTTTCTTAAAAGAGAAGCCAACGAGCACCACGAGGTTGAGTGAGCAACGAGTCACGGCCCGGATTGAGTAAAAAGGAGATAGAAGATACGTCCCTTTTGAAGAGTTCGTGAGATTTATCTTAACGCTCAAATGAAGAAGAGGATCGAATGTCTCCGCCTATGAGGGCAGAACCGTATATATATCCATTTTATGTAAAGAGATTTGTTTTCTAGTAAAGTTGTTCTAATAGAATTGAACCAAGAATCAACGTCTCTTTTTTGCATTCATGCATCAACATTACATTGCATGCAATAAATTTCCTAAAATCCAAAAATACGCATTCATGCATCAACATTACATTTCATTGCATATAATAAATTTCCTAAACTTCAAAAATACGCATTCATGCATCAACATTACATTTCATTTTATATAATAAATTTCCTAAAATCCAAAAGTACGTCGAGTTTAGAACTCTAGTACAGAACCAGATGGATGATATAGAATTGAAATTCTTTGAATATATCGATGGCTTGGAAAGTAAAGATGTTTGTGCCTTTGAAGAAGGAATTAAAAAACCTATCAGGGATTTGTTTCTACATCCCTAGAGGTGTTCTAAACAACTGGACTGTAGAGGAGATTCTTGTAATTTTTTAAAACCATTTCAGAGTAATATTTGGAACGCTCTTATTGCTCTAAGCCTGGAAGCAATAGAAAATTCTTTTGTGAAAAAGGCACATGTCCACTATTCTTTATTTCAACGAAATGCATCTTTGTGTCTTGTTTTGGCAAACATTCTCTTGTTCCTCCCATTTCATTCCTACTCATACCATACAGATAATTATCCTTTGATTCATTAAGCTCTTTGAGTCTTCCTACGTCCCTAAAATAGGTCTCCAAATATCAATGATATGAGCGATACTGCTATTGACTCAGAATCTCCTTTTGAGCAAGATATGTGTCTAGAGGAACCTCAAAACTTCGAAGATGATCGAGACTGTAGCTTATCTCCTGATTTGTTAAGGATGGTAGAGAAAGTCGAAAAATAGATCTTACCTTACAAAAAAAATCAGTGGGAAATTGTGAGCTTAGGAGAGGAGAAAAAAGTGAAAATCAGAGCCTGTATCACTCCAGAGATAAAGCGGGACGTCATTGAGTTACTTTGAGAATTCAAAGATGTTTTCGCATGATCAAGATATGCCTGAGCTACCAAGACATGTGGATGCTGTTGAGGCTAAAAACTATTAGAAAATGTCCATAAGTGTGTCTGAGGAACACATGCATTGATTTTGAAATGGCCAAGTAAATCATAAGATTTAGGTACTGCTGGTCCACCATGGAACGGGATTGCGTCAGTCATACCAAGAAATGCCATAAGTGCCAAATTTATGGGGACAAAATTCATATGCCTCTATCTATTCATGTTATGACTTTTCCATGACCTTTCTCTATGTGGGGGCATGGAGGTCATTGAGCTAATCTCGCCAAAAGCTTCTGGCGGTTATCGATTCATCTTTGTGGTCGTTGGTTACTTCATAAAGTGGGTAAAGGTTGTTTCATATGCCAATATCACAAAGCTGACAATCAGAAAATTTCTTGAAGAATCATATGTCAATATGGAATGCCAAAAATGATCATATTAGACTATGCATTGAATTTGAACAACCGCACGACATCAGAAGTTTGCAGTCTATTCAAGATTGACATCATGTCGCCTCAAAATGAACAGTTCAGTGGAGGAAAAAAAAGAGCAAAAATAAAAAAAAAAACTAGAAAATAAAAAGCAAAAAAAACCAAAAATAAAAGAAAAGACCTCTACTGGGGCAACTCAGTTCTCATTGGTATATGGAATAGAGACAGTCTTACCCATCGAAGGTGATATTTCTTCCCTTCGAGTCTTGTCAGAATTGAAGTTAGATGAAGCAGAATGGATCCAGGTCTGATATAATTGAAGAAAAAAGGTTAAAAGCTATCCGTCATGGTCAAATGTACCAAAAGCAAATGATGCGAGCTCACCAAAAAAAGGTTCGCCCTAGAGAATTCCATGAGGGGACCTAATATCGAGGAAGATCCTTCCCATGCAAAAGGACTTCATAGGAAAGTGTATGTCAAATTGGAAAGGACCTTATGAGGAAGGCCTTATCTGAAAAACGTCGATATTGACCGAGATGGATGGCAAGAACCTGCCTAATCTTGAGAATTTTGATTCACGTGATGAACACTTCACTTGAGAAAAAAGAAAAAAGAAAGGAAGAATGAAAAAAGAAAAAGGAGAGGCCAAGGTGAAAACCCGCAAAGGGCGCCTTGAGACCAAAGGGTTTTGAATTGAAAACCCAGGAATGGGCAGTTCAAATTTTGATCAAAGGTGGGGCATGCGGTAGTCTTGCCCTTTCTAAATTAATAAGAAGGAGAGATGCTACATCTTGGGGCATCAACAAAGTCTTCTAGGTCTTCTAGACACATATCAAGTTCAAAAGGGTCTTCAAAATGTTTGGGGCAGAGAAACTCATGCTATGATATCTGGGGCACCTATTTTCATTTCATTCATTTTTTGTATTTTTGACAAAATACGCCACCTTGATTAATGTATTCTCATTTTGTATTCTAGCAAATTTGCTATCTTGATTAATTTGTTTATTTAGAGCTTTACTCTTAACAAATTTCCATCTTATCCATTGTGATAATCTTTTTCATCTTATTCATCTCGTATCTCAGCAAAAAATGCTATCTTGATTGATTTGTTTGTTTAGAGCTTTGCTCTCAACAAAATTTCATTTTGTCCATTTTGATAATCTTTTTCAAGCATTTTTCATTGAAATAACGATTAATGGACTGACAATACTCATGCAGAAGAAGTTCTGCATATTACTCTGAAAGTTTCTAAATAATACAAGGACCTGAAACATGACTATTGTTTATAACTAACCAAACCTAAGGGTTGGAAACATTTGAGAAAGGATAGTCTAAATTGAGACTATTTCTTTGAATCTTCTGTCAAAGATACTTGCTGAACAGGAAAACATCAGTGATAGAACCTTGACAAACAAAGAGGAACGATAACCCAAACATTAAAAAAAGGATCATTCTCATGACATTCTACATTCATGCAAAAATCATTCATACACATCTAGTTAGGAGCATTTGATTTATTCTGATCATGTCATCCTAAACACTAGGCATAAATAGGTCCATAAAATGGATTTTACAGGTCATGTTCCCCAGAGAACAGATCAAAGAAACAGATCCTATACCCCTGAAGTTGCAGTGGGATGGATTGAAGTCATAAAAGAAAGCAGATCTTGTCTTCATGTATTGGCGTGAAGTAGATCGAAAATAGCAGGTCCTGTCTTCCTATATTGGTAGGAAGTGGATCGAAGATGCAGATCTTGTCTTCCCATACTGGTAGCGAAGTAGATCAAAGAAAGAAGATCTTATCTTCATGTATTGGCGTGAAGTAGATCGAAGATGGCTGGTCATGTCTTCCTATATTGATAGGAAGTGGATCCAAGATGCAGATCTTGTCTTCATGTATTGGCGTGAAGTAGATCGAAGATAACAGGTCCTGTCTCCCTATATTGGTAGGGAGTGGATCGAAGAAAGTAAATCTTGTCTTCATGTATTGGCGTGAAGTAGATCGAAGATAGCAGGTCCTGTCTTCCTATATTGGTAGGAAGTAGATTGAAGATTGCAGATCTTACCTTCCTGTATTTGGCAGCGAAGCAGATCGAAGATGGCAGATTTTACCTCCCTGACTATAGTGGAGTACATTGAAGCCGATAACTCTATCTCCCTGTATTTGGCAGTGGAATAAATTGAAGATTGCAGATCTTGCCTTCCTGTATTTGGCAGAGAAGCAGATCGAAGATGGCAGATTTTACCTCCCTGACTACAGTGGAGTACATTGAAGCCGATAACTCTGTCTCCCTAGACAGCAGTGGAATAGATTGAAGATTACAGATCTTATCTCCCTAAGCAGTAGTGGAGTAGATCGAAGATGACAGATTTTACCTCCCTGTGACTACAGTGGAGTACATTGAAGCCGATAACTCTATCTCCCTGGTTGGCAGTGGAATAGATTAAAGATTGCAGATCTTGCCTTCCTGTATTTGGTAAAGAAGCAGATTGATGATGGCAGATTTTACCTCCCTGACTACAGTGGAGTACATTGAAGCCGATAACTCTATCTCCCTGTATTTGGCAGTGGAATAGATTGAAGATTACAGATTTTGCCTTCCTATATTTGGCAGAGAAGCAGATCGAATATGGCGGATTTTACCTCCCTGAGATTACAGTGGAGTACATTGAAGCCAGTAATCTTACTTCCCTGGGAAACAGTGGAATAGATCGAAGATTACAGTCTTATCTCCCTAAGCAGTAGTGGAGCAGATCGCATCCAGTCTTATCTCCCTAAGTAGTAGTGGAGCAGACAAAACCACAGATCTTATCTCTCTAAGCAGTAGTGGAGTAGATCGCATTAAGTCTTATCTCCCTAAGCAGTAGCGGAGCGGACAAAACCACAGATCTTATCTCTCTAAGTAATAGTGGAGCAGATCGCATCAAGTCTTATCTCCCTAAGCAGTAGTGGAGCAGACAAAACCACAGATCTTATCTCCCTAAGCAATAGTGGAGCAGATCGCATCAAGTCTTATCTCCCTAAGCAGTAGCGGAGCGGACGAAACCACAGATCTTATCTCCCTAAGCAGTAGTGGAGCAGATCGCATCAAGTCTTATCTCCCTAAGCAGTAGCGGAGCAGACAAAACCACAGATCTTATCTCCCTAAGTAGTAGTGGAGCAGATCACATCCAGTCTTATCTCCCTAAATAGTAGTGGAGCAGACTAAAAACACAAATCTCATCCCCATGGAGTCGTAGCAGAGTAGATTGAAGCTACAAGGCGTATCTGAAGTTGCAGTAGAGTGGATCGAAGCAACAAGACGTAGCAGGCTGGAATAAGGCTACTTGAAGAAGATGAGCACCAAAAAGTCAAGACTCGGCAAGACCGGGCAAAATTGGCCCTTTTGATGTCTTTGCTCTATTCTCGTTACACGAAAATGAGCAAAGAGGGGCAGCTGTAAAAGCCCATTTTTGCCCGGGCCCATACCAACAAAATAACCGAAATAATAAAATCCAAAATAAAATCCCAAGCCCAAAATCTGGCCCAAAATTAGGAAAACCCTAACCCACAAAACTTAAAAAAAAATCAGCTATCAAAGGAAACCCTAGCCTCCAAGCGCCGCATGTGTGCCGCTCCACCTCCTCGTCTGCCATGCCCACTCGCACTCCTCTGCCACCATTGTTGGCCACGACCACCTGTAAGAAGCCAAGCAGAAATAAACAATTAGAAAATAAACAGTTGTAATCGGTTATAAAAACCGAAAATCTCACCATTGTAACTTATTCTTCCGATTAAAAAAAAACACACTTGAAATAAAATAACAAATTGCTTCCTCTTTCGATTTATTTTATTTATTATTTATCTATTTTTTCATTTTTTTAATACTTCCTTATTATTAATAAAAAGAAAAAAGGGAAAAGGGGAAGAAAACCACCTGAATCGGCCCACTGAAGCCATCGTCGTCGTCGGCTCTTCGCCGTCGTCAGACGCGAGTTTAAGGAGAGGCCCGAAGCTTTTCTTTTTCCCCTCGTTTCCCCCCGTTCCTTGGCCTCGACCTCTGAGTGCGCTGCAACGCGCGGCCTGAAGGCGCCCTTGCATGGCTCCGGCCACCAGGCAAGGGAAGGCACGACGGTGGCTGGGCCTGGAACCCGAACAGAAAAGGGGAAGCCTCCCTTTTATTTTTCAATTTTCTTTGAAAGAGAGTGAAACGGCAGAGGGAGTAAAAATTTTTGCTTTTATAGTGATGAAAACGGCGCCGTTTAAAGGGAGACCTGCGCACTTTGCCCTAATGGTTTATTTGCGCTTTTGGTCCCTCTAGCTCTGCGACACGTTCCATGTAGCCTTTCAATTCTTTT
Source organism: Gossypium hirsutum (assembly GCF_007990345.1). Classification (NCBI taxonomy): domain Eukaryota; kingdom Viridiplantae; phylum Streptophyta; class Magnoliopsida; order Malvales; family Malvaceae; genus Gossypium; species Gossypium hirsutum. Next base: position 54,172,121 of record NC_053441.1, on the reverse strand, counting down.
AATTTTGGCCGCATATTTTTTTCGTCTGCTCCAATTTAGTCCGCGCATAAATGCGACGCTTCAGGACTTGGGCTTATTTCCCGATCAGTCCTCCGTACTTTGCGCACGTCTCATTTCAGTCCCCTAGCCTTTAAATATCTCATATTTCGGCCCCAAATCATTTTATTTGTTTGCGATTCGCCCCCAAATTTTAGTTTAGTTTTCAATTTAATCCCTTATTTGTTATTTTAGTTATTATATCATTAAATTAGTTATTTTAATATTATTATTACTATTATATTACATTACTATTATTATTGTTATCTATTTATTTATATTTATATTTAAAATTTCGGTACATATATATACTTATATATTTTTATATATTTTACAACTTATGTACATACCTATATATTTATATACATATTTTCATTTTCATAAATATATACACGTACACATTTTTCTCTAATATATATATATATGTATATATATACTCATATACATTTCTTACTATATCTTATAATTTTTATATATATACACGTACATATTCTCTATTTATTTTAAATATATTTTTTATATTTCATATTTTCTACATGCATATATATATACTTATCTATTTACATATTTTAATTCATATACCTATACATGTATACATATTTACATATATTTTTATATTTAATAATCTCACAATACGTATACGTACATAGATTTTTCATATTTTCATAATTTTGTGTACATTCATGTATATACGTTCTTTACATCTATTCGTTATTTATTTATTTATCTTCATTTTCATTATTATTTATATTTAATAATCTTATTTCCGTTGCTATTACTCGTGTTGTTTTTATGCCATCATATTCATTATTGTTTTGCTATGCATATTAACACCATACATCAAAAAGAAATTTTTTTTAATTAAGGCAATATTTCGCGTTTGGAAAATTCGAGAAAACGTGCCCTAACGTGCTGGGTTTCGATTTCTCGTTCGACCAAATAGCCAAATATCCTTTTTAAACTTTCAAAATAAGGCAATATTTCGTATTTAGAAAATTCGAGAAAATCGTGCCCTAACTTACTGAGCTTCGATTCTTCTCGCGTTGATCCTAAATAACCGAACATCCTTTTGAAATTAAAATAAATGAGGTTTAAACAAAAAATAAAGGCAAGCTTACTCTCGAAAATACGATGTGTTGTATCCTAACTTACTGGACGTGACATCTTGTTACTTCGAGATAAGGAAGCATTTTCCATTTTGATTTATTTGAGTAATTTTAAAATAACAATATAAGGAGAGATCGTATTTTAAATTCTTTTTGAGTTTTTAATTTTCGACACCAAGACATTAAGAAATCAACTAGGTACCAATTTTGGGCGTATCGAGGGTGCTAACCCTTCCTCGTGCGTAACCGACTCCCGAACCTGTTTTTGGATTTCGTAGACCAAACTCGTTGTTTTAATAAAATCAAATTGTTTATCAAAAACAACCATTTTACGAGGTGACCCGATCACACCTCATCAAAAAAGATTGGTGGCGACTCCTAATTTCGTTTTATTTTCAAAATCCAAGTCGACCCCGTTTTTCAATCAAAAAAATGGTGTCAACAAATTCTATAACAAATACAAAAAATGGCAGTCAAGAAAAGAAAAGCTTCAATCATGTCAAATATAGAATAGAAGGTAATAGAGAAACATGGATATAGAGGAAGTTTCCACATTTTGAGGCTACAACCAACCATACGATCTCACAAGCAAACACTAAAAGGGGTGAGTAATCAAAGCAGTTACCAACATCCATCTTAATCTAATAAATATCAGATGTAAAAATATTCTCCATTTACAAATAACTTCAATTCAATCATGTTGAAACAAACAAGAAACCAACCAAAACTGTGAAAGTTTGATCAAAATGAAGAAAGCAAATAATAAATATTTGACTAAATACAAAAAACATTTCCATTTCAGAAAAGAAAATGTAAATACAATGCAAAAGGCATTAAAATTATAAGAAATCCATGAGGAAAACACAAATAAATTGGCATGAAAAGTAACACAAGGCAATCAAAGGTTACCCAAGTTGAGCACAACAATTATGATACCTCTGAATTAAGTGAAGAAGCTCAACGAAGAATAGCCACAATTGTTACCCAAGTTGAGCACACCAATTATCATGAAGTAGAAGAATATGTGTTAAGCAGTGTATTGGTACACCATGAAACTTATTTCACTACGCAACCGCGTATGGATTTAAATTATACAGGTCAAATGTGGGTGGACGAAGTATTAAATGGGCACGATGATCGTTGCATGATTAGTTGTAGGATGCCAAAAAATATATTTCACAGCTTGTTGCATGATTTGCAAACAAATAATGGCTTAAAGAATGGGAAAGTATCGGTGATGGAGAAGTTAGCATTATCATTGTACATTCTTGGAAATAGAGAATCAAATTCAAATGCAACAGAGCGATTTCAACGATCTGGGGAAACTGTTAGTCGAATTTTTACTGATATGTTGCATATATTTGCTCGAATAGGACTAGACACGATTAAACCCATTGAAGGTCAATTCGAGGAAGTACCGAACCATATTCGACATGATACAAGATATTGGCCTCACTTTAAGGTAAAATTTACACAATCTTTATATTTTTAAAACATAAATTATTTCTAACTTTTATCTCATTACTTGTATTTATTTTAAAGGATTGTATTGGGGCCATAGATGGAACACACATAAAAGCATGCATTTCGCCTTCTTGCCAAATACCTTATATCGGAAGGAAATGGGAACCAACTCAAAATATTATGGCAGTTTGTGATTTCAACATGTGCTTTATTTTTGCATTTCTTGGTTGGGAAGGAACAACACATGATAGTAGAATTTTTTTGCAAGCACTTAGAAAGCAAGAGTTGAAGTTTCCACACTCTCCACCAGGTTGAACTTTAATTTTTTAATTACTTTTTACATAAAAAATATTAAAATTTTTAATTTATTTTTAAACTTGATATTAAATTTTACTTTTTTGTAGGAAAATATTATCTTGTGGATTCAGGATATCCTTAAATGGCAGGTTTTCTAGGTCCATATAGGGGGGAACGATATCATTTTTAAACTTGATATTATGTTATTTTTGCACTTGTTAACGTAGTTGAATTTTAAACTAGAAGGCCTGATGATGAGGCATTTAGTTCGGATGATGATGAACGAGGGCTGCTACATATTATGTATGTATATATATATGTTATAGTAGTTGATGAATGCAATTGTCCCAGAATTTTTTGATGTCATTGGAAACAGGTAGACAACATGTTGGCAACACATTTACTGAATGTAATTACCAAGTGATCTAATGGACAACAAACTAATACCATGTTGTCAACGTGTTGGCTGCTTCTATTAGGATTTTGTACATAAACTACTAAGTTCATTATTCAGTGGTAATTTTGTATTAATATGATTAATTTATGTTAGTTAACTATTCAATTAATATCGTCTCAAACTTATTCAAACTCAACACATACAAATTTGCTTATATTTCACCAAAATAGGCTATTCAAAAGTCGGGAAAAAAAGTCGTAAAAAACATGGGACCTCAACCAACTATGTAAGGTGTTGGCCCAGGTAAGGCCTATCCCAACCTGTTTAAAGTTGCCTTAGATGAGTCAATCCCAACCTTTTTAAGGTTGGCATAGAGTGGTCTATCCCAACTCTTTAAAAGTAGGTATATGAATGCTTTATTCTGACCTTTTTTGGGTCACCTATTTCCTCCTATCCCAATCTTTTTTAAAAGTCGGCCTTGATTAGATCTTTGCCGACCTTTCAATAAAGGTCGACCTATGTTAAATTATGCCAACGCTTTTTCCAAAGCGTTGCGGTACCTGTACCAATAGTGCTAACAACGATGTTTTTAGAATCGTCGGGAGAATTGTCGAGATAATCTATGCCAACTTTTTTTACGTCGTCCTAAGTAAAAAAAAATGTCATCGTTGGCCTATTTTGTTGTAAAAATTGTTGCATATAGGCATAAAATTGCAGAATGGGTTTTATTATAATTAAATTTCATTAATTAATGCAATTAAAGTTGCATATGGGCATAGAATTGCGGTTGGATAGGCAGAATGAGTTTTAATTGCAGCAGTTAAATACACTATTAAGATTGAAATAGATATTTAAAAATATAAATAGTGTTGCAATAAATTCATCAGTAATCACAATCTACATTCAATAATTAACCATTAAAATTAAGTTAGAAATTATATATAAAATTATATTTTAAAATATTATTTATTCAAATTCAATCTAATATCAATTATCATGTTTTTAATTAAACTTATATATTATTATGTCTTAATTTCATAACCATAATTTTAGTGAAACGTTATAAAATTTATGAAAATTTTAAGAAATAATTAAATATACAATACTAGTGTGATGAACAGGGTAAAAAATTAGTTTTCACTTATTTCAATATATTGAAAATTAACCTCTGTATGCAACGAACAAGTAAATTAAATAGAATTGAAAAGATTGAACACGCAAAATTTAACGTGAAAAAACTCCTCAAATAAGGATAAAGAACTATAGGCAAAAGGAGAGTATAAAAGATGGAGAGAATTAAAAGAAAACCCAAAGCTCCGCAAGAAAAATCCTTCGAAACAAAGAACAAAATTCTCTTAATCTAAATATTTCTGTTGTTGTAAAACCTGAACTAACTAAATAGGTTGAAATTCGTAGCATATATGACTACAAGAATGCTAGTATAATCAAAATTTAAGTGGGATACTAAAACAAAGTTTAAATGGGAGAAAAAAAGTCGAAAAATTTGGACTACACGTCGTGACGTGGCTTGATATGTCATCGGGGCGAAGCCTTGTTGCTCACTGGGACGAGGTGTACTGTTTGATCAAAATAAGAGGCACTCTCCTACACAATAGAAGATTTAAATTTATAAAATTTTATAATATAAATTTGGTTTAATTTAAAAAAAATAAACATATTATAACATAATTCGGAGCGTTGACAGTAACAAGTGTTTATGAAATTGGTAACAGGAAGAAGCACATTAACCCAACATGTTCAACATGCAGATAAGAAAAGGAAAAACAAGCTGCCTCCAAAGCTAAAATTTTCATGTGGAAATGCACATATGAAGTTTTACCAGCACCTACCCACCTTAATCATAGAGGATTGAATCTCCCTTTTTCCTAAGCCACCAAGAGAGCATAGAACAGATGTTGAAATACATCCAAAACATGCATGATGATGGGATTCGTGGTGAATGGAAAGATGGGATTTGTGGCAATATAAAATTGAAGATAAGGCATAAGCTTATTTTATATAACATATAAATGATGCTTTGGTGTTTGAATCATGTATACGTAATTTGCGTGTTAAAATACATCCAAAACATGCATGTTACTTAAATATGATTTAGCTAAGGCTTCTAATTTCTTTCGGTTATTTGCATATACAACCCTACAGTTTTTCTAATGTTCTTAAGTATATATCACTTAAACTTGATAAACTTAGAGATCTCATATTAGAATTTTAATGTCAAACTCTCTCTATATTTTCAGTAATTCTAATACAACTCTTTTGCTTTTTGCCTCTATTGAATTCCACAATCTAATCACGCTAAGAATGTGATTGGTTGAGTGAAAGCAACGGAAAGATAAAAGAAAAGACTAAAATAGTGAAAAGAGAATAAATTTTGAGTGTGATTAATGTAAAGAGGCAAAGATAACATATATATACAAGCACAAAATGAAACTTAGAACTCAGTAGAAGAACTTTGAACAATAGATAAAAATCAATACATTGATTTAAGCTCTTTTTACATCAAATATAATAAACTCAAATTAATTATAACAAGTCAGCTAACTAACACAATTACCTCTGTCGAGTCATGTTGCTAAATCACTAACATTCACCCATCATCTTTATGTTTTTGTTAACTCCAACATTCACTCATCAGGAAGCTCCTTTACTCGCAATCGGTCTCACTTTGTTGGGTCCAAAATTGATATTTGTAGGGAAAAAACAAGCAGTATTAAGATTAGTTTCAACTGCTTCAAGCACAGAAAAAGAACCAAGGCAAAAATATTCACTATGTTAACACATTGTACAACAAGTGATTTTAACCTCTAAATTTCCCCCCTTGAAAAATGAACAAAATAAAGTGCTCTTAATTTAGCGTACAACTTATACAAGTCTCAACAATATATAAGTAATTTAGACATGCTAGTGTACCATATCAATTACAATCAATCTTTCCTTGAAACTAGCATGATAATATGCATAAGTAATACCTTCAAAATGGCTCAAGATAAGTCTTCAATCTTCAGTATATGCTTTCAAGTTCTACCTAATTCGATCTGATCCATTAAACTTGAGAAGTTGATTCCGTTTATCCAAATTCAAATCAATCTCTAAGATATGTTGCTATCTGTCATTTAGATATTAAGGATGGACTAACAGTCATCCAAAGTATCCACAAGAGTTATAGTGTTAAAATTTGTTAATTTAAAGATGGCAAGTTTTCTAAGTAAATAGTACCAATCAGTTGACATTGGTCCAGCCACTACTTAAAATCTGTCTCAACAAAAATATTCAAATTTAAATATTATTTAAATCACATTAAATTTAAAATTTTTGAATTTGTGATATTATCACTTATTATCCCAAAATAAAAAAGTCTTAATTCGATTGATTTAGGCATTAATACTAGTATAGGAGGACATGGATTCAAAAGCGCCCAAACATTATACAAAAAAGGAACATATATGATAATAACCTATTTAAAAAAATTAGCAGCTGACTTCATATTTCAGTACTCAATTCTGATCTACAATTCTTTTATTCAATTCCACGACTTAAGCACGTTAAAGGCAAAAAAGGGGAAAGAAACTATAGGGTGGTAACGGAGAGGAGGAAAGACCAAGCGATTAACGTAGAACTGTTGGAAACACGAATTAACCCCCTGTATGTATTGAAATGAATAAAATCATCAAATTCTTTCTGCTATTCAATGATCCACAAAAATAAACTCCCTCCACCAACCCTCCTTCTGCTTTCACAGAATAACAAATATAAAAGGAAAATACGAGCACAACACAAATACTGCTACCAACATTAAACAAATCTAGAAATAATAATGTTATTGTCGAAACCTTTATTTTAAAATGAAGACAGAGTCGCCACCAATGTTTTTTATCAAGCTGTGATTGGATCATCTCGAAATTTAATCATTTTAATAAAATAGTAAAATTACTAAAATTGTGATTTTCGGTCTACAAAATCCAAGAAGTAGGTTCGGGAGTCGATTACGTATGAGGAAAGATTAGCACCCTCATAATGCCTAAAATTGGTACCTAGTTGATTACTTGATGTCTTAGTGTCGAAAATTGAGAATTTGAGAAGAATTTAAAATGCAACCTCTTATATTTCGAGTCAACTAAGAATAAGAGCCGTGTCCCGTAAGTTAGGGGCACAACATCATGAATCCTCGAGAATAAAGAGTATTTGTCGTCTAATTATTATTGAAACCTTATAAATTTTGATCTTAATAAGGATGTTCAATTACATTGGTTCGAGGAAAATGTCTACCTAGTGAGTTAGGGGCACAATTTCTCGTGTCCCCTAGATAAAAACATTGCCTCGATTTTAAAGACTACTTATGCATTGCACGAAAATCGATGCTACATCTACATGCGATTAACTTATTTGAACGTGGTACAAAATAAACAAGTGCATGTAAGCATAATATACAATAAAATAAAATAGCTACATAGATACAAATGAAATAATATTATAATAAAAGAATAAAATGATTGTAGTAATAGTAATGAGGGTAAAATAGTCAATGACGATAATAATAACATGATATTAATAATAGTAATAATAGTAATTATAACCATGACATAATTAACACCATATTTAATGTCAAAAATTTAAAAATATAACCACTCAAGGATGAAAATAAAAATTGCATAATTTAAAGGGGCAAAAATGTAAATAGTCATAAATTAAAAGTGCTGGAAATTAAAAAGAAAAAAATAAAGGGGATGAATTAAATAAATAAAATACTAAATTGAGACTAAATGAAACTGAAAGTATAAATGACAAGAAAAACAAAAAAAAAGTATAAATTAAAATAAATTAAAATGTAGGGATTAAAAGGACAATTATCCTAATCCTCTATACACATGTCACTCCCCAAAGGGTCAACGGTAAGAGGACCAAAAATAAAAAAAAATTAAATTAAATGGTGGAATTTAAAAAGAAAAAAAAATCAAATTCAAGACAACATTAAAAGTGCCTAAAAGTGGAAGGACCTAGACAGAAATTATCCCATCCTTAAAAAAGCACACGGATCCTGAGGGGATCCAGGTCGAGTCTTTGGGTTATATCAAAACGACGTCTTTTTGGGGCTTCTGAGACCAAACCAAAACGGAGTCGTGTCGCACACCCTATTTAAGTTTTAAAAAATCTGAAAAAAAAATTATTTGTGCTCTATTCTTATTTTTTTTTATTTTAACTTTCTTCATAAGGATGGTGGGTCTTCGCCGTGACCGTCGGTCATCGGCAACAGAGACCGCCGCGTCTGATGGCCGGACGAAATTGGCCCTTGCAGTTACATTTACCATGCACAAGAAGCATGAACACTGATAGCGTCGGCTATAAATACAAATATAAAGTGGTGGGCTATTAGGCTAAATAACAATACATATATAAGCAAACAAACAACTTTGAGATTCAATCCCTACCTAATAGAATAATGCAGCATAAGCTAAGGTTGTTCCTGCCTCTAGGCAACAGTAGTGGAAGCACGGTAAAGACTTGGAACTAGGACAAGATCATTTTTCCTTCTCACAGATACACCAAACACCTCAGTCATGTCTATATCTTCCTGCTTCATTCCCCTTGGTAGCTTCCAATCAAAATGGAACAACAGTTGAGCAAGCGGTAGCTCTACAGTTGGCAGAGCAAATAATATGCCTGGACATACCCTCCTTCCTGCCCCAAATGGGATGAACTCGAAATTTGTCCCTATGAAATCAACTGAACTGTTGACAAACCTTTCGGGCTCGAACTTTTCAGGCTCAACCCAATGATTAGGATCTCTCCCTATTGCCCATGCATTCACAATGACTCTGGTCTTTGCAGGTATTTCAAATCCATTAACCACACAATTCTTCATACTTTCTCTTGGAATCAATAAAGGTATAACAGGGTGCAGTCTTAAGGTTTCTTTTATAACACACTTGAGATATTTAAGTTGATGAATGCCTGTTTCATCTACATTTCCTTTGCCTTGGAATAGCTGCCTTACCTCTGCTTGTGCTTTTGTCATAACTCTTGGGTTTTTAATCATTTCCGACAATGCCCACTCTACGGCTCCTGCTGATGTCTCACTTCCGGCACTGAAAATGTCCTAAAACAACATAATAAATAACATCATGGTCATTAAAATTTGTGAACAGCTACAAAAATCCAGGTCAATGTAATAAAAGAAAATGGACTCACTGAGATGACGGCTTTGACGTTGTTGTCAGTCAAGGGAAATTCACCATCCTCCTGAATCCTTAAAAGAACATCAACCAGATTTTCCTTGTTTTCATCTTTACTTCTGCCTTTTGATCTACTTTCTTTGTGATCGTTAACAATATTCCCAAGTATCATGTCAGCTTCTCCGTGAATCTTTTCGACTTTATGCTTTAGACCCAAAACAGTATCCAGGAATTTAATTGAAGGAAAAAATTCGGAAACAAAGAAACCAGAATTCACCTTGGTTTCCTCTGTAACAACTGATATGAAGGCTTCTTGATCTTTGCATTTCTTGCCAAAGGCTGCCCTCGCTGTTATGCCATAACTCAGTGAAAAGATTTTGTGGCTCAGATTTACAGCCGATCCTTCATTTGATTTTATGGTTTCGACGAGATTCAGCACTTCCTCTTCTCTTATGGATTGGAAGGAAGCGACCCGAGTCGCATTCAGAAGCTCCGATGTGCAAATTTTTCGCAGATTTCTCCAATAGTTTCCATATGGTGAAAAGGCAATATCAGTGCATCCGTAAGTTATAATCTTAGCGGAAGCGAGAACAGGCCTATTAGCAAAGACAATATCATGGGTTTTCATAATCTCTTTAGCCATTTCTGCAGAAGAAACGACGACAGTGGAAATTTGACCGAGTTGCAGGTGCATGATGGCGCCATATTTCGTAGCCAAGTCACGTAGGGTGTGATGTGGTAGACCAGGACCGGCGAGCTGGTGCAGATTTCCGATCAAAGGTAATTTCCGTGGCCCTGGAATCAACCCTTGAGTTAAATTCCTAGCTTTAGATTTCCTTATACTAGTGATTGCTGCCATAAACAAAACCAGGAAGAAGGTGATGAGGACCTGGAATAAGGATATCTGCAACTCCATTGTTAGTTAGTAACATAACGAAGACAAGCTCGAAAGAAAGATATCAAATGAACTGATTTGTTCTTCTTCTTTGGGGGAAATAAGGCTAAAATTACAGGTAACGTGTCTTTTCATTTACAGGTATGATTTCAAATTATTTCCACATTTTTTGTAATAAAATGATATTTCCATGTTTGAAAAAGGTCATGTATTCTATTATTATATATAATTATTATTAAAAATTAAAATAAATTTTAAAATTTTAAAATAAATAAATCACACTTAAAAACATACAGTCAAACTGAATTTCCATTCAATATTTTCGGCTTTATCTGACAATGTCTAAAAAAAACAAAACAAAAACTGTGTGGTTAGATTTCATTTTGGGGAAGGTTTTTGAATTAAATTATGCATATTTCTTAATACTGTAAAAAGAATAGTTTTCTACAAGAAAAAAGCCGATTATCTAAAGTTACTACAAATTTATAAGATCCAACTCTCAAATCCATTTATTATGTTGGTTTCCAAACACATAATTTGTGTGTTTAAATACATCCAAAATAAAAATTCTTTTTGAAGGATACCGATGAGTTCTCTCTATGAAAACTCTGACTTTGAAAAATCCATTTATGAGGAGTTGATCCCTAAGAAAGTTCGTTATAGAGGCGGAGATGTTGATACAAATAATAATATGATGATCGATTCGTCCCTCGAAAAACCTATCTCGTGGAAGGAAATGCTTGTCGGCCAATCGTCAAAGGATACTTTCAATGTTTTGGAAGGAAAAGATGATCTAGATATTTTGGAATAGGATATTCAAAAATCTTTTGTGAATGGCGTACCCTCCATTTCTTTCTCGGATAGGATTCATAAATTTCTTATTTAAGGTATGGAGAACACAGTGATTTTAAAGCTTCTTGGTCGTAACATTGGTTTTTCGATTTTGCAGAATAAACTGTAAAATCTGTGGAGACCTTCAGCGGCTTTACATATGATGGATATAGAAAATGGATATTTCTTGGTTAAATTCCAGAATAAGTTGGACTGTGAAAATGCTCTTTCTAAAGGTCCTTGGATCATCTTTGGTCAATATTTGACGGTTCAACCTTGGACGTTAGCCTTTGATCCCACACAAGCTTACCCTAGTGTTGTGATGGCATGGATTAGATTTCCTGGTTTACCTGGTTACTTATACAATCATAAGATCATCACTGAAATAGGGGAAACAGTTGGAAAAGTGGTTAAATTGGACATGAACACGGATAGTAGGACTAGGGGACAATTTGCTAGATTGGTTGTTTATGTTGACCTGGAAAAGCCGTTGGTATCCCATATTTTGATCAACGGTCAAAAGCAAAATGTTGAATATGAATCTTTATCTACAATTTGTTTTCACTATGGGAGATATGGACATGTGGAGAATTCTTGTCCTTTTAAAATTTCTGAAAGCCCTAGTGAAATGGAGAATGCCCCGTCGGAAATGTCATCGGAGATTCAAAACACGATCAAGGTTGGCGTGGAGAAGGAATACGGGAATTTCGGACCATGGATGATCGTTGAAAAGAAATCAAGGCAGAAAATTAGAGAAAACATGAAGAATTCCTTTAATATCCAACAGATTGAAAAAGAAGGATCCCGATTTAGAGTCCTTAATAATAAAGATTCGCACAAAGAGGATGTTGAAGGTTTTTTACTGGATTCCAGGCGTTATAAAGGAAAAGAAATTTCACATGGCAATTCTAAGGGGAAAGAATCTGCTACTTTCTTTAATGGTCGATTAGAGTGGAGAAAAAACAGTATTAATAATAGTAATTTAAAGGAGGTGGGTTTGATGGAGAATGGTGGCCCTATTTTTAAAGTGAATGGCAGGCCAAATTCAGAGCCTAGTAAGTCCAATTCTAGTCTGAAGGAAAACTTACACAATATAGAGAAGTCTGTTAGTAGTTTGGGCATTGGGGTCTTACCTGCTGGTCAGGCCCAGGGAGTTTTAGACTCTTCTGTTCCTGATTTGGTAGCCCAGCATTTCTCTGCCGCTGATGGAAGGGACAGTCGGTCTTTTACAGCAGTTGAAATGTAAACAACCCCAGGCGACGGTATGGATTTCAGGCTTGAAGGAGAAAGTTCTAAAAATCGGACAGTTTTGGAGGATACAAGACGAGACATTATTGCTGTTTCACTGGATGTTGGAAATCTTGATTCTGGTCAACATTCGGTGGTTGTATTTCATAAAAGCTCCCAAACCAAGGAAAATAACAATGCTCATTCCCCTAAAAATTTTGATTCTTCTCTGGTGCTTTCCTCTGGTTCGAGTAAAGCTTTTAAAAACAGAAGTAGAGGTCAAGCTAAAAAAAGTCTAAACTCTTTCATGGCAGCAATTCTCGCTTCAAAATTTCAGGAGCCCAGCGAACACCCTTAAAGGAATTGATGGAACATCTCGCCGAGAGCATTTCCACCTTTGCAACTCCTAATCTTGGGGTTGTAAATAGTGTTGAATCTGGTGCACAGATAGAGGGAGAAAATGCTCTTAGACAGTAAGGATGTTCTTATAGTCCTTATATGTTTTGATATTTTTTTGATAATTTGTTATTGGGGTTTTGGTATATCTTATCTTATTTTATTTTATTTCTTTATTATGGCTTTAAATTTAAAAAATTTTTCATGGAATTGTCAAGGGTGCACTAGCAGGAAGTTTTTACGAGTCTTTTAGGAATATAATGCAGAGCACAGGCCTGATATTGTTTGTTTGGTGGAACCGAGAGTGAGTGGTATAAAGGCTAATCTTATTATTGAAAAATTGGGGTTTAAATATTCTTATCGGGTTGAAGCTATTGGTTTTTCAGGTGGCATATGGATTAGATGGAAGGATTTTATCCAAATTCATATTGTTTGAAACCATCCGCAATTTATTTTCTTACATGTTAATAATCTTATTCCTAATAATTTTTTTTATTTCCCTTGTTTATGGCAGTCCTGATAGGTCTAAACGACAGCTTCTTTGGGAAGACTTAAAATCAGCTAATTCTAATCTTTCTTTTCCTTGGTTAATTATGGGGGATTTTAATGTTGTCTTATCTCCTTCAGATAAAAAGAGTCCTGTTTCTATTGGTAAGCGCTGTGATTTTTTTGGTAATTTTGTTCACTCTTGCGAGTTGTAGGATTTGGGATTTAATGGACCTGCTTTCACTTGATAAAGAGGCGGTACTTTTGTCAGACTTGATCGGGCCTTAGCTAATGATTCTTGGGTGTCTGCTTTTCCACAATACTCTGTCCATCATCTTACTCGTATTAAGTCTGATCATAGGCCCCTCTTGTTATCTACTATACCCGACCTTAGCATTTCTCAAGGCAGACCTTTCAGGTTCTTAGAGGGATGGACGAAGCATAGTGATTTCTCCAACCTTGTTAAAGAAAGGTGGAATTTTTCAGGTAATATGGTTGAATCTTTGAATAATTTCACTTTTTTTGCTAAAGATTGGAACATAAATACATATGGCTTTTTGGGTACTCATAAGAGAAATCTTATGAGATCACTTAACAATATCCAAAAGACCTTGGAGCATTCTTCCTCTACGTATTTAGCAGGAAAAGAATTGGAAATTCAGGATGAGCTGGAAAATGTGCTTGATCATGAAGATCTACTTTGGAGACAAAAGGCTCGATGTGATTGGCTTCAATTGGGGGACCGAAATATAAATTTTTTTCATAGTCGCACGTTGAGGAGAAGGAAATTCAACCGTATCACAACCTTACGCATTAATAATGGGGAATGGTGTACAGATCAAGACATCCTGTAGGCTAAGGCGGTGGAATTCTTTGAAGGACTTTTTGGAGAGGATTCTTCTACCTTGAGGGATATTCCAAATGTTGGTTTTCCTAGCTTTAATTCTTTAGAGATTACTTTTCTGGAGGCTTCTATTACTAATGAGGAGATTAAAAGGGCATTTTTTTGACATGGCTCCTTTGAAAGCTCCTAGAAGTGATGGTTTCCATGCTCACTTTTTTCAAAGTCAATGGGATATTCTTGGGAACGATGTTTGTCAGTGGGTTAAAGATATTTTTGATGGACGTCTGATTGAACCAGAATTGAATAATACGCTGATTGTGCTGATTCTTAAAAAAGAGAGCCCTGAGGACTTTAGCTGCTTTAGGCCCATTAGTCTTTGTTCTATTCTCTACAAGTTGGTAATCAAAATAATTGCGAATCGGTTCAAGGTGATCTTTCCTAAGCTTATATCCCAAGAACAAGCTGGGTTCATAGCTGGGCGTAACATTTTTGATAATATTATTTTAGCTCAAGAGATCATCCATTCTATGCGTTGCAATAGGAAATTAAGGAAGTGGATGGCTATTAAGTTAGATTTGGAGAAAGCCTACGACATAGTTAGTTGGGACTTTATAAGTGCTTCTTTGGTTGTTGCTAGAATCCCTGTCTCCTTAAGGAAAGTAATCATGTCAGCTATTTCTTCCTGTTCTATGCAAATTCTATGGAATGTGACGCCTACTCAAAAGTTCAAACCTAAGAGAGGAATTCGTCAGGGTTGTCCTTTATCGCCTTATCTTTTGGTGCTTTGCATGGAATGGTTAGGACATTTTATTCGGACTAAAATTGACTCTGGAAAATGGGCTCCAATTCATCTTTCTCGCACAGGCCCTTCAGTTTCTCATTTGTTCTTTGCGGATGATTTAGTGATCTTCTGTAAAGCTCAGCTTGACCAAGCTCGTCTACTGGATAGCATTCTAACTCAATTCTGTGAAATCTCACGCCACCAAATCAGTGTTAGGAAAAGTAACATATTCTTTTCCAAAGATACAGAAGCTAATGTTCGTAATCAAATTAACCAGCTTTTTGGATTTCAGGAAGTCTGAAATCTTGGCACCTATTTAGGTGTTCCTCTTTTACACGAAAAGATTACCAAAAGTACCCTGAGCTTTATTGTGGATAAAGTGAGGAAGAAATTATAGAGTTGGGACACTAGGAAGTTATCCATAGCAGGAAGAATCACTTTGGCCCAATCAGTTCTTCTTTCTATTCCTAATTACTTCATGCAGTCCTTGATGATTCCGAAAGGTGTTAGTGCTGACATTGAAAGATTGGCCAGGTAGTTTATTTGGGGTAGTACTGATGGGCATCCCAAAATGTCTTTGGTGGGTTGGAGTTCTATTTGCCAACCCAGGTCTCGGGGAGGCCTTGGGTTTAGACATTTGGAAGATCAAAATTCATCTTTTCTTATGAAGATTGGATTTAATCTTGCATCTAAAAGTAATGCGCTTTGGGTTCGTATTCTTCGTGCCAAATATGGTTGGAAAGATCATTTCCCAAATTCTATCAACAGAAGCCAATGTTCTCATTTATGGAGGGCACTTTCTAAGACATGGCCGCTTTTTCAAGAAAATATTGCATGGTCTATTAGAGATGGTGCTAGTGCTTGATGTTGGAAAGATCCTTGGATTCCAGGTTTGGGCCCTTTAATTTCAAAAATTCCTCCTTCTGTTAACCTTGATTTGGATTGTTGTGTTAGGGAGATGGTCAATTCTAATGGTAGCTGGAATCTGGATTTGTTTCGTGCCTGGGTGTCTAAAGATATAATAAATAGAATCATTAGCATTCCTCCTCCACACCCTGACTCTGGTTCAGATAGGATTATTTGGTCCGAGTCTGTGTCTGGTGTCTTCTCGGTTCGTACTGCTTATTGGTATTTGAAAGAGAATTCTTGGAATTCCCAGGAGGTTTACTGGAAGATTGTTTGGAAATATCCAGACCCTCAAAGAGTAAGAGTCTTTCTTTGGCTTGCTTTTAAACAAAAACTTCTCCCAAACTCAGAACGATCTAGAAGGGGAATCAGTCATTGCAGCTCCTGTTCTATTGTGGTCATGATATTGAAGACTTCGTGCATGTTCTCAGAGATTGTCCTTCCGCGCAAGATGTGTGGCGGCTTGTAATTTTAGATCAGTTAAAACAAAGGTTTTTTTTCTGTTTCTTTTCAGGATTGGCTTACTCTTAACCTTTGTTTTCATGAAAGATTGCAGGATTATGGTCTCATATGGTCATGCCTGTTTGGATTAGTCGCTTGGCGTATATGGAAAAATAGAAATCTTTTTATCTTCCAACACATATCTTGGTTAGCATCGGAAGCGGTGAAAGTCTCCAGTTGCTGGGACCGACACTACACCTATCATGTTGGATATCACTTTAATAACAAGCAGGGCTCTTCTTTGATGGTCAATTCAGATGACAATTGGGTGTTTTTATTCAATGATGGAGCTGTAGCCAGAGATTCTGGTTATTCTGCAACAGGAGGCGTGGCTCGTGACGGGATGGAAATTGGATAGTGGGTTTTAACCGATTCCTTGGCATGTGCTCTCCGTTCAAAGTTGAAGTTTGGGCTATTGTTGATGGGATCATCATTTTATTTAATAAGGACTATAAACGAATCATTATTATGACAGATAATCTTGAAGTTGCCCAGATCTTGGCTGATATGGACTTGGAAGATTCAGGGATCACCGTGCTCCGAAGAACTCTTCGAATCTTGCATTCAGAAGGGGAGTGGAGGATAAAGCATATTCCAAGAAATCAAAATTTGGTAGTAGATCGTCTTGCTAAACTCAGTTTGAGTTGGAAATCAAGCTTACAAGTTATTGATGAGGCTCTTAAGGATCTTTTAGATTTATTACAAGTAGATAAAACGAATGGTTGCTTTATGTAATTGATGTTTTTCATTTCACCAAATAAAAAAATACATCCAAAATTTATCTATTTCATATAATTAAGCTCATATATGATTTAGCTATATGGATTTAAGCTTTTATTTTCTTTTGGTTACTTGCATTTGTTTTGGTTACTATTTTAGAAAATTGTGCTACCAAGCTTAGAACAAGTAGTAACATTGTTTCATTTAAAAAAATAATTGTGTGAGAATAGCTATATCCGAAACAACTATTTTCAAAATAGGGTTTCAATTAAGAGCAAGTTCCATCTAGTGTAGCTGTCATTTGAAAATTGCTCATTTTTTGGATAACGAAGATTTGGAACAACTCTTGTTTAGAACAATTGTTATTTTCATAACAATAATGGGTTGGAACAACTTCTATTTAGAACAATTATGTTTCTAAGAAGAGTCATTATATAGAGTAAGCTCTTCCAAGAAAAGCATCACTATAGAACAACTCTTGTTAAAATAAACTCTATGTTGAGAACAATTCATGTTTTGCACAAGCTAGAATGATCCTTATTTAGAAACAACTCTCGTTCAAGAACAACTCTTCTTTAAGAATATATTGCGTTCTAAAAGATGTTTTGCATATGTGTCATAGGGTACTACTTCACCAAAGTAGAAGATGTGAAAATAAACTTATAATATGGCAGGGTTCATAAGTAGTTTTTACTCTTGGAATATTCCAAAGGGCTTAGATTGGTGGACCAGATATGGAGGAAGTTAAGAGGTTTCCTCTTAACCTTTTCCTTAGCATTGAGGGCTTTTTCCTTCTTTCAGAAATATAGTGAACTCTTATTCTATCACACCCTAATTTTTACAAGTCTTTAAATAAGAATGAGTAATTGGCTTGATGGTAAAGAGCTTGTGAATTAATCTTTGAGACCCAAGTTCAAGTCACCTTTCACACATTTCTTTTTTTTAAAAATTTCGCATTCCGGGGTCAACTCAAAGTTGCCGTCCATTTGAGTTGTTAACACCAAACTTTTCTCCTCTTTTCTCTCCTCACTCTTCTCCTTTTTCCTCTCCCTTTTCTTTTCTCTTTCCTTCCCTTTTGTTTTTTACCTTGTTGCCGCCCCTACCACTCTAAAACCTTAATTCTCTGTTGATTTTCTTTTCATGTTTTTCTCTCTTGGTTGCCCTTTCCCTTTTCTTCTATTTTCTCTTCTTTTCAAATTTCCTTCTTTTTTGCTTGTACTACCATCCCTTCCACCTTGCACCGTCCAGTCTATTGTCATTACCATCACTGCACTCCTTTTACTCCATCACCATCCTCCCTTTTTTGTTGCCTCACTCCTCCATTGTCGTCGCGTCGCCATTGCACCACCACCGCTGTTCTCTTCTTTTTTTCTTTTCTTTCTTTCCTCTATTTTGTTTCTTCATAGCTGGAGTGCCATATTCCTTTCTCTGATCTTTTTCTTTTCCTTTGCTAAATCATCATCATTCTTGTGTTCAGATCTCTATTGAACCCTTTCTCTATTTTTGCTTGACAGTAAATGGTGAATTAACTTTAAAAATTAGATTTCATTTTTACATCTTAAAATTAGCTTTAGCCGAATCTGAACCTAGAGTTTGGTTGATTCTAATATGGTGAATTATTGTGTACTTTAAAGTCTAGATTTGAACCACTCGAACCTTCATTGACGGTTGAAGTTATTCACATCTTCCTTTTCGTATCCATATAAAGTGTACGTTGTTGGATCACATTTTTCTGTTTTGGCTGAACCTATTAAAGATATTAGTCGATTCTAACATACGTATTTTTTGTATGTTAATGTTCATACGAGATTCAAATCTGGATGAGATCTCATTAAATTTGTTGTGAAGAAGTGCATCGATTTAGATATGGTGTTGTTTGGATGTGCAGAATAAGGTGTGAGTCTAACCTTGAGTGTTTTGTACTTAAGTGATGAGTACGATAATTTCATGTGTTTGAGCGATTGGTCTTATGATTCAAATGATAACCTAACGTGATTTTGTTTCCTTAATGATGGTCGAATGTGCCAATATAATTTTGTGATGATAACAAATGTAAGGATCCCTTAACTGAGGTAATGAGGTGTTGGCCGAATATTATGTGATTCTAATTAAAACTGGCCAAAAGTGAATATGTGTTTTCTTTTATGTTTTGTTATGTGTACTATTATAATACATTCTATATTTTTTCACATGTTCTGTAATGTTAAAACATGCCTATTTTTATCGACATTCTATTAATACATGTCCACTATTTATGTTATTCTGATTGCATGTTTAAACATGCTCACTGTACTGATTTGCTACCATCACTTTTATGTCATATTGCATTGCATTAAGGTTGGGACGAATATGAAATGAGGAAGTTCTGGTAGCATATTTTCCATTTTGGTAGTTTAACCATGTATTTCTAGCAGTTTATCTACAGATCTAGTGGCTTGTCCATATATTTTTGGCAGTTTATCTGCAATTACTGGTGGCTTGTCCACAATATGGTGTGTAGTAATAGATGAATTCTAGGGAACTCTTACTATGATGTGTAGCATGTAACACTCCTAACCCATATCCGTCGCTGGAATAAGGTTATGGAGCATTACCAGAGTTTATGTTTCAAACTATCAAAAAATTAAACATTTAATTCACAACATCAATCATAGTAAAAATCAATCAATAACATACATGTTGTCCCTTATATGAGCCCTTGATGCCTAAAAACACATTAGAACAAGACGGACTAAATCAGAAACATATAGAATTTTTCAGAAAAAGGTGAAAATTTTCAAACTGTAGGGGTCACACGGCCGTGTGGCCAAGCCGTGTGACTCACGTGGCTGAGACACATGCTTGCGTCTCAGGCCATGTGGGCATTCAAAGTAGGGACACACGGTCGTGTCCCATCCCGTGTCTGTGCCCGCGTAACTCTCTAACTTGGGTCACACGGCCAAATCACACGCCCATGTGCCAGGCCGTATACCCTTCGAAATGGCCTCATACGCCCGTGTGCCAAGCCGTGTAACTAACTCACTTGCAACCCTTTGTAAGCTACAAGGGACACAGGGTCATGTTGCATGGCCGTGTGTCACACACGGCTGAGACACATGCCCGTGTCTTTGGCCATTGGGAAGAAAAATAGGCCATGTCCAAGCCAATTTTCTCACCTAAACATGCACACACCTACAACCAATTTTCCAAATATAATCAAGCATTCCAAAGTGCACCAAACCATGCAACATCAAACTATTCAAATGAGATGCATGTGTATACAACTAATATGCCCAAAAGACACCTCAATCACAACAATTTAACCATGTATAACCATATGCATAGTTTAGCCAAAAGTTCACTTATCACTAAGTTTATGCCAAAACTTACACTTTGTTTACCTATCAAATTCACACCAAAAGTATCAAATTTACGATTCATCATTTAGCACCATTAGCCATATAGGTCAACTACATTTCACATACCAAAATAACCATGTTCAACTTTCATTAACTAAGCATCATAAAGGCTATAAAATCAACCATCATAAGGCCACATACATATATCAACATATCAACCATTTCAATCATTCAAAATACCATAATTACAAGCCGAAACATAATGACTAAAACATCAACCAAAACACCTATACATGCCATTATAATCAAGACTTAGAAACACCAAAATCTACCGATTTAGCCGATGGATAATGTGATAGGACTTTGACAAGCTTCCAACCTGAACAAGCTTCTGGTTCACTATAAAACATGGAAAATAACACTGAGTAAGCAAAAATGCTTAGTAAGTTCGTATAATATAAAACTTAACTTACCGTTTTAATACATAACATTTATTAAATTAACATGGCATGATCCAACCAAAGCTTGGCCAAAGCCTAATCATCCACACCAAAAATGTTAGCATACAAGATATAAATCATAAGCACTTTAACATGAATAGCCATTTAGTCACAACATATATCACATGAGTTTATTACTCATCTCAACTTACAATATTACCATGTATCACCATAGCAAGGATTTTCATGTCATGCTTTTACTATTTCCTTTCTGAATAATTCCTGTTGAACTATTTAGAATACTGTTAATACCCGGGACAGCTCACACAAGGTATGCTAACTCATATAACTATAATTCGTTAATTCTTGTACATATATGCTCACATGAGTTGTGAATAAGTATGCTCACACGAGCTATGAAAATGGGCCTGCTTACATGAGCTATGGGTCAGAACGTAGCTATGTGATGCTAATCACAAGAGTTGTAGAGTATCCGCAACACATGCCAGACCTCAACCATCGGTAGGACGTTCAAGACCAGCACCCGAATCATGTAAACCCTAATGACTTGTCATTTGTATCCTACGAATTCTTAAGGTTCAAACGGGGCTCGATAGTCTACGTAACATCGTTTGATATGCGACAGATTTATAGATAACAGTTCATGATACATAGGTATTTTAAAATGAGACATATAAATGAAATATAATTACACAAACTTACCTCGACGACAAAACATCCGAAACTTTATCTTTGTCTCGATCTATAGTCGTACGAGGTTTGTCTTGATCTAAATGAATAAATTCAATTCCGTTCAATAATTATTCTATTCAATTCAATCCAAACTCATATTTTTGCAAAATTACATTTTTGCACTTATTATTTTGATTTTATTTCAATTTAATCCATAGCTCATAAAATAAAAATTCATGAACTTTTCCATTAACCAATCATAGCTGAATTTCATATAGGTCCCTAGAAAGCCCTACATTTTATTTATTTCAGAATTTTACCATGAATATTTTCTATTTTCAATTTAATCCCTAATTGACAATTTCATCAAAAATCACTTAACAAAAGTTGTTTATCTAACAACAACTAACCATTTCCTTCTTGAAAAAAATTTTAAAAAATCTATATTTATTCATGGAAAAGCCCTAATATTTTAACAGTTTTATAAATTAGTCCTCGAGCTAGCTAGATTAAGCTACAATGATCCCTAAAACATGGAAATCATTAAAAACAGGACAAAAACTACTCACATGCAAGCAAGAGAAGTATGGCTGAATGTTCAAGTTTACATGGTGGTTTCCTTCTTCAAGATTTCGATGGTGTTAATCCCTTAAGGAAGATGATACCTTTTTTTCTTTTGTTTTAAACTAAATTATTAACTTATTTACTAATTTAACTTTACTTATAACCTTTAAAAATTTCATAACTAATGTCCATTTTTGTCCACTCAATATATCAATGGTATAATTACCACATAAACCCCTTAAATAATTAATTTCATAGTCATTTGATACCTTTAACTAATAGAACTCAAGTTTTACACTTTATGCGATTTAGTCCTTTTTATCAAATTAAGCATGCAAACGGTAAAATTTCTTAACGAAATTTTTATACGGTAATACTAACATGCTGTAGACATTAAAATAATAATAAAATAAATATTATCACATCAGATTTGTGGTCCCAAAACTAATATTCTGATTTCATTGAAAACGGGCTGTTACATAGTAGATGTTGGCTAGGAACCTTTGTGAATTCTAAAAATATTGCATTGCTATATATGAACATGCATAACATTGAAATTTTCAATTATGTACTATTATGAAATTTTTAACATCGGTTGTCTTGGGTGCTATATTTTATTTATTGATTCTGTTCTCTTGAGTTATGAGTGACACTGAGCTTCTTAAGCTCAGTCTTTAGTTTATTGTCTTTTCATATAACCAGCGTGGTTAGGATTTGGGTTCGACAATCGAAAGAGTATCTCGAAGAATTTTTAATAAACATATTTTAAAATTTAAAATTTATACTTTATGTTATTTGGGATTGTAATGTATTATTTGAACTGTAGCATAGGACTTTAATTTGGGATTATTTTGGCATGCATGACATTTAAGTTTTAAAATGTTAAAACTTGGAAATTTATTTAATTATGCAAGAAACTCGGGTTTTAATTAAAAATTTGACAAATATCACTTTTTCCACTCCAATATGAAAAATGAGTTTTGAAAAGTAAATAAGTTGGAAATCAACTAAGTTTTCACAAATCATCAACCTTTGTAAAGTATATATATAAATCAATTGTTTTATGTTTAGAACTCATACGTTTTTGCAAAACTAAGGTATTTTCGCGATTTTATATGGAATGATAAGCAAATGGTTTCAAAAATATGTTTTGAAATTTGATGGTTTTACTAGGCCATTTCAGTGGTCAATGTAACCTTCAGAATTTGGTCATAACGTCTAGGCCGGGTTTGGGAGGTTACATATTCATTATTTCCATCAGCATCACAAAAAAAAAACGTTTCATTAATAAAATGAATATTAATGTCTTTGCAACTTACAATATCATTCAATACTCATATTAATTGTTTAGCTTTGTAGCTCCCCTTTTTTTAAAATCTATAAATAGGAGTCTTTCACAACTTGTGAGGGGACTTTTGGCATTTTGACATTTTGATTCCCAAAGCTCTCTCTAAAACTCTCTCAACTTGTTTTTTTTTCTTAGCCTTATCATTTGCTACGTTTTCCTTTCTCCATCTTACCAACCACCACCTGTCGCAACGCTTAGTGTTATCAAATTAGTTCTAGTCTTTCTCTTCACCTATTTTTGGTATTTCTTGTTCACTTGTTTGCAACGATTTCTCTCCCCATTTAAGAAACTTATACACATGTTTAGCCATACCATCTTAATAATTTTTTCAAGTATATCTCATGTAACCTAATAAACTTGAACAATCAAACATCTTGTATTAGAATTTTAAAATTTAAGTCAAACTCACTTAATTTTTGTTACTACTTTTAACTTCATATTTTAGTAATAAATTATGATGTATATATTTTTATAACTTTTGTCTCAAATGGAAAAAAGAATACCATAGAATGGTGTAACATCCCTCACCTGTCTTTGTCGCCAGAATCAGATTATGTGATGCTACAGTAATTAACAAAACAAGGACATGTGAATTTAATTCAAAGATTCAATAAATTATAATCAATATCTTAAACATTCAAAATAACATGATTATCATACAAATTCGAACTTAAATCAAGCTTACGAAAGCTCTTAAATTGAATTGGAATCCAATAAAGTCTTAATTAAAAATTTAAAATAAAAAGTGGGGAAAAATCATAAAATAGGGTCACATGGTTGTGTATCCAAATTAGATCAAAAACTGAAGCCGTGCAAAAAAAATTCATACGATCATGTCGCCAAGCTGTGTAACAAAAATTCACACGACTGTGCAGCCAAGCCGTGTGAGAGACTATGTCAGTGTTTAACCAAAACCACAATGATCATACGGAGCACACGACCATGTCACTTGCCCGTGTGTGATACATGGTCGTGTGTTAGCCTGTGTGTGCCAAAATATGCCTTTTAAATCAAGTCATACAATCAATTCTTACTTGTGTAAAATACAAACCTTTAACCATTCATTAGACCTATTCATAATGCATCAAAATAGACCTAAAATACAACTTATAAAACCACCCTAAGTGCCTAACCAATATCCCACAATTGACACCTCAATTCAACAATTCACAAGCAAACCATTCATCATCAAACATAAAAAATATCCATACCTGACTACCACTACATAATTAGCATTCCAAATGCCAAGATTTCATCAAGCAAGTTTTACCAAAATGACCAAAAAAAATAAGTATCAATTCATGCCACAACAAGCCATTGCATATTAAGGCTTAACATTACACATAAATTTACATCAAAATGGCACAAAACATAATTTTCAACTTCACATTATATAACCATTTACACCTATTTATATGCCACTTATAACTAAGCCAAATTAAGCAAAAGTCTATAGCAAAAGAGTTGGTGGATAGTGTGAGATTTGGAGACGATCCAATCAATAGTATGTTTTTCGACAATCTACAAGAAAGAAAAATGAAATAAAGGTAAGCTTTCTTAAAGCTCAATAAGTTCATATGAAATTAAACTCAACATACCTAGTTGTTCATATTTTAACTAATCGAAATAACATATAGAAATATTATTCCATTGTCGCCTTACACATTTCATGACATAACCAAATTGGTTAGTACATCATTCCATACATATAAATAACATAATATGTATAACAACCATATTCAATTCATAGATAACATTTCCATTCAAATACATCTTTTATGTCAATTCAATTTCATGTTTAGTTTTTCTCGAGAAACTATAGTAAATTAACTTTGGATACTCGGGATAACTTTGCTCATATGAGCCGTAAATAGGGGCATTAAACATTACTCAATACTACTCACATAAGCTGTGGAGAATTCACAACAAATGTTGGATCTCAGCCATTGGTATGGTATCTACCACCGGTACGTAGTACGTGATAAAATATAAACACTAACACATAGTCCCTAATACAACATGAACACTGGTACAACATACTTGATAATATAGTCATTGGTACATAATACATGATATAATGAAATCACTGGTACAAAGTACCTAATACATTAAACCCTAATGACATGTCATTTGTATCCTAATCATTCACTAAGTTCTCACAGGCCTTTAACCAATTTCCATATATATATATGTAACATCGTCTCATATAACAACATGGTCCAATTACCTTTCCATATCATCTCTTTATTCATTCCCAACACATATAAATATCATATTTTGCAATTCAATCCTTCAATATAAATGTCAATATTTATTTCAAACTAATCATACAAATACATTTATACATAATACATATATGAATAGGAATTAACCTAGTACGAGCTTACCTAACCAAAACAACAACAAATACACAACACCATTGATTATTCAATAATTTTTTCTTTTTCGGGTTTATCGATTTATTGATCCGTTTCTTGATCTATATAATAATTTAATTCAATTATCAACTCCAAATACCTTATAAAGTCTAAAAATATGCATATGACCTTTTATTAACATTTTACAACATTTTCCTAAACTTTTACCTTTTATTCAATTTAGTCCCAATTACAAAAACTATTATATCTTTCACAATTAGACATCATTTTATGATCCAATTTCACACACATCCTTCTAAGACTCTCTACTATTCATATTTATAAAAAAAATTGATTACAGTTTCATCAACTTTTCATTTTAGTCCTTAAATGCGAAACTAATAAAAATTACTTTACAAATAATCATATTTCATGATAAAGCTTCAAACTTAACCATTTAACATCACAAACCTTAAAAATCAACTATGGTAACTTTTCAAACTTTAGTAGTATTCCATAATAGCCATTGGGCTTGTTAGGTTAAGCTACAATGACATCAAAAACATAAAATTTACGAAAAAATGGCTTGAAAAATACACCATGCATAAAGAAAGAAGCTTGGTTGATTCTCTTCTACCCTAACAATGGTATTTTCGATTCAAGGAAGAAATAAAGAAGATGATGATGATTGTAACACCCCGCAGATGGGCCTTAAAGTTATAGCTTCTCAAGTGAAGGGATTACTAGTGTATCGGTGAACTGGTGTTTGCCAAGAGTGGTGTGAGCAAGGTGTTCGCTAAAAGAGTATCAGTAAGGGTGTTCGCAAGTAGCAGTGTACACCAAAAGTTATGGTAAGTGGGTTCGCCATTTTCTTTACAAGATAGGTTCGCTAGTGTGGTGGCAAACTGGGGTTCACCAGGTAACTTGTGGACTGAGGTTTGCTGCTCAAAGATACAGTTAGACTCAAACTAGGAAAAAGAGATTCAATGTACCTAGGAACACTATACGTGTAAGTAACAACTTTCCTAAGTTAATTAGAGTATCCTAAGATTTCCAAGACTCTTAAGTCTATAAATAATACTTTTAAATTCTGTGAATTCTTCACTAAACATCCTATTATCAAAGTCCATTTTCCTAGTTTAGAATGTACCTATCAAGGTAAGTCTCTGTTTCGTTGGGTGTGATTGTCCAGGTTCGTATTACATGAATTATGTAAGTTTTGTTCTGTTTAAGAAATATATTTATGTGTATTGTTGCGAACCAACCGGATCGTCTACCAACAAGGATAAAGGCAAAGCTAAACTTTTCAAGTTATCTATTTTTTGAGGAGTGATTGAGCTCCATTATGAGTATGTTCTCTAATTAGCTTTTAAAAAGTATGAGTGGTTTGGAATTATTTAGAGTACAATAATTGCTATGATTTTCAGTTTAACTTAATATGTTTTCTAAGAATTATGTTTCCAAAACAAGTTTAAAGGTAAGTTACTGAAAAGCTTTGTTTTAAACTACGATACTCTATTTTCACTTACAATTTGAAAATATAATTTTAGCACAATTTGTGTGAGCTCTTATGTGAGCTAAGGTTTTCAAAAAATGTTTTAAGAACGGCTTTATAAGTTGTGTATCAGCAAAGCTCCTCCATGAGCTAAGGAGAAGTTGTGTATCAGCAAAGCTACCCTTAAGCTTATGGATAAGTTGTGTATCAGCAAAGCTCTCCGTGAGCTAAGGACAAGTTGTGTATCAGCAAATCTCCCCTGTGAGCTTATGAATAAGCTGTGTATCAGCAAAGCTCATGCGTGAGCGAAGGATAAGGTGTTATCAGGGAAGCTCCTCTGTGAGCTTATGGATAACTTGTGTATCAACGAAGATCCCATATGAGCTTAAGTGATGAACTTGTGTACCAGCAAAGCTCCCTATGCAAGCTTAAGTGATAGTGCCCTCAGTGAGCCCAACTCTATGTGAGCTAGGTTGGATTATGTCCACTAAGATAAAGTGAAAAAGTAGTCTTGTGACTTTAGGCAGACTTTGTTCGTAAGTGAGAACTGGTCTTCCAAGCTAAGGCAGACTCTATTATAAGAAAGTGTTTTTGAAAAGAGTAAGAGCTGGTCTCGTAATTTGAAGGCGAACTCAAACTTTAATTTTTAAAGGTTTTGTGAAACAGAATAGGCTCGTGATTTTAATGCGAACCCTACCAAGGAAGTTTTAAGAAAATTAATAATTTTTCAAACTAATTTCCAAAAGTTATGTTTTCTCAGAAAAGGGTGACTTGGGTCTCACAACATCATCCGTGAACCCAGCATGCAAAACATTTTCAAGATAAAGTTTACTACTATTTTCAAATAACTGTTTTAAGATATATTCCAAGAATTCTAATTATTCACTAAGTTCTCAATGAACTCACCCACCCCTTTTACTCCTTCTCAAGTAAGTAGGTCGCGGATGGCATGGGCAAGTTTAATGATTGGGCAAGGACGTTCCTGAGAAGATATTGACGAACCTAGGTTAATGACAATGAGATTTTTGTTATGGGCTTTAGTTATGTTCATGATTTTGTGACTCTGATAATGTTATTTAAAGATTGCTTCTTTTATTCTGTTTGGTTTTCTAGTTTATTGTAAACCATGTTTTATGTACTTAACAATTCATAAAAAAAGCCGATGTTATTCATGCATGAGAATAATGTGTTTGTATATGTCTAAGATAGAGTTAATTTAAGTTTATTTCGTACTATGCATGTTGCGTGCTATAATTACATGTGAAACCCAGTAAGGATTACTAAATTTACATGCGTACCCTTAACTCAGCGAACCCAATGTTACATGCGATCCCATGTAAGCATTACTACCCTTGATTACATACGTACCCCTGTTATGTTTTTTTATTAATTGCGAACCACTAGTAAAATATGCGAACCTTTATATGTATGCTTGTGAACTTGTGTATTTGCATGAACCCTACTAAAGTTTAATTGCCTTGCATGCATGATCCTTTCAACTGTGAAGTCTTTTATGTAGGCGAGCCTATGTGATATACTAAGTTGCGAACTCATATGTTTTATGTTATAAGAACTATGATTACATTTGACGACAATCTCAGTTTTGCTGAAAACTCTTAAGTGCATTGCTATAAGACATGCAAACCTGTTTATGATGTTTGTGTAGCTCACATGTTTGCTTATTGTTTCCATTGTTGTATTTTGAGTTAGCGTAACTTTTGCTAAGACTTAAGTGGTGTGTTGGAGGTTAGGTTGAGAGTTAATGGAGAGTCACTTCGGTGGCTAATGTAGCTCGTCAAATCCAGGTCAAAACTTCTAGGTCGAGTTTGGAGTGTTACATTTGCTGGTATCAGAGTTAACCAGGTTGAGCTTGCCAAATTAAGGGCAACCTGAGTAAGTTCACTAAAAAATAGCGAGGTGGGTTCGCTAGAAAGTGGCAAAGTGTGCCTGCCAGAGTTGAAAAGGTAAGTTTGTTTGTATGAAAAATTTGAAGTGCACTATTTTATGATTATTTGTTGGGGTAGGACTAGGAATAAACATCGCTTCGGTTTAGCTATATCTTCTGCAGGATAGTGTCTCGAATCATCCATCTACTATCTCCTGACTCTGTAAGTAAGTTATGTTCTTTGCGAACAGTGTTCGCGTAAAAGTCTGCTTTATGTGTGAACAGTGTATGCAAGTGCAAGATTGCAAGGTGCGAACTGTGTTCGCAAGTGAAAGCCTATTATGTGCGAACTGTGTTTGTAAGTATGTGTGGTATTCTGGATACCCAGTTATTTGAGTACTGTCTTACTCAAATTAGTATCTTGTGCATGATAGAAAAATCAAGAATACAACCTCGTAGAGTGAATGCGAACCATGTGAATGAAGCTTCTAACCATGCAGAAGCCAGCCAAATTTCAGCTATGTAGAGCGACACCCCAGGGTAAATGTTTTGGGAGAAAGCATGAAGCCTCTAGTTCAGACTAAGGTTGAAGCTTTTCAGCGAGCTATTGGAACCAATGTTGCACTTGTGAATTGTGGACTGCCATTGGAATGTCTGTGAACTCTAGGTGGTAAGGAATTTAGTGGTGTCCGTAGAGCTAATCCCACTAAGGTTGAGTACTGGCTTGAGGGTGTTAAGAAAATCCTCGAGTAGATGGCCTGCTCTGATTTGAAGAAGTTCAGATGTACTGTGTTCCTACTCATTGGCGAAGCACATCGTTGGTGGAACACTGTAAAACGTGGAACTACTGTTGATTGACTGACATAAGAGTTCTTCTTGGGAACTTTCAAAAAGAAGTTTATGGGAGAACTGTAATGACCCGATAGTCAGGGGTGTCAGAAAGTGTATTTTTGGGACTTCGTACCCATAAATTAGACCCATAAATATTTTTATTAAATATTTACGAAGTCATATTAGAGACGAATTCAACTTTGGAAAGGTAATTTACATGAATTAGGAGCTATTATGGTACAAGGACTAAATTGCATAAGGGTTAAATTTGAAATATTAGATTGAAATAAACTAAATGGGCTGAAGTAGCAATTATGCCACTTAATTAATGATTTTGTATAGGTGGTTGGTTATGGTTAAGTGTAATGCATGTATATATATTTTATATATGTTATAATATAAAGTTAATAATAATAATTATTATAATAAAATAAAGTAGAAGAAGAAGAAAATGCATGACACTAGGGGCTTTAAAGTTCAAATCCAAATTGGTTAGTGCAATTTAGTCCCTATACTTGTAATTTTTACGTTTTTGGAATCCCAGTACCTAAGGCTACCCTACCCATGTTATAATTTTTAGTATTGTTCAAGATTCTAAATGTTAACATTATTGAATAGTTTAAGCATTAGGGATTAAATAGATATATTTTTAAGTTAGAAATGGAAAATGACTAAATTGTGGAATTAATTATTGATTTTGAGTAATAGGGACTAAATTGTGAAAAATTTGAAATTAAGGGCTTGATTTGGAAAAGAGGAAGATAAATGTAGTTAGAGTGAAATTAGCATAAAAATATAAAGCTAAATGTGAAGGTTGAAAACTAGTCTCGGTTTAGGGATTAAATTGAAGTTTAAGCAAATATAGTGTAAAATTTGAAATTTAGGGTCTGTTTGTTTGGCAGTAAAATGTTTTCCGTAAAATGATTTCTGAAAAATATTTTACTTTTCTGTAAAATGATTTACTGGAAAATATTTTCTGCTGTTTGGTAAATCTGTGTAAAATATTTTCTGCTGTTTGGCAGATTTCCTGAAAATATTTTCCGGAAAAGTTGTTTTTACATATATTTTACATATATTAATATATATATTTATTAATATATTAATAAATTGTTTTTACATATATTGCAATGATTTAATTATAATAATACTCAATTATTAAGCTACAATATTAATCGTTATAAATTGAAAAAAACTAATATCAAATAAATTATTTGTAATTGTGTTAAAAAATAAGTATTGAATAATTATAAATTGCTTCGAAACCACAATGAGTACTAGAAATAATAATATTATCCAAATACATAATTAATGGTACACCACATAGTAACAACATTGTCCAAGTGCATAATATTACACCACATATATCCAAATACATAATTAATGGTACACCACATAGTAAGAACATTGTCCAAGTACATAATATTACACCACATAAATGTATCAATATCTTCAATCCTGAGAAAATTTGTGAAGCCAAATTTTTTTATGCTTCTTATTTTTAACTAAAAAAAGTTTGGCCTCTGATTCATGATTCCCTAGATAATCAAGCACAGAACACAAGAAGTCTTCATCAAATCCTTCTTCCTCCATCGACATCACTTGTTCGTAAAGTTGTGATGTATTATCGGCAGTAAATTTTTCCAAAGCATTAGCAATTTTGCCAAGTTGTTCACCCACAAATTTAATTTGTTCATCAACGAGACTTTCTTGACCACTTTTTCTTTTACGTTTGGATGTGCCAGATTCACCCACAAATTTAATTTGTTCATCAACGAGACTTTCTTGACCACTTTTTCTTTTACGTTTGGATGTGCCAGATGAAGATACATTTGTTCTTACCTCTTCAGCCTCTTCATTGTTGCAGTCTACAGGCATTGAATCTTCATTACCATCATCCAAATCTATGTCAGTAAATGTTCTGGCAAAACTCCCTGTTGCCATATCTTTGCCAACAACCACAACCATTTCATCATAATCATCAATGCTTTTATTCAAAAATGGTTCATACTTCTTGTGTGCCTGTTGGATATTATACACAATTAGAATAACAAGTAAAAAACAATTGAAATATACTTAACATATATATATACATATATTACCATCACTGCTGCATCATATGTCGCTCTATCACATGTGATCATTTTCATGTTATCATCCCATCCAAAACCACTTTCACCTCGAATTTTGCATATAATCTGCCACTGGTTTTTTACTGTCCTCAAATGATTTTCCACATGCTTCGCATCGCATTGGACTTGGAATCTTTCAGAAATGGCGTCAACAACCCGATTAATAGAAACTGCTCTGAAACTATTAGAAGGTTTATTTCCTTTTTGAGCCTCCTCTACTAGAATTTCAAGGAAAACATGTTCCATCGGTTTTGTCCACTTGAATTGCTTGGAGGTCCATTCTTTGTTGCCCTTACCCATTCTACAAAATAAATTCAACCATTTCAATATCCAACAAGCTTAAAACATAATAATAAATTCAATATCCAACAAGCTTAAAACATAATCAATATCTAACAAATTCAAGACATATATCAAAATCCAACAAACTAAAATTTCAATATCATTATCCAACCAACATTTACAAAAACAACATTCAAAAAATTTTAATACTAAAACATACATAACATAGAAACAACAACCCTAAGCCCTAAACCTAAATATTTCTAGCCATATAATCAGTCCACATAGTTTGTGCAATTTCATCTCTCTTAGCAGACCATTCTCTTGCTTCTTGTCTTTCTTCTCGCTCCGTGAGAGTTGGTATTATCAAATCAGACTCAGACACCTCGTATAATCCTTGATTAAGTAAATCACTAGGATCAACTCCCATTATATGATTATGAATGATACAACAAGCCAACACTATATCTACTTGAGTTTGAAAATTCCAAAATGGTTCAGCATCTAATACACGAAACCGTTTCTTCAAAATCCCAAAAACACGTTCAACAGTGATTCGTAATGATGAATGACGAAGATTAAATAGTTCCTTTGCATTTTCAGGCCCTTCAGCACCAAACTCTTTTAAATGATATCGGACACCACGATATGGGGTAATACATCCATTTCGGATGCCATATCTAGCATCAGCAAGATAATATTTACCTACAATTTTACAATACATAATTAATACTAATAAATTATGAGCTTATTAGAACTATTTCTTATTTTATGATAAATATTACCTTCCGGAATTCTTAATCCTCCTGGACGTGAAAGTGAATCATTTAAAATACGAGAATCATGTGCACTACCTTCCCAACCAGCTAGAACATAGGAAAATTTCAAATCAAATGTAATGGCAGCCAATACATTTTGTGTTGTCCCCCCTTTACGGCTACGAAATCTTCCTTGCATGCTAAGTGGAACGGATGCACGAATATGAGTTCCATCTAATGCTCCAATACAATCTTTAAAATAAGGATAAAACCTTGGATTGTTTCTAATTTCACTAGGAGTTGACTCATCAGGTAATCTAATAACTAGTCTATACAATTTCAAAATAGCTCTCAATACAACCCTAAAGTAACGGTGAACTGTCTCAGTTGATCTATAATATCTAGATCCAATCACTCGAAACCTTACATTATGACCAATTATATGTAAAAATATAACTACTTGCTCCCTAATAGTGACAACTTTAGATGATTGTAACAAATTATTCAGACTAAGAATATCACATAAATTAAAAAAGGCGATCGGTCTCATCCTTATCACATCAATACAATGCTGGTCACCACTATATAAAATACTATTAATATAATTTTCTCTTTCATTATCTCGATTCACACGAGGGCTAGAAGCAATTTCCTTCCTAGTTTTTAATTTTTTAATCCAAAGAGCCCCAAAAGCTAAGACTGAAGCCACGACCCCGACAATTGCATTCCTTTCTTTATTACGATCCATCTACACAAAATAAAAGTTACCAAAATTTTCATAAGATCACATATTAAAAGTTACCATGACAAAAGTGCATACATACATATCAAGCTAATTATAATTGCATTAATAATTTATTGAGAAATTAAACTACTTTCTTTGTACCAATACTTCAATAAATATTAATATATTTATAATTGGAAGAAAAAAGAATCACATTATAAGTTATAATTGGAAGAAAAAAGAATAATCGGATATTAATGTTCTAAAAAAACTAAAGGAATCACATTATAAGTTATAGTTTTTAATATCAAAATTTATAGAGACCAATTTAAAATCTAGATTATAGAGACCAATTTGATATCTAGATTCTAGTTTGAGGATGTACTAATCAGATTTTTCGTAAAAGATTTTGATATCGATTACTTGTAAATAAAGAAAAACGAATAAATTCACAAAAAAAAAAGATAAAGAAAAACGAATAATCCATATTTCATTATGTTGTACCTTAATTAAGTTATTAGCCATAAAAAAGATAAAAGAAAACCGAATAATCCATAAAATGAAAGCTTAATAAAAAGATAAACACAGAATTATGTTCCGAAAGATTTAGAATTTTTTCTTTCTTGAGTTTATTTGTTATTTAAATTTTTTACTTATTAAATTTTTTAAAGTTGCTCGTTAACCTTACTTAAAATTAAATTTTAATATTTAAATTTTAAATTTGGTTAATAAAAAAATTTTAAAGTTGGTAAAAAATAATTTTTTCGTATTGTTCGTGCATTAGTCGGGGTGAAATGTTTTAGTCAATGTACACTATACGAATCAAAATTAAAATCGATGTAAGAAAAAATCTTAGTTATTCAAACGGCATCCACCAAGAAATGCAACCAAAACCAATGTACAACCTACTACATTAAAACAGAAACTGTGCCATTTGCTTAACCCACAATATTTCCACAACCATATCATGAAGCAGTTTTACACTCAAAGTGTGTGCACAACTATTTAAAACCATCCACATGCTATGAATTTGTTCTTGTTAGCTCTACCCCATTCTCTTTTAGCATCATTGGAATAATATCTCATAATTGGGATAATATCAACAATGCAGCACTGCCATTTATGAAACTGAAACCTTGATAAATGAAATGAAATATTGAACTGAAATTGCATTATGCTCAATTATGACTATTTTCTATATAAGAGCGTGTTAAAAGCTATGCCTCCGAATGAGGCTCTACGGCACAAATGCAAGTTTCATTTACCAGCATTTCTTTCACTTCTCACAACTAGTCAAAGATCCTCACCTTGGCCTGCTTTGGGAGGGAAGGCTTGATAGAGAAAAAATGGCTGCAGAAGGTAAAACAGATACTTAAAACATATACTTAAAAACATGAACCACAAATTCCTATATATGTAACTGTGAAACAAATATTCAACTGCTCTAGAGAACAAAGGTAAAATAGATACTTAAAAACATGAACCACAAACCCTGCTTACGTAATGCTAGACTTAAAGCATAATAAGAAGTTTCTACTTTAGTCTTTTTGGGAACAAAAATGGAGAAAAAAAATACTAAACATTCCAAAAAAAAAAAGAAAAGGAAACTATGATAAGCTAAATCGCTAATGCATAAAATATAATCACTTAAACCAAAAACAGAAAGAAAACGAAGAAGCTAATTTCTTGTTCTTCAACATCAAATGTTGTAATTCTTTGAACATATTATTATCAGATGCATATACATATATACAAATCTGAGTACGACTAACATAACATGGATACGATGAAGCATTGCACGAAATAGAACGTGCAAAACAGAATAATAAAACAAAATCAAAGTAGAAATCATTTTCTCAACGAGTTAGTAAACGAGATAGTGACAAACAAACAGAAAAACACAGAATTCTGATCAAAAACCAAAAATCAAAAGAAAAATAAAAAAACAACACATTGATCAAAAATAGCGAAACAAGCTTCGATTTGCTAAAAAATACACTTAAAATCAAACAAAAAAAGCACGCACAGATCAGTGAGAGCAGAGGTGATATTTAGCATAAACAGGGGCCAAAATCTTTCTAAATATGGACAAGAAACCGATTCACAAAACTAACATCAATGGGGTAGACATGCTGAAAAACGTAACAGAACCTGGGCTAAAACTAGTAATGAGACGTATCAAATTCACCAACAAACTAGCAAGAAAAATGTAATGCAGAATGGAGATTAGTTCAAGACATTTTAAAGTAACCGTAAAGAGAACGTTCCCAATATATCATCAAATTTGTATAATTAAAACTGGATGAGATAAATTATGGATCTAAGAAAGATCGAAGGGCAGAATTGATATTTTAGGGTTTCAAATTGAGAGAAAAATGACTTACAAGTTAGGTGCATATCGATAAGATAATGAATCTGTGAAGACGAGATTGTTCACAAAGAGAACACCAACAACAACACCGCCACGCCAAGAGAAATCCACCAAAGAAATTTAGAGATAGAGCGAGCGAAAGAGAACCCAAGCAAGTCTGTGAAGAAAGTCTGCCCAAGATAAGCCAAACACCACAGCCAAACTAGCAGAAAACCCAAGCAAGATCTCAGACAAAAACAAGCAGAAAATCCCCAAATCAATTTATAAAAAGAAGAAGAAATCAAGGGAGGAAAAGGAGCCCGAAACCAAATCAAGGGAGAACGAAAGGGAGAAGGGAGAACGAACGTGAGAACGAAACCAGATCGGTGTAGAGAGGAGAAGGGAGAACGAGAGTGTAGAGAAGCGAGAATGCTGGAAAAATCAGAAAATGTCTTACTAATTCCAAATCGGTAAGACGTTTTACATGAATTGGGGCCTTTTTTACCCGTGTTTGTAAAACATTTTCCCTTAGGATTTCATTTTACACCAACCAAACACTGGAAAAGGTGGAAAATATTTTTCGAAAAATATTTTCCACCAAACAAACGGAGCCATGTAAAATTGAAATGAGTAATGTTAATGTGATTTAATTATTTTATTCCATAGCTAACGTCGTACCGAAATTCTCGAGTAAAAGGGAAAGGATAAAATTAACGTTGAATAGCTCAAAATTCACGGTTTGTGTTTTTATAATCCAAAACTAAATAGTAGATTGTTGCATATTTAATTGTTTGCATATGGTGAGCATTTGAGGTGAGTACTTGGCACTTGAGATTGAATTGAATTCAAAGTTGATTGGAAATAGATTGATTTTGTATATTATGAAATATGTTGATTATATGAATATTGAATTGACTCTATGTGATAATGTGTATATATGCGAAATTGAGACATTGATTGTATTGAAAAGTGAAATGAAACCCTATTAACTGTTCGGGCTGAGTCAGATATGGGCGGCATGCCATAGGATAAGAAGAGTTCAGGGATTACTTCAACCTCGATTTAATGAGGCACTGGGTGCCAATTTGTTTCGGTTTAACCGATGAAATAGTATATGTCAATTTATATAGTGTTGGGTGCAGTTATTACTTCAGATTTATCCAATTAGACATTGGGTGCCAAACTGGTGTGTTAGTTGGACCTGTGTATCCATCTGAGTCTGAGTCGTGTTAATAGGGAAAATAAACGATAAAATTGATGTGTTCGATATTAAAATGATATGGTTGAGAAATGGAAATGAGATGAGAAAATATTGAAATGGTAATGATGAGAAATGAAATATGAAATAGTATATTGTTGTGAATATGCATTGAATTATGAGAAATGAGTTATGAAATGATGAAATGAGATGTTAAACTTGAAAAGAATTCAAGTATCGAACAAAGAGATAAATCATGTCATTGTATGAGTTGTAATATGCAAACGATATATGAAATGCCATTAATATATGTTTGAACATGTGAAAATCTTAATAGATGTGAACAAGGAATGAGCGAAAATTATACTATTGAATTGAAACACATGAACATAACTTACTTGTTGCATATTGCATTTTAATTACTTATATCAAGTTTATTTTATTCGGATTATAGAAATACCACTGAGGTTTACTCAGCGTGCAGTTTTGTTTTCCGTACGCAAGCTAGGTACTGTTCGACTTATCGCCGACTCAGCATCAAATCACAAATCTCGAACTCAAGTGTGGTTTTGTAATGACATGTACCTAGGGAGTCCTTTTTGATATGTTTATAATAATGATATTTTGGTTTCTTAGCTAAATAATGTTTATTTGCATATATGGTTATGGTTGGACTTAGGTTTTGGTATGAGTTTTTAGTTTTAAAGCTTGATATCCTAAGTAGCTAGATGTGAGTTCAATATTGGCAAATTTGGTATAAATGACAGCCTTGAATGGTTGATGCAATTGTTGAAATGTTTAAATATATACGTGGTACCAATGAGGGTACATTGGTTAGGCATATTAGGTGATTGTTTTGGACATATTTTGAGTATGTTTAATTGTGTTTTGGATAGTTTAAATGGTTGGTAATTTAGTTGCTTAGTGCTCAAGCAAGTAGGTAATGGTAAACTTGAGTTTTAAGGTACTTTTAGGTGCACATGGCCTGACACATGGTCGTGTGCCACACACGAGCATGTGACCCAAGTCAGTGAGTTACACGATCAGAGACACGGGTTGAGACACAAGCGTGTGTGATACGAACTCACTTACGTTGCGTAATTGAGCTGTTAGTTGCCCGATTGTTAAATTAAGTAATGGAACGATGGTTAAACAAAGTGGCTATTTTTAGAAGTGGATAGTTGAAAACACAAGAAATTATTTGGAAAACAAGTTGATGGAAAATATGGATTGTGAACTTAAAACAAGAATGAACCCGCAATAAAGATTAAGGACTTGATTCTTAAGAGTTTTAAGGTGGATGGTGGATAGTCGGATAGGGCCATGACCGACTATCTAGCAAGATAGGAACCAATCGGTATTAGAATGAAAGCCACACTCGAAGAGTGATAAGTTCAAGAAAGAAACAAGTTTGACGCCACTAGTTAACTAGATAAGTCAAATTTAATCGCTAAGAACAATGAGAGTGAACAACTCACAAAGTATGTTATATTTCATAAAAGTTCAAAATTTAAGTAACCTTCCAATTGTTTACAACTATTTATAGGCTGCCAAAGTTCCAGCCGAATAACCACAAAATGATTGCAATTTAAGTAAACTAAAGTTGACTTAATTTCAGCTGAACAATTTCATTGAATGACTTAATGATCAGCTGTCCTTTGAAGTGCCCGAACAGACTTGGTTGGATTGTCAATTGGTGTTCCCGAATAGCCTTGGAGTAGACTTAATTGCTAAGCTGAAGTTGCATTTACTTGGTTTTGTCAAAGGTGTTTAATAGCAGGAATGAATACTTCCTTGATATACCAAATGCATGAATAATAATTGAATGAAAATGGTGGCACCCGAACAGTCAAGAGTGTGAACACTTGAAATGGAATGGTCTTGAGTGTGAACACCAGGTTTTGAAAGGTTGGATGTTCAGCTAAGGACTGAGTTCAATGATCATTCATCCCCTTACCAAATGGACACCTAGGACAGTGTAGTGATCAGCTTCAAAGTGCATGCACAATCGGGTGCATTGTCTCTCATTAAATAGCTTCAATGAATCTGAACATGCATGAATGTCCAGCCGCATATTTAGACAACCAGTTAAGACACAATAAACACTTGGTTAAAGCATCAACAAGACAAATTAAATATTTAATAGACTAAGACAACATTAAGAAGGCTGACTTAAAAACATGTATTGATGTTGTCTGAATTAGGACACCCTTAATGAGCATAAGTCAAAGTAAATTACCAAGACAATTTGGACACACTTAATGCTGTACAAACTAAGACTCAATTAATAGACAAACAAACAGACATGTAATAAAGCTGTAAGAAACTAAACATAATTAAATAAACTAAAGTAATTAAAACGTCTAAGTCTTAGTAGTTGAGTTAGCTAGCTAAGTCAAATTTGGCCTCAAATAAATTGTAAATGTCACTTGTTGAACCATCCAACACATGATTGATGAGACCTGTTGTAGCTTCCTCCCAAATTCGATTAACCAAAGCTAAAATTGCCTCTTTGATTCGCTTGGCTCGAGCTCGAGTAATAGGTCCACTTGGTAGCTCAATAGAATCTCGAATGGTCTCGGTTGAGTCCTTGGGAAAGTTCGTATCAATGTGTCTTAAGTCAATGAGTTACATGGGCAAGGACACGGGTTCGGACACGGCCGTGTGTCCCAACTTTGAGAGTCACGCGGCTTGGGGCACATGGCCGTGTGTCCCCTGTTTTTAGGAAATTTCAAAAATGACCTTAAATCTACAAAATTATTTCGAATTAATCCCTGCCTATTTTTAAACTATTTTAAAGTCTCGTAGACTCAAAATAGGGACTGTAAGAGTAACTTTTTCTCTGAATTAGAATGGATTAGCAAACCTAAATTAAGTGCATTCTACTAATATCATCGAAGATAAAGAAAATAAATAGTCGATGTATGAACTTAGAATTTGATGCTAAT
Organism: Gossypium hirsutum; assembly: GCF_007990345.1. Lineage (NCBI taxonomy): Eukaryota > Viridiplantae > Streptophyta > Magnoliopsida > Malvales > Malvaceae > Gossypium > Gossypium hirsutum. The sequence goes on along the minus strand of NC_053441.1, from coordinate 54,131,703 downwards.
AATTGGAATAGTTTTGTTATGTATTCCAACTTCTAGCATTCAAGAAAGGATAAATAATTATAAGAGTGTAGACAGTGGAAAACAAATTTTAACATTGTATAGCATGATTTATTATTTGATTGTATAAGATTCTAGTATGAAAGTATTAGATTGTCGTGACTTGCCCCTGTATATTATAATGTTAATAGCTAGCTTACATGTTTATTTATGATTGATTATTTGTGTTGATTTGTTAGTAATGCCCGTGACCCTAATCTGACGACGGAGAGGGGTTAGGGGTGTTACAAGAACGATATTTGGAGGCTCGCAAATGAGAGTTCATCAACCTGAAGTAAGGTGAACTGACAATGGCTAAGTATAAGACTGAGTTTATTTGATTGAGCCAATATGCTGAAGAGATGGTCTAGCTGGAGAAGAACCATTTTTAGAGGTTTCAATTTGGACTGCATTGTGACGTCCAACTCAATCTAGTGACTCATGATGCTGTAAACTTCAATGAGCTGGTGGACAAAGCCAAAGCCATTAAAGACATTAAAGCTCCTCAAATAGAAAAGCAATTTTCTGGATGAGTGTCCAAGAGGAACCATGACTCACGAAACTTCGACAGAAATGGAAAACAAACTTTTAGGACATATCGTTTGTGTTAGAAGAAGGACACTCAAGATAAGAAAGAGGGTTCGCATGAGTCTGTGAACTGGTTATATTGCGAGCTCTATGAAAGAAATCATCTTGGAGAGTGTCGCAAGAAGATTGGAGGGTATTTCAAGTGGGTTTTGAAAGTCATTCTGTTAAATATTTCCCAAAATCACAAGAGGGTTCATGTGTAACAACCTGATCTTGACTCTAATCAGACAAAGTGGTTTTGGGACCACAAATCTGAGTTAGAAAAATATTTTAAAATCATTTTTGGCATTTATAATGAGTGAATTACTACATGTGAAAATTTTGTATAAAAATTTAATTGTTCGAGGGTTCAATTTGATAAAAAGGGCTTAATCGTGTAAAATAAAATTTAGGGGTTAAATTTAAAAGCATCCAATTGTTGTTGTCTTTTTAAATGGGAGGAGTTAATAAGAAATTAGCCCATAAATTAGATAGTGGGTGGCAATGGTCAACATTTCCCTTGTATTATGTGTTTTATAATTTATTCAAATAAGGTTAAAATAGTAAATTAAAATACATGTTAATATAGGTTAATTAAAACAAAAGAAAAATAAATTCATCATCATCTTCCTTCTATTGCCAAATTTGAAGCAAGAGAAAAAGAGTAAAACGTAGCTATATTCAGCCATTGATGAGCTCAAATTAAGGTTAGTTCTTTGTTCGGTTTTTGATAATTTTTACGTTTTTTGAGATCGTTGCTTTGTGTACTACAAGACCCATGTTTTAATCTTAGAAATTGGTGTTAATTTTGTGATATGCCATTGATGAATTCTCGAGCTTTGTGATAGTTGATGATGAAATATGAAAGATAAGTGAAAGATTAACATGTTTTGTCTTTGAATTTTTGGTGAAAATGAGTAATTAGGACTAATTTGTGAAATTAAATTTTTGAGGGACCAAAATGTGAAATGAATGAATTATTTGGATTTGTATGAACACTAGGGATATTCGGCCCTTATATATTGTAGACAAATTTTGTGTATTTTGTGTTTTATGCAATATGGACTAAATTGCAAAAAGGGTAAATGTTATGGGGAAATGGTAATTTGCCCATTTACATGTTTTTGGATTAAATTGAATATAATAATATTTTAACTAGCTCATTTTGAATATGTTTAGATCAAGAACCAAAGAAATCGGAGCTAAATCGGGGAAAAGCCAAAGTCGTCGATTAATTGTCCGATATCAATTTTTCACTGTCCGAGGTAAGTCTATTAGCAATTTAAAAGTTATTAAATCAATATTTGTACATGTATATCGATTTTATACTTGATGAGCTGTAATTAAATGTTTATAATTTGAAGTATAAGTATAAATTTTATATAAGTATTTGATAATTTCGAATATACAAGTATAATCTTGTATAAGTTCACGAGTTAAATTATAGTATTAAATTTTATATAAGTAAAGGTGAGATTCGGATAGGCATGTATATATATGAAAATCTCTTGTAATGAAATTAGGTAAGAAATTATACATGTATATGATAAATTCGAAAATATATGTAATAGTATGAATAAACTTTGAATTTAGATAAAGGTATGAATATGTATATATATTTATAATTATATACATAATGATCGAATATATATACATATGTGTATATATATAGTTTTTGAATTTAGTGGAAGTATGAATGTTGTATATGTATAAATTCTTGGTTTTAATCTAAGGTAAGTATGATATATACATATATATGTATATTAGGTCCGAATATATGTATATAAATATATATATGTATAAACTCTTAGATTTGATTAAGATATGTAACTTATATTTGTATATGTGAGTTGGTAATTATATATATGTTATATTCGAATGATCAGGTATACATACATGTATATGATTTTATAATAAATTTAGGTATGACAATTATACAAGGTTACATGAGGTTCGGTTATGCTAATATAAAGGTATATATTCTTGTAATGAATTATGTATGTATATGTATATATGTATATATGTATATGAGAGGTTCAATTATGTATGTATATTCATGTAAAGTTCTTGAATAGCATTGAAAGTATGAAATTATTAGTTGGATTATTAAAAGATGATCGAATATATGATATTAGTAGTAGGTTAATGCATTAAGTTATATATATAGGTTTGGATGTATAATTAAATTATTGAGCTGGAATTGATGTTTGAACTTTATACATCTATGTTATTTAAAGATATAGTTTATAAATTATTGAGCTGAATTTTATGTGGATTCTATATACAAATATGAGATACAACTTACGTGAATTGAGATTTTTTTATTAAAGCTTAGTACCAATCAGATTTATTGCCAGTGAAATTATTCAGACTTTATGTCTAGCAGGCTTGATGCCGGTGAAATGTTTCGGGCTTTACGTCTAGTAGGCTAATTGCCAGTGTATTGAAACATGATTTAAGCCTAGCAGGCGAAGTGCCAGTGAATTTGTTTAAATTGTGTGAATTGTTCAGATTTATGTGTTTGAAGAAGTTGTGCATATATTTGACATTGGTGGTTGATATATATATGCATCTGTTAAGTGTAGTTGAAAAGTATATATATATTTATATGGGTGCATTTGGTATAAGAAATTGATGAGTATTCTTATGCGCAATTACGAATATATATATTTGTTTATAAGTAAAAGTTGAACAAGAATGCATTCTATTATATGCATATATATGAGTTAGGTTAAAAGTTTATAATTGATATACATACTTGTGTAATGGGATATGAAATGTGATTGATAAATTTGTATATATTCGATCATATGTACCTGGTAAGTACATATATGACTATGGATATATGTATGTGATAAATACATCTATATATTTGATTATAATATTTGTTAAGCATATGTATATATGCATTTGGCGATTCATGTTTATAGAGTATATGTATTCCGTTTTAAGTCTTGATAATTATGTACGCATTTGACTACGTGTAAATGTTAACGTATATGATATTTTCGATTTCGTTAAGAGTACCAAAAATTTCATATAAATTTTATATTTTTGATATGCTATAGACTTACTAAGCTATAAAATCTTTGTTTGCTTATGTCTTTCTGTTTTATAGACTTAAAGATCAAGCTTCAAGCTCGGGGATCGTCAGCAAGTTCATCACTCTATCTACTGTCTCGGTATTGAAATGTTTAAACTTAAACTTATGGCATGTTTAGGCTAGATTATGTTTTGAAAGTTGTACTTTGAAGTATTGTAAATATAATTAACAGCAATAAGAATATGGCTTATTTTCATATAGATTAGTTGAATTGAAATATTATGTTTTGTTTTAAATGGTTAAGTAGAATTTTTAATTATGCTTACTTAATTTTATATATATATTTAAATTTATATATTCATTTGTATGCAATGCATATATTTTGATTTGGAAATAGTTGATTTAAACTTGTATCCAAACGAATTGCAAACAAACGTTAAATTTTTTTTATGACTACTTTGAGTTGTGTTTTGTACAGTAATGCCTCGTAACCTTAATTTGGTGACGGATACGGGTTAGGGGTGTTACATTTTATTGGTATCAGAGCTATGGTTTAGTCGATTCTAGGACTAACGTAGCGCGTGTGGGTCTAGCAATACATGCCTTATTTTTATATACTGCGATAGTGTGATGACTTCTGACATCTGAAAATGTGTTCTCGTATAGTAATGGATCCCGATAGAGCAGTAGCTGATGATGTTGAGAGTATAGCGCTTGCTCCCACGCAAGGCACAGAGCCAGTAGATTCTAGACCGACCTTGAGTAACTAGGAGGGAGAGGCTAAACAAACCTTTTTCAAATGATGAACGACTGGTTTAGTCAATATATACGGACTAATCCGGCTGCACAACAACCTCTTCCCCCGACTAATCCATCTCCAATACCTGTGGTACCTCAGATGATTGATCCGATGAGATTCAATAAGCCCCCTACTGATAAAATAAAAAAATATGGGCCAAAGAATTCAGGGTCACAGTTAATGATGATGCTGAGCGGGCTGGCTCAATAACACTATTCGTGTATTCGAAGAATTATCATGTATGCCCGACGAGTGTTTGAAATGTGCCATATCCTTGTTACGTGACTCTGCCTACCATTGGTGGAATACTCTAGTGTATGTTGTATCGAAAGAGCGGGTCACCTGGGAATTCTTTTAGACTGAGTTCCGCAAGAAATATATCAATCAGAGATTCATTGATCAGAAACGTAAAGAATTTCTTGAACTTAAACCAAGTCGTATGTCTATCACTGAATATGAGCAGAAATTTGTGCGACTTAGCAGATATGCTCGAGAGTGTGGGTCAACCGAAGCTATTATGTGTAAGAGATTTGAAGATGGGATGAATGAAGACATTAAACTGTTAGTTGGCATACTTGAGATAAAAGAGTTTGTGATACTTGTTGAACGAGCTTGCAAAGCCAAAGACCTCGGGAAAGAGAAGAGAAAAGCTAACGTTGAAGTTAGAGATTCCCATAAAAGAACATTCAGTAAATCGTTCCACTCAACCTCAAAAAAATTCAGAGAGGACCATAGCCGATCTAAAGCTATTGCGGGGTTTTCTAAACGGGATCGAGATCGACCTCCTGTGAGTTCACGAGCTACTTCAGTTGCTAGTGTTGGTAATGTTTGACAAAATAGATTAGAGTGCAAGCATTGTGGTAAATGGCATCCAGGAGATTGCAAATTACATGATCAGTCTTGCTTTAAGTGTGGATCAAAGGATCATTTTATTCGAGAGTGTCCGATGGTGGCCGAGCAAAACACTGTATAGAGTACCAGACCGAGTAATGTGTCAGTACGAGGTAGACCACCCAGGCATACAGGTAATGTAAGTTGTAGTCAGAGAGGGACAAAGGACATGGCAGTTCGATCTGAAGCTCGTGCACCTGCCAGAGCATATGCCATCTATGCTCGAAAGGAGGCATCTTCCCCTGATGTTATTACTGGTACTTTCACTCTTTATGATATTAATTTTATTTCATTGATTGATCCTGGTTTGACTCATTTATATGTGTGTGAGACTTTAGTATCCAGTAAGACTTTTCCTATTAAGTCTACTGAGTTTGTGATTAGAGTATCAAACCCCCTGGGCCGATGTGTTTTGGTTGACAAACTGAGTTTGTGATTAGAGTATCAAACCCCCTGGGCCGATGAGTTTTGGTTGACAAAGTGTGTTGAATTGTCCGTTAATTATTCGAGATTCGTGTTTTCTAGCTAATTTGATGTTGTTTCCATTCGACGAGTTTGATATTATTCTGGGTATGGACTGGTTAACTTTACACGACGCTGTGGTTAACTGCAAAAGAGAGACTATTGATTTAAGATGCCAGAATGACGAGATTATTCGAATTGAATCTAATGATCTTCGAGTTGTGTAAGAATCTAAATTTTTTGTGACTACTTTGAGTTGTGTTTTGTACAGTAATGCCTCGCAACCCTAATTCGGCGACAGATACGGGTTAGGGGCGTTACATGACGAGCTCAAGATGCGACCCCTACTCACGTGCGAGTTGGTACTTGTGGTCGAGGAAGAGGAAGAAGTGGCGAGACAAGGCTAGTTGAGCAGCAAAATTTGGCCCATACTATTGCAACTCAAGAAGAAGAGTTAGGAGGCCTCGCACGAGTCTATGCAATGAAGAAGCCATATGAGAAAGGTGCCACTAATGTTATCATAGGTACCTTCACCCTGTACATTATTCCCTTATTTTCCTTAACTGACTCTAGTTCAACACACTCGTATGTCTTAAGTGAATTTGCTTGTGAGTTGGGAATAACAGTAGAAACCATAGAAAAAGGTGTAACTATCACCAATTCATTTGGGGATAGTATGTTACTTAATAGAGTTTACCGTCGATGTCTACTAGAGGTTCAAGGTCAAGTTTTCTATGCGAACTTAATGGAACTACCATTCTATGGGTTCGATGTGATTTTGGGAATAGATTGGATGACTGAGCACAAAACCAAAATTGATTTTGAGCATAAAGGCAGTCTACAAAGCTATGAAGGCAAAAAAGTGGTGGTGGTAGGAAAGCAAGTTCGAGTAATGCCCAGCAAGTCTCAATGTTGAAAGTAGAGAGAATGTTAAGCAAAGGTTAAGAAGCCTATCTTGCATTTGTGACGTGTATACAGGATGTGATGAAAGGGGTTCGTGAGATACGAACTATTCAAGTTTTCCCAGATGTATTTCCTAACGAACCTCTTAGACTACCTCCAAACCGCTAAGTGGAGTTTGTCATTAAGCTGTACCCGGGTAGTTCACTAGTGTCTACCACATCGTATTTCATGGCACCCAAGAAAATTAAGGAGTTGAATATTCAAATTCAGGAGCTGCTGAACAAATGTTTTATCAGACCAAGTATATCACCTTGGGGTTCGCCAGTGCTATTTGTGAAGAAGAAGGATGAGAGCATAAGGATGTGCATCGATTACAGATAGTTGAATATATTAACTATAAAAAACAAATACCTGTTGCCACAAACCAATAATTTGTTCAACCAGTCGTAAGGAGTGACTGTGTTTTCAAAGATCAACTTGCAATCTGGTTACTACCAACTGAATGTGAAGGAATCTTTGTGTCGAATGCAGCCTTTAAGATGAGATATAGGCACTGCAAATTTTTGGTGATGCCCTTTGGTTTGACAAATGCACCTGCTGTTTTTATTTTCATGATAAATTGAGTATTTCACAAATACTTGGATCAATGTGTCATAGTATTTATTGATGGAACTTTCTCTAAAGCTATTCGCTTACTTCTTAATTCTTTAATTTCACGAGCTAGAATTTTCATCTATTCCTCACTGTACGTCATATCAGACTATAATTCTATTTCAACTGGAGAAATCACATGGGATGGACTAGATTTGTACCATTGCAAAATCAATGCGTGAAAGACATTATGAACCTTTTTTTAGTTCTAGCGACAATGCCAAATGATATGCTACCGGCCCTATTCTCTCGAGAACCTTATACAAACCAATAAATCTCGGACTGAGTTTCCTTTTTTAGCCAAACCGTAGAATTTTCTTTTAGGGCAACACTTTCAAAAATACTTTATCACCAACTTGAATTTTGATGTCTTTTGTTTTTAAGTTGGCATACAATTTCTGATGATCCAACACTCCATTCAAATAGTGTCAAATTATATGAACTTTTTCTTCAATTTCTCTGATCAATTCTATTCCGGTTTCTTATACTTAATTCTGACCAGTACATTGGAGTTCTGTATATTCGTCCGTATGAAGCTTCAAATGGTTCCATTTTATTATTGGACTGGTAGCTATTATTTTAGGCAAACTTGACCAATGATATATATTTCTTCCAGCTGCCTTCAAACTCAAGAACACAACATCGTAACATATCCTCCAAGATCTGAATTACTCACTCTGGCTGTTAGTCTATTTACGGGTGAAAAGTTGGACGAAAATTAAGTAGAGTGTCCAAAGCCTCGTGCAGTTTATTCAAAAGCCTTGAAGTAAACCTCAAGTCTCTATAAAAAATAATGGATAGTGGCACACCATGCAATCTGACAATCTCAGAGACGTACAACTCGACTAGTTTCTCGACTGAAAAATCAGTTTTAACGAGAACAAAATGTGTTAATTTTGTCAATCTGTCCACAATTACCCAAATAAATCTTTCTTTTACGGTGTTAAAGGCAATCTCGATACAAAATCCATCGTAATTCATTCTCACTTCCACTAAGGAATTATAATAGGTTGTAGCAACCCTGAAGAAACCTAGTGTCCAGCTTTCACTTGTTGACACACTAGACATTTCGATACCAACTCGGAAATCTCATGTTTCATTCCTGACCACCAATACATCTGTTTCAAATCTAAATACATTTTATTATTGCATGGATGTAACAAATAGACATTGTTATGAGCTTTGTTAAGAATATTCTGTTTCATTTTTGAATCAACAGGTACACAACTTGAACATCATTTTAGTTTTGCTAACAAATTTGAATCATCATTTTTCAACTTCTGAATTTTCTTTAGGAACAAAGGTTTAGCCGTATAGATCTATCACATTCAAAATTCAACTAAACATTAATCGACCTCAAAGCGAAAAGAAATTTCCAACTGAAGGCATCAACAACAACACTAATTTTACCCAGATGATAATCTATTACCATATCGTAGTCTTTCAATAGTTCAAGCTATCTTTGTTGCTGCAAATTTAACTATTTTTGATTCATTAAATATTTCAGGTTTTTTTTTTTGAAAAAACAGACTGATAAAGGTCAACTCAGTTAATCAAAATGTTTAACACCAATGCATGGATACTTTCAGGATAATCCATCGCAAAGGTCTGGTTACAAGAATTATTAATGCCCTTTTTACAAATAAAATTTGCCACTCTATTACAGTTTCGGATAATCTAGCGTATAGAAACACAATCAAATTTTGCCAAAGAATAAAAAATTTCCTTAATGTGTGTGCCCATGATGGTGATGTCCAAGTTACGTCTATTTCCTTTGTTTGATAGACTGGTGCAATCAGTCTCGAAAACTGCCTTAGAAAAGTTCATAGCCTGTGCCAGCTTCACACTTTCCTCAAAAGTAAAAATTTCAGCCCATTCCCCGGTCAACTCTTCCTCTTTGAAACCCCGACCGCCACCAATTACAAAGCCATCTTCCTCTCACATTATCACCCCATATCTAGTCTTGTTCGGAGAAACAGCAGCATCAAAATTAACTTTAATGAAACCTCTGGGGTGCTTTCTCCATTGCTGATGAGCAGGGGCACTCGGAATCAACGGCTCGTTCACCAAATTATGAATGCGAAAGTCGTTGCTAAGAGAATTGGCTCTCTCCCACACCACCCGAGCATCGTCCTCTTTGCCCCTGAAAATGAAGTTGTTGCGGTTGTTCCAAAGGGTAGTGAAGAAATCAGCAGCAGTTTTTTTATCTAGCAAGCGAAGCACGTCCTTGAGCCAATCTATACAGCAGGCATACTTCTTCACCAGCAACCTGTTGTCCAAAGCAAAGATCGTAAGGATGGATTTGGCATTCGGGCAATCCTTAAGAGCATAAATCAACATTTCATCACAAACTCTACATCTTGGATAGGCTTTCTGGAAACCATGGCAGATGGAAGCTATTTTGATGTTGGTGGAAGAGATCTCATGGCCAACTCGCTATGCAAAAACACGTATTTTTAGGAGTATTTTTAGCTTCCAAATAACTCTCCAATAAGCTCTATGAGGGCCAAAGCCGACTTGTTGAAGGAGGAGCCAAGAGTAAGCCATTTTTGACGTGAAGTAGCCGTAAGGATTGTGAAACCGCAGCATTCTATCATTTGACCCATTCACCGTTAGCGGAAATTTGCAAATTTGGTCCCCCATATAATCACCATAAAGCATCTTCACCCTTTCTTTATTCCAGCGTTGATGGTCAGCGTACCATAAATCAGACACCCTACTTTCATGCACGTTAGGAATAACAGGGTTTAGCGCATCACCATTAAGACTTTCCATACCCTAATTGTCTTTTCTAATGTTGATATTCTGCCTGTTTCCCACTTGCCACCCAAAACCATCTTTAAGAACTTTGGCAGCTGTGTTTATGCTCGACCAAATGTAAGAAGATTTTTCAACAGCTTTTGGATGAAACAATTCGGCATTTGGAAAATACTTGGAGCTCATGACTTCGTAACACAAAGTGTCCCTATGATTAAGAAGCCTCCAAACTTTCCGACCAAGGAGAGCAATATTAAAAAGATAGAATTTGCGGAAGCCAAGCCCTTCCATCCCTTTGGGGTGGCAAACTCTATCCCAAGCTATCATCGACTAGCCCCTCCCTTCTTCCTTGCTCGTCCACCACATTCGGCTAAAATTTGATTGTAACTCATCCAAGACGCCCCTAGGAGCAAGAAAGTGTTGGAACAATGGCAGCAACAAAAGAAGAGAACAAGAGCACAGAACAATGAAGCAAGGTGCAAGAAGCATTTTTACTTGGTCACAAATGTGCAGCAAGGGAACTTATGGCTGATAGCTCATTCAGCTCATTCATTCAACTAGAAAAAAACATACATTTATAGTCAAATACCTCACCAAATGGTCAACTAACCCCACTAATCAGCATTGGGACTATTAAAACATTGCTTGTACACATAAACAAGCCACCTAAACTAGTCATTCAACACCTAATGCATCAAGTTGTCATCAACTTGTTCATTTTCAACTAGTTTAATTAGAATGAAACTAAAGAGAAACCTTACTGTTACAGCAAGCATATGTGCTGCAGCATGTCATCAAGCTGCATGCACTTCAACCACAAAATGTAACAGCAGCATGGTTGGCCAATTTCCAATAGAAAGACCGAGAATACGTAAGTAGAAAGATATTGTAAGATGGCTTTGATGAATATTTCTTTGCCACCATATGAGAGGAGCCTCTTTGACTAGCTGCTGACCCTGCATGAGATTCGGTTAGTAATGTCTTTGAAAGCCAAGGACTTCTTTTTACCTATAAGAATTGGAAGACCAAGATAGTTATCGAGTTTATCAACAACTTCCAACATAAGAATATTGCCATACAATTGGCGATTATCATTAGGGTATTCGGACTAAATAAGATCATCGATTTATCAAGATTGATTTGTTGCCCCGAGATTTTCTCAAATTCCTTAATGATATTTAAAAAGCCTTCAACCTTACTATTTTTATTTCTAACAAAAAGTAAAGCGTCATCGGTAAAAAACAGGTGATTAATACGAGGACCATATTAGCTCGCCCTAATACCCTAATAATATTATTGCTTTGGGCTTTTAAGAGCATACTAAATAAAGCTTCCATGTAGAATAAAAACAAGGGAATAGCGAGTCTCCTTGTCTAAGACCCCGCTCCGAGATAATGGCATCCGAAAGACCCATATTGCATTTAACGACATATCTTACTGACCAAACACGATGCAGTATTTGATTAACCCACACATCATCAAAACCAAATTTTTTTCATAACCTCCTTGAGAAAATTCCACTCGACAATATCATATGCCTTGCCGAGTTTAATAACAAAATCCTTGTTAGGGTCATCCTTTGAACTCTGAAGGTAGTGCATCACTTTATGTGCAATGATAATATTATAATGAATCATTCAGTCCAGGACTAACGCACTTTAGTTCTGATTAATGCACAAAGGGAGAGTATTTTTCGGTCGGTTTGCAAGGACTTTTGAAATGATTTTATAGACTACCCTGCATAAACTAATTAGACAAAAATTAGAAATATTAGTAGGCTTTTTAATCTTTGGAATCAAAACAATCATCGTATCTTTAAGACTGGTGACATCTTTGTTTCCTTTTAAAACATCATGGTAGAGATTAAGGACATCTTTACCAACCACATCCCAATTATCTTTAAAAAGATACCCGATAAGCCATCAATCCCGGGAGCTTTCTGATTGTCCATCTGATTAAAAGCATGAAGAATTTTGTCATCCGTAAAATCCTTGGTGAGCATAACGGTTATGTCTTGGGTGATGATTTTTTGAATGTAATTCAAGTTGATCTAATCTCCCTGAGAAGCTTATAACTTGAACAAATTATGGAAATAGTCCCAAGCCACTTTGCAAATTTCATTTGTCTCACTCACCCGAATGCCATTTGATTTTTTGATCCTATCAATCCTGTTTTTTCGCCTTCTACTAGTAGCTCGAACATGGAAAATTTTAGTGCTTTTATCACCCTCCTTTAACCATCTAATGTGGGAACATTGAGCCTAGTATCTCTCTTCTTTTACGTATAGATGGCCAAGCTTGATGCGAGTATCCCTAAGGTTTTCAGCACTGTTATTCCTCTGGGGGCCATCAATGATTTTCTCGATTTTTTCCTGTAAAGCACGAATCTGGTTCTTCATTTTATTAAAACGATCATTCTACCAAGGCCCTAGCTTCCTACAAACATTTTCCATTTTTTCAATAATATCATTGTTTCCTCAGTTTCATGCATTTGTGATGACATCTTTTGCTTCCTTATCGTTAGCCTAACACATATCATATTTGAAGGTCAGCCTCGAGTCTTTACTTCTTTCTTTAGGCTTGCACCCAGCAGTGTCCAAGAGAATTGCGTCATGGTCAGAGGTATTCTGCCGCACCACCATAGCTCCAAGGAAAGGAACAGTATCAATAATGTTAGCCGAAATAAGAAAGTGGTCTAACCTTTCTTTGACCATATTTGTTCCTTCACGATTGTTGACCCAGGGGTGCCATCCGTTATCCGTTTTGACATCCATAAGGGTAAGGTCTTCCATAATATCTTTGAACTCCTCCATAGATGCCCTTGCTTTCTTGCGGCCACCCACCTTCTCAGCATCGTTTAAAATTGCATTGTAGTCTCCTCCCACAATCCAATCCTCCCTCACCACGTTACCAACGTTCCTCAGAATATCCCACGAACTAGCTCTCAAATTTGGGTCAGCATTACCGTAGAAGCCAGTAAACCTTGTTCTCTTGTGATTCTCTATTGTAACAATTGAGTTAATTTGGTGTTTCGAGTATTTTTGAACAGAAACATCAATACCCTCTTTCCAAAGCAAGGCTAGTCCTCCACTTCTCCCTTCCAAGCTAACTGCCAAACAACCTACCATCCTACAAGCATTACGAATACGATCAAACTTATTAGTTTGCAATTTTGTGTCACATAAGAAAACAATATCAGGATCATTCGCAACAAGAATTTGCTTAAGCTTACGAACTGTCGCAGGGTTCCCGAGCCCACGACAGTTCCAGCATAGGAGCTTCATATTTCTTAGCGGGGCTGGTCTTCAGCCACCGCCTTACTTGGTGAAAGACTGTCAGAAAGCTTCCGCACTTGTCTGTTTGTGCTCTCTTCATTGCCTTACCCATTATTTCCTCTTATTCTTTTTCTTTTACACTTAAACTTACCCAAGGCATCTCTTGTAACTTTCGATGGTCGTCTCTCCATTGGCGAGCTGGAAGTAGAATCCTCTTCCACTATTTTTTTCTTTGTCTTTTCCTTTTACCATTGTGGATATATTGGCTTCCCCAGTTCCATTGTTACCATCAGTTGACTCAACCCCCAACTTTTTCTCTTCTTCAATGACTGCAATTCTATTCCTCCAGTTGCCCCTTGTTTGAGTTTGCCCTCCTACTTGCACCCTCAACCAATTTCCATATTGGAAATTTTGATTGTTCTCAACACCTTGCTCTTCACTTCTATTACATTTCTTTGTTGAATGGCCTATGAGACCACATATGTAGCAGAAAACAGGTAGACTTTCATATTTAATAGCTCACACAATCTCAGTTCCATCCCTATCCACAAGATGGACAACCCTTCAAAGGGGTTTTAGAATGTCGATCTTCACCCTGAGTCTAATGTAATTGACCCACCTTCCATCTTTATCACGCCAATCGATAGCCACCACCTCTTCAATTGCCCTTGCCACCTCAATGGCCACTTCTTTATCCATATAGTCAAAGGGAATGTTGAACACCCTTACCTAGAAAGGTGTAATGTGAAAAGCGTAAGCCTCAAACTCCTAACCCTTAACATAAGGAACAAGGGAAAATAAACATTTATCAAATAGCCATGGTGTTAGGTTCAAGATTCTGTTCCAATCCTTAATTGTGCCAAATTTCACCAAGATAATACCATCTTTTAGAGCCACAAAATTTACATCTTCTTTTGTGAACCACGGTGACTTGAAACCCTATACATCGCATCCCTATTAATATTTTCTTCTAACATGATTCTCCCCACAGCCCATGTCTCATATCCCTGTTTATCATTTGATTTTAGTATTGAGCTATACACTCTTTTCGATTCTTCCTCCGAGAAGTTGAGTTTTTCCAAGAGGGCGTTTATGTCTTTTGCCATGGCAGCCCAAAGAGAAAACACTACACAGTAAACAGGATAGAAAACCAACAGCCTCTAAGAAACCAAAAAGATAGAATATAATAGAATAAAACAGAAACTCAACAAAATCGAAAACAAAAAAGAAAAAGGGAGCTAAAGCTGATCAGCGAAACTAAAACACAAAGTAATAAAAGTACAGTATTAATCAAATCAAAACTAAAAAATGATGAATGAAAACACCAAGAAAATGAAATTAAGGGTGGGTTTGGATGAGCGGTGCGTTTAGCTGTGGTTAGTGTAAAAATAGAGGTGGCGGTGGTGTGGTTAGTGTAAAAACAACGGTGGCGGTGAGATTAGATAATATAGCAATACTGTAGCGTAAGATAAAAAATAAGCTAAATACAACGTACCACACCCAATCGCTCATCCAAACCCATCCTAAGACGATGAAACAACCTAAAAAAACATAAGAAAATGATAGAAATTGATAAGAACTTAAGAGGAAACCGGTAGCCACAGTTACTAAGGATTAAGAAAAAAAGCCAACAAACACCCTAAAGTTATTCTCATAATTAAGAACGAAGAGCAGATTTTGCCATGCATGAAAAATAATAAATTCGAGGAAAAGTCAACGAAAGATACGTACCATTCTACAGTCCATGCATGAGCATAATCGAGGCATGCAGGAGATATCAAAGATAAGAGCAAAAACAAGAAAATCACGTACAAAATAAGGTGAAAACACAAAGACGCTAAACAACAAGGAATCAATCAAGAAAGACCTCCTTTCCCATCATCAGTCTGCTTCAAAATACGTGTAAACAGCACCATCACCTATGTGATCCACCGTACTCCCCTCGGGCAGAACACCACCCAAAGAAAACTTGAGAACCCACCTAAAATCAAAGGTACACTAACATAACACCAACCATCCAATTATTCTTTAAGAAGAATAAAGATGGACAACAAAACAACAAAGCACCAATATTGAAAATCGTCAGAATCTTGGAGCAAACAACAAAACGTGCTTCTCTACTACCGCAAATACTTACATATAGGCACTTTCACTATTCATTATGGAGGACAATTTTGATTATTTGAATCATAGAAGCACTCGTTGGAGTATTCTATTTGCAAGATTCAATTCTTATTTTTATTTAGAATATTTTTTTACTTAATCTTATTCAAAATTTTGGGGTAATTTCTTCAAGCTCCATGTTGCCAAGATTTTACTCTTAGAGGGTTAGTCAGAGTCATTTATTGATTTTGTTGGGAAATCATTCCCAGAGAATTCAATCAAACACTTATCCTTCTATTCATCTCTATTAGTTTACCTATTCCTTTTTCCACTGTTACTTTCATTTTCTTTATTTATATTTTTATTTTGTTTTAACCATTATACTTGCTATTTCCATGCTTTTTGGTATCAAGAAAACATTTTCCAAAGTAGTTAGGTTTTCTTCCTTGAAGGCTTTTAAGCATTCAATTTCTTTTCACCTCAAAACCGTCTCTAATCTTTCTTTTTCTTCATTTTTCTTTGTCACACTTCAAAATTGGGATTAGGAGTTTTGGGGGTATTTTAGGGATTTGTTAGAGTATGCCCAAAGATCAATCATGAGATGGTTGTAAAAACATATTTGATTTATCATGTTTATTAATATAAGGCGTTACCATTATTATTTCAGTTTCTTTTCTGTGTGTATAAATAAACTGTTTTATAATAATGTCCTGATAATAATATGATTATTCTCAAAAGGTCCTTAGTCAAGTATTAATGTTGGAAAGGACGACAATAATGCATTAAGACTAACATGTAGTTGATTGATGATAAAGAGTTGTCATTGATATGAAATGTCAAAATCAATGCATGAATATGTTTGTTAGAGAACAACATATTGGACTGGCCCGTTATGAGTATGTTTCTTGGATTATTATCTAATTGTCACAACATTACTCATAGTGATTAATATGTATATGATCCTCAGACTTGAGATCATCATAATCTCAACATCGTGAGTTTATATTTTGATACAGTCAAACATACACCGTAACTGGTTGTTCCATAAAGGCTGATGTTGGATATACCACGATCTATGTAAAGGGATATGGTTGATCGAGATAGGATAAGCCCCTCCTACATAATGGGAGTAATATCTTAGGCCACTTGATTGAGTGAGATTAGAAATGCATGGCCATGCTCAAATAAGTTGATATGAGATGTCATACTTATTTGTATATCATAGTCTACTTAAGATATCAAGGAACATGGAATGGACTATGCAAGTGTGACTATTCCATAACTTGTGTCCAATCCAGATATAAAGGACTTAAGGATTATTACATAAAAGGTTAATCATAAAAGGTTATGTCGAATCATGATTTCTTGTGACTTAGGTAACAATGATGCATTGCTAGATGTCACTCATTGTTTGTAACATTGGAATCGTTCTAGTATTACTGCTAACGTTATAGGAACCTATAGGGTCACACCCTATAGTTGAAATGGACGGAATAAAATATAGTTGGTGTTGTTTTTGGTTGTCGCTTGAATTAAATTAATTGTAGAATTAATTTAATTGGGTAATCAAATATCGAACACATTATGTACAAGGTTGTTGTACACATAATGAGAACATGAATTTGGGTAGTATATAAATTCAAATAAATATATGGTTTACCGAAATTATATTATAATTAATGTAATTATAATTTTCGATTTAAAATATTATTATATTTATTTAATTTATAGAAACCCTTAAAAAAGTGATATAAGTATCCCGTTTTTCTTTAATTTAGGTCTAGCAGCCGTCAAAGAAAACTTCCTTTCAAAACTGTTTTGGGGATTCCTTCCGTTCATAACCAACTGGGTGGATTACATAGAGGCTGGGGTCAAATAGATTGCGGCTAGGTTCGACAGCAAAATATACTACTCGTTGTTAAGACGTCATTGTTTACTCAGAATAAATATTAGGTAATTTCGTAACCTTTTTCACCCCGATTTGTTCCTCACACATGGATTCGTGGTTAGGGTCGCCGAATTTTTAATTTTTTTCGTTGCGCCGTAGGGGTGCCGGCGATCCAATAGGATTTTAGCTCTAGTGTACTTGGGAATTTCGTAGCATGGTAAATCGAAAATGATTTAGTTTATGGCTTTTTGAAAATCAAATCAACTTTTGAAAATGATACTGAAAAGACTTTCAATTTTGAAATAAGGACTGATTTGTAAAATGGGCTAAATTTTTAGTGTTTATACGGCAGTTACACCAAAACTGTAATACCCGAAAGTTACTACAGTAAGAAAGTAAGATAATATCCTTGATATAGTAAAATAAGGAAATAAAGTGATAAAAAGGGTACTATTGAGTTATGTCAACATTGGGAAGTATATTATGACATATTAATTCAAGAAAGGATTAAATTGCAAAAGTGAGAAAAGTTTTGTTGCCCAAGAGCAAATACTCAAAATTTGAGGGGTTAAAGTGTAAATACAAAAAAGTTGAAGGACCAATAGTGTAAATATTTTAAAGGTGGAATAATCTGGAAACTAAGGAAAAAGGGATAAATTAGGACCAAATTGAAAAGGTGAAAAACTTTAAGGGACTAAATTATAATTTTACCAAATTAAGTGATGACTTAAGGATGAAATTTCAAAATATTATAAAGGGCAAAATGGTCAAATAGATAGAGAGAATTCTAGAAGGTAATGATGATGTTTGTGATATTTTTAATTAATTAATTAGATCAATGTTATTAAATTAATATTTTATTAAGATTTTTAGTATTATTTTATTATTAAATGATTAATATAAAAGGGAGGAAAGATGATGAAAAATAATCATCATCTTTCCATGCAACCAATGTTAGAAGAGAAGAGAAGAAGGAAAGTTTTGATTTCTTTACAATTTGGTCCTTTCACCAAAAATTCACTATTTTCACCTAGAAATCAAAAGAATTTCCATAGCTTCCAAGAGAGAAAAATAATAAGGAGACAATAGGGAGCTAGAATTTCAAGTTAGATTCAAGAAATAGAAGCTTGAGGAGAGATGAAATCAAGTTAAAGATTGAAATCAATAGCACAAGGTAAGAACATCAAGATTTCAATATAATTTTTCAGTTTGTTCTTGTTGAAACAGCAAGGAAATGATGTTATAGTAGAGTTTTTTTAAAAATAAATTCTTATGTTCTTGATATATTAGTGAAGGGAAATAAGAGAAAATGATGGGAAATATTATAGAGAAAGGGAATTAGGGAGTTATAAACTTAGTAATCAACATCTTGCACTAAAATTGTTTTGGACAGCAGCAGTAGGTTAACTTTGAAAAATCACCACAAATTGTGGAAATCGAATTAGAGGATGAAAAAAATATGGAATTAAATCTTATTAAGTCTAGTTTCTCATAGAAGAAATGGTGTAAGTAATTGAATTGTAAATCATGAGATATAATAAATTTTGCGAGATAAGGTCAGAATGAATTTGGGTTCCCCTGTTCTGACTTTGAAAATTCATCAAAAATTTAATTTAAATAATTAGAGGCCTAAATTTATATGTTTAAAATGATGAATGAGTCTATTTCCAATAGAAACAAACAAAAACATCATTAAAATTCTGTAAAAAGAGATAATTAATTTTTAGTAAAGAGGGGTCTGAACTGTCAAACAGTGAAACAGGAGAAGTTTAAAGAATAAAATGTACTTATTGGCTAAACAAAAAATTTTGAAAATTTTATGGTAAGAAGATATGTGAGTCTAGTTTTAGAAAAAAATCTTGGACCTGAATTCGGAGTTCTGTAGCTTAAGATATAATTGATTTTGTGACTGTGACTCAAGTGGACAACTTTGAATGAACAAATAAATAAATAGTGAAATTATAGATAATGTTACATATAAGAATGTTATAAACATTAAGGATGTGAAATGGAGAGGAGGAGGAGGAAAATATATGATTATTCAACTAGCATGATGTTTTCATTAAAAATGGCTAATTTGCATGTTTTAGGTTCAGGGACTAAATTGAATAAAAGTAAAATTTTAAGGGTAATTTTGTAAAAATGTCAAAATGACCGAATTGCATGAAATGAATTTTTTTATTATTTAAATTAATAAATTGAATGAAATATTAATTTATATTAAGATTGGGTGGAAATTCGAGGAAAATAGAAAAATTACCAAAATGTTCCTAAATTTTAGTATTTCTGTAATTTAGCCTGGTAAGTTCGTGTAACTTGAATTATATTCTTAGATGATTAAAATATATATATTGGATTGAGAAATTGATTTGAATTGTGAACATGAGAAATTGTGAATTGAATGAAATGGAAATGAAGCTTTGAATTACATGAGTAAATATCGAGTCTTGTAGGCCTTATTTGTTATGAATATAATATTTCGAGGATATGTTGTAAATAATTATAAAAGCACGTTAATAATTTAAAAGTTTTAATTCGGATGAAATTTGTAACTCGGTTTAATACGTATACAAATGTATGTCTTCTAGTAATGCCTCGCACGCTATTCCGGCGTCGAATACGGGTAAGGGGTGTTACAATGTGACATCGCCAGATCTAGTCATAACGTTTAGACAAAAACTTTAAAATCAACCAAATATCTTCCCCCCACCTACCGGTTTCATGATAGTTTTCTCCATTTTCTTTTGATTGTCGTCCCTTGTTCTCTATAGCTTTTCCCACCCAAATTTTGATTCCTAAACTCCATTCCTTGATTTCTTTCATTCTCAAAACATTAAACCTTCATAGAATTTTAAGAAAAACATCTAAGACACCATTGAATTTATAATCTCTCAATCTTGTGGGATTTTCAGATTTTCAACTAAAGCTTTGTTTTTCTTTCATCGAAGGTAACAATTCATCTTTCTCTTAGTTTTAGATGTTATCTAGTCTTTTAAATTGAGTTTTTAGCCATTAAATCGCATGTTTTGAATAAAAGCCAAAAATTAGGTCGTTAATACTGGATTTTAGGATTTTGGATAAAAATGTGGTTTCAAAGTGTTTTTTAATTAGTTTTGATATGAATAGAAGGTTTCTAAACCAAGTTTAAAGTTTCATTAAAGATTTCTTGAATTTTAATGAATTTTCATGAAAATTTTCATAACATGTCAAAAACTTTTGATACCATGAATTGGGTAGTTTTGCATAGTTTAAAAGTTGAGAATTAGTCGTAGGTGAATAATTAGATGAATGGAATTAATTTTAGGCAAAAAGATTAAGTATAGATCGAGATAATTGAGTTTTAATTTTGCAACGTCGAAGGTTTCTATTCCAAGAGAATCTAACTTAAGCTTGTGTTTTTTTTTATTTAATAGAGTCTTTGAATGTATGTTGATTGTGATTTTTGTGTGATTTACTTGTTGAAATTTTAGAATCATTGGAACCTTCTTCGAGTTAAGAAAAAGCTAGTTTGAGTTTTTGACAATTAGGTGAAAGCATGATCAGTAAGTGTTTGGAATCGCTACTTGTAGACACGATTCATTTTGTTAATTGAGAATTTAGAAGTAGCCTAAACCCTACTTTAAATTCCGAGTGTAAGTTTTCTCATACCCATGTTTAATTTGTGAAATATGTGCTTATGTGATTATGAAAATGAGAACAAAGATGTGATGATATGACATGTGCTATATGCTTGTGATGACTATTGTGAAAGTGTAAATGTGGGTATAATATGCATGTCGAATGACAATGATAATGTTGTGCTAATTATGCTAATATGCAGTGATAGTGAGTGGAAAATTGGTAAGTAAATGTGTGTTATAATGTGGATATTTTGGCCTTGTGACTTTATGAGACTATTTGATATAGTTGGTATGTCATAGAATTGTGAGTACGCACCTTTGCGTTGTGTTTTTGGGGCATTGAGCCCCGGGACAAATTTGGAGAGATAAGGGAATATGAGATAATCTCCATTCACTGGGACATGCTTGGTGTGTTGGAGAGTGCTAGCTATATGCTACACTTTTGGGATATGTTTGACTCTACGAGTCACTTGGTGTGCTGGAGATCCATGTATCTAATATGTGGTGGTAGATCTCACTTTTATGTTTCATAGCTCAAGTGCCAAATTATCAATAAATGTGATTATGTAGAATGTGATATATGCTTAAACGATTATGTGATTATAATGTAAATGAACCAATAAATAATGCATGAATAAGTATAATATGACACTAAAGTTGAAAATGTTGTAAATGTGCTAATGGTTGCTTCGTTAATGCATGATGACATGTTTGTATGGTAGTTATTCTGATCATTCCTTGAGCTTGTTAAGCTCCCTCATTCCTTTTTAAAACCATTGCAGATTAGTTGTGTTCCGGTGTGAGCGGTGTGGTTCCGAGGGAGTGATCGAATCAAGACTTTAGCATTATTTTGTAGGTGCTTATTTATTCGTTTATGTTTTAGGGAAATAAAGACAACGTGGTAGACTTTTTGCTGATTTTTGCCATGATATTTAGGATGTCTTCATGACTTTATTGCTCTAGATTTTATGGACACTGGTTTTGATATTTTGATTTCTTGCTCGATCTTATTTATGATGTTATGAACTACTATTATGGACATTTTGACGATGGTTTGATGAGTTATTAGTTATTAGTTATATGTTGATTAGTTTATGGTTAGAATGGATTATATGCCTTATTATGTTATATTTTTGTTGTCTGGCGCAGATATATTGATATTCAGGTTTTAAAAATGATACCTCCATGATTTTTGAAAGTGCAGGAAGTCAGTAACGTAATTTGATATTGATACCATAGCACGAGCATCAATACTTGGGGTAAATTGATATTCAGGTTTTAAAAATGATACCTTCATGATTTTTGAAAGTGCAGGAAGTCAGTATCATAATTTGATATTGATACCATAGCACGAGTATCAATACTTGGGGTAAAATAATCGATACTTTATGAAAGGCACTGATAATTTCTGAGATTTTGATTTTAAACAAGAAACAAAATGTTGTTTTAGTATCGATTTTCCAAGTAATATTAATACCATTTGAGAGAAATATCGATACCTTTGATTCAGTATCGATACTTGAATGAATAATTCAAAATTTTTGTTTGGTGGTCTAAAAGCATGTCTAACTCTCATTTTAAGTTCGCTAGATGAATTTTTAGCATGTTTTAATTATATTCAGAAATGTATTTCTTGAAAATTCTTGCAAATGCTAAAATGGAAGGTGTTTGCTTAATAATGAGATCAATTTTAATGAGTGTGATGTGTGACGATGGTGTGGCATCCTAATATTCGAGCTCGGTGACCAGGCCAAGTATAGGATAGTAAATTCTTAGTCTTTTCTTTGCTTCATTGTTGTTATTAATTCACCTTTTTCCATTTGTTATTTCAGGCATAAAACTCCCTTGCTTGCTTCCCCGCAAACCATAGGAATCGATTTTGAGCCTCTTGAATAAAAAATGAGTCCTATAAATCTGGAAACAACTTCTAATCATCTTGGGACTTTTGGGCCTTCGTGAACGCTACCCTAATATCACTCTTCATTCTAGTTTATGAATTTCAATTTTTTTATTCTTCCAGTTTGTGAAATCTAATTGATTTTCCTACTTCGTTCTTTGATATTTACTAATACGTGGGTTTGTTGATGGTAGGTATCATGTTCAATAGCTTAGAATTTTTTTCATATAAATTACAATTCTTAAATATGTCATTATTTAATTAGTTTAAACTTGTGACGAGCTAACATGATTAGGTATAAGCTATGCAGGTAATTCATGTTTCGTGGATATCTAAACCCCGCTTATGTGTGCTATTTGGCTAGAATTGGGATTCTTTAGATTTTGTTGACACTAACAAATTAAATCTGAGGTACATAACTTTAAGGTTGTTTGTTAATAAGTGAAACAATTTCAACGAGCTTCTTTTAGGGGAGACTTGTTGCTAGCAGTTTTGTTGGTAACTATAACAAATTTATTAAAGAATATTGAATTTATCTTTGCATTGTTGACCGAACTAGTGAATCAAAATTGAGATTTCGCCTTTCACTAGATTCTGATCGTATTGATTTCACAATTTTATTTTGCGATATTTCTTTTACTAGTTTAATTTTTAATTTTTAATTTCAAAACCCTTGTTATTTTAATTTTAATTTATCTTGGATCAGTTCTTTTTGTTTGGACCAAATTTTAGTTTGTTTTGGTTCTGCTTCAGTTTATTTCGACTTATCCTAGCACATAAGATTTTCACACTTTCAATAAAAATTTTACGTTATTTTGTCTTAAAAAGTAAGATTTTTATTTTATAGTTGCATTTAGAAATAAAATATAATCATTGGATGCAATTAATATTTTTAAAAATATATACTTTTCAATAAATTGTTCAAATGTATATTGTTATGGTATATGTGCATATATAATATATTTTATCAAGAAACTAAGAATTAGACTATATATAAAAACAAGAAAATATATTTAAGAAACAACAATAAGCTTGAAACAAAAACTTAAAATACACTAGTACAGTTACCTATTAGTACCAAAACAAAAACGTTGCCTCCAAAGAAGTTGGTAAAAGAAAAAGTATTTAAGCTTTGAGCAAGAGATGGGAAGTTGAGCTATTGACAAATCAAGAAAAAATAAGTTACTGACATATTTTGATAATCGTTTAAGCACATGGATTGGGAAATTGTGTAATTTTAACAAACGAAAAGAAACTTTCATTAAAGTAAAAGTTGTTGCATAAGCATTTGACAAGGTGCTAGAATGCATCGAAAATCCAACAAAATAACTCTAGGAAACATAAGTTTTCCTTTACTAATTTATTGAAAGCTGAATTGGTTCACAAGCCTTTCTCTTGCATGCAACGTGATCGTATTTCTTGACTACAACCCAAGGGCTAAAGCAAAACTAAAATTTAAAAGAGAAGGGAATCACAGAGACGCTAGAGTCGAACAAAAGAACTAGGACAAAGAAAGGCCAAGACACAACAAACTTGAAGGCCATTTGTTGTCCACCCCAGTGTGCCATAAAAGCACACTCATCTTCTTCTGTGATGTTTCCACGAGATAGCCAAATTTGTAATGAAAACAAGCACCCTAATGCAGGAGATGAGACAGCAACTATGAAACAAGCTCAATCGTGTTGCTTCCCGAAATTGTTGCTCCAAAACCACCCCGAGGGAGGCCTTTATATTTTTCAAAGACAAGGGGTAACGAAGGAAATCAAAAAATGTAAAATAAAGAGAGAAGTAATAGAAGGGAGAAGGTGCTGGCCAATCACACAGTAATGCAAATCTAAGGTTAAGTTTTCTTTTGTAGGAGAGTTAAAGGAAAAAGGGTTTTGCGTACATATTGTGATCGTCTTTTATAATAAGCACTACGCAAATGTACTACTCCATCTTTTTTTCTTAATTATTTATATAATACACTTATGATCAAGAAACTATAAGAAATTGCTATTGACATTGTTTTAGAGTATGTATCTAATATATTCAAATATACAAAATGCATATAAAAAATTACAAAAGGTGTTTGAAAAGGTTCAAGCAAACCCTAACATTAGAAAACAAAATCTTGTTTCAAATGGATCAATAAAAAATTGTTACACATATTGGGTTGAGTTCTCTTTATTTGTTAATTTCATGTATGAAATTTGAAAAAAAAATTGATTCATGATTTTATTAAAATAATAATTATTTGTTAAATATTAAATTATTTAAATAATTATATTATTGCATAATAGAAAATTTTATGATGTCCATGCATCATAAAATAATACATATCAGCACAATAAATTATTACAACAACAAGTCTTATTATGGTGAATGATGGATTCAACATGAATCATGATTGTCTGCTCCATAAGTTTCATCACCAATCCTCAATGCATCCAATTAATTGTGAAATTTGAGAAAATAGAAAAAGCTTGTGATGGTCGAGAAGATGAAACATGATGATTACCTCCCTTCACCGTCTAGAATTTTAGTAAGTCTCCAAATTCATACTTCAACCCTCCTTCCTGTTAAATTTATAAATATAAATAGTGTTATATCAGGAAAAAAACCGATTTCATCATTCAATATATATGAAATAGTGCAAAATTATTTTCTTCTAATTTTTTTATTTTTTTATGATTAAGTTTTAAAAAAAATTCAAGTACTACATCTTAGCTCGAGCCAATCTATTGGCTCGACTAACTATTTAGTAAATATAAAATATTTTTACATTAATAATTTCATATTTAAATAAAAATTCAGGACGAGTTGCCTAAAATTTGTGAAAAATCTTGTTCACGGCCTAGCACATATTGGTCAAGCCCATTAAACTAGGTAAGTAGTGTGAGCTTGACTTGAATGTGCTAATCAAGCCAATCGAGTCAACACTTAAAATTTCTTGTTCAAGTTTAGATCCAAATTGGTAATCATATCGGACGGATAATTTGATGCTTAAATATATCTAATCATAATATAAAAAAAGCTAATATATAACTAAATGTGTAAACATAAAACCTTGGTTCTAAAACTCCATGTTTCCTCTGTTGTTAACTTGATGTTCAACTCCTCAACTAACTTTTTCAAATGTTGTAATAAGGTTCCCTCTATCGGTAGTATACCATCTTGATCTCCACTATAACATTGTAATCATATTAATAAAACAAAAAATCAGTCAAATGGCATAATTTCTTTTCAAAATCGCTCACTTTGATTCTTCATACTTATTTAACTTATTTCAAGAAAGTATTGGAAAAAAAAGTATGGCATACAAATACAATACCAACCTGAATATTGTAATGGGAACGGATTGTTGAAGAAGGTTTTTAAGTGCAGGAAGCATGTCAAGGTCCTTATCATCTTCGTTGTATTTAAAATTAGCTCTAAATAAATAAGAGTGACATATAATGAAAATTTTAAGGTTAACAATTTTTACACAACATTCACATCAATAAATAAGTAATTTATTTATTTTACCTAAACAATAGACGACAACATGGAGATAGAAAATTTGACCGCGAGTCTTAAAACTTGAATTTAAAATAATTTCTAAAAAGTAATTATATGAACATATTAGGAAAAAAATCAATTATTTTCAAATTTTAAAGGAGAACTTACGTGAAACAACCCTTCCATCTATATGACAAGTTTGTTTGATTTCCATGGAAAGCTTTTTGAACTTCCGGGAGATTAAAGTAAAATTGCACCCTTAATGGATGGCACATGTCTACTTCTGTGCTAACTATAGGAACCTGGTCCAAAAAATAAAGTTTTATGCTTTTGATTTGACCAATAAAAGAAAAATAACACAAATTAGTTCTACTCAGTTGATCAATTAATTCGATTCTATACAAACATATGTTATTTGTAGTCTCGAATTGAAGTAAAGTAAGAGGAATGTAAAGAAATAAATGAAAACCTGTTTTCCTAAGTTCAAATCTTGCTCAGTTTCAGGACAAGGAGGGGGAAAGACATCAAATAGCTTCTGTGGGGAGTAATTATGAGCATCGGTGTTAAAAGCAGCCAAATCGGCCTCAAACACAAAGTTTTTACATTTTGCGCTCCAAGTGGTTTTGATGCTAGAAAAGTAATTATTTTCATCAATGGCATTGCATTCTTTCTTGATTTTGTTATACAACGAGCTGTTTATCATCTCCCGAGAGAAAAAGAAATCAATTTTTGCAATATTGTCTAGCTTTTTACGAAACATTGGGTTTCCCAGCTGTTCAAAATAGTTACAATTAAAAAAATAAAATAAAATTCACAATAAAATATTTAAATTAACGTTGAATTGAACCAAACCATGTTGAATTGAAGTACCATGATTGAACTCCTTATTGTATACTCTTTACGAAAGTAATTCATCCAACTGATTTGCCCAATGACCTCGTCATGTGTGTTACCCTCATATGATATCCTTGATTCCTTTGAGTTAAATTCGTTCACTCAATACAATCCTATTTTATCTCATTGCTACCTTTGTCTCCTCTTAATTATAAGTATGATCACCATTAACAAATAACTATGATAAAATGCTCGTTTGAGAACAAGCAACTTGTGGCCACGTTCTATATTTATCAATTTACACAATGCTAATGAGAAGACATCATTAACTCTTTAGTTGAGCTATGAATTCTAATGTTGCTAGTAAAGCCATGCCATACACAAGTTATGTACCCAACATATCAGCTATAAGCTCGATCATCTTTAGAGCATAAGTCTTCACTTATATCAAAGCATATGAGTTACATACGCATGATCAGTGACTAACTCAGGATTTAGGTAAACCACACCATGAATGTCACAAGTGAATTAATTCACAAACGAATTTAGAATTAATTCATCTTAGGTCCAATCCAATGTATCATTCTGCTAATGAATACATCTATGTCTTTACTCGTCGAGTCAATTGTTCTGATAGCCAAGACTAACCATCTCCTCAATTGAAATTGTAGACGACATAATAATCCTTCTCAGTATTTGAATCAAATGCTCGCTTTGATTGTTTTACGGGATTACAGACTCGTTTAGATTATTTACTAAAGTAAGTTGTTTTTCTCGTAATGTAAACGTTTTTACAATGCCACTTATCATCATTTTGAACTTAGACAATCAATGAGCTCATATTTTCTTGTCACAAATTCGCTATGCATGCAAAATATGAAAGATAGAAATAAAAAAGACATAATGGTGAAATGTGAAATTTATATATTTATCATTCAAATACATAGAACACAATTACATGTTTACTATAATATGGACACATTTCCCAAAAATAACCTTAAAAAATTTCTCCATCCGTCTTTCATCCTTTGACACACCCCCAACTTTTTTATTAGCATACAAGATTTCGTTAAAATCACCACACACCATCCAAGCCAGATCTTGATTTCTACCAAGTCCTCTCAATAAGTTCCAAGTATTGATTTTATCCTGTGAAATTGGAGAATCGTAAAAACCAATCATACTCCATTTTTGCTTATCTCCCTTCTCACTAATCTCAACATCAATATGATTTATCAAGAAGCTACGAAGTTGAATAGTAACATCACCTATCCAAGCAAGACATAAACCTCCTCTTGTCTCATTAGCAAGAACATCAATACCATTATGAAAACCCCACCTTCTCCGAACATTCTCCATCCTCTTAGCATTCTATTTCATCTTCATTAAGAAGACAATTTGGAGAATCTATTTCAGGATATGCTAAATTCTATGGACTATCCATAGATTCCTTAAACCATGAATATTTCAACTTAAATTTTTCATTACTTCCGGTCGGCTTGTCTACTGGCAACCGTCGATATCTGTTTGAAACAAGAACTTTCACGCTTATCATTATATTCTAATAAATTAGAAATTCTATAAAAATTGGAACCCGACCTAACCAAACGAGATCTTTTCTTCCCATCAATATTTTCCAATGGGCTTTCCTCCAAATCATGTTCCATTTGAACTTGGGCTGGCCCACCTGAAGATCCCGTCACTCCCACCTCATTTTTATTTGAAGATCCCTCCAAATTAAAACCCAAGATTGGATTTATGGTTTGCCGCGATTCTCACATTTTTTCAGCCTATAGATTCCTCTCAATTGCTTGTTGCCCCTGATTTGCACCTGGAAATTCTGAATCACCTCCGTCTTGGAGCCACATATTGGTAGGGGTGTGCATAATTCGGGTAAAATCGAAAAAATTCGGTTAACCGACCGAATTCGGTTAATCAGTCGGTTAACCGAATTTTTTCGGTCGGGGGTCGGTTAATTTTTTTATGATTTTTTGGTTAACGGTTAATTCGGTTCGAAACCGGTCGGTTAACCGAAAAAATTAATAAATAAAATTATCCAACCCAGCCCAAACTCAATTACCCAACCCAATAAAACTAAAACTAAAGTTTACCCAATTACCCAATCCAATAAAACTAAAACTAAAATACAACCCAATTTACTAAAGTCTAAAACCCAATTTACTTTAATAATTTATAATTTTTTTTAAATTTTAAAAATAAAAAATAAAAAAAATTTGGGTAATTCGGGTATTTTTTGGTAATTCGGTTAATTCGGTCAATTCGGGTAATTCGAGTAATTTGGGTAATTAGGGTAATTTTTAACAAAAAATAAAAAATACATAATTTTCGGTTAATTCGGTTAACCGACCTTATTAACCGAAAAAATTTTGGTTCGGTTACTTTTTTTAAAAAAAAATCGGTTCGGTTAACGGTTAAAATTTTTGGAAGGTCGATTAATTCGGTTATAGTAATTTCGGGTCGGTTAACCGAATGAACACCCCTACATATTGGTCATTGTAGTGGCCCTTCGCGGTTGCGCCTTCAACAAGAGATCCCATCCACACTCTAATTCCTTACTACTTTAATTCAAACGAATAGGACAAAAACTATCACCAGGGCCTAAACAGTCGCACAAAAAGCAAAAGAGAGTGAGTTTTTCATAACAAAAACTTGCATAAAAGAATTTAAACTGATAAATCATAAATTTTTCCTCCTTTTCAACGGTTTACGAATATCCAACTGTACTCAAATACACAAATAATTCTGAAAACCTTTACTCGCTTGCTTTTGCATCATACTCAATGAAATTTCCAATGAAATCCCCAAACTACTTTGCCACATTCTCTAAAAAATAATCTGGTGGTGAATCATGGATTTGAACCCAGAAGAAAGAGTAAACTAATGGGATCTACATTGGATCCTCATTTTCTTGTAAACGATGAATAACCAAGAGATGGTTATTAAACGTCCACGGGGCTCCATTAACCACTCGTTCCACATCAATTTCATGATAAAACTTAAACATATAATGTTTCCCCCCTAGATCTGTAATCTGAACCCCCCAAGAGGGTGCCATAAATTCGAGATCGTATTTCTCATGGCTGGGAAGTGGACAATACTCGCTGTTAAAAAACATCCTACTAAACAGAATTCATACATCAAGCGTTGAGTATTCACATCACTCGGGAGGCTCCAGGCCTCATCTTCACCATCGTAAATATTCAGATTTGCCATTCCTCTCTCCATAGGCTTCAAAAACAAATCCAAACACCTAGAACAAGCGAATCCCAATAAGAATGAAACAGAATATTAGATCAAACACCAACGACTAAAAAAACAAGAAAAAGAACCAAAGATGTGCCACAAGAGCAGACTAAATTTACTTATTTATAAATTTTAATTGGTGTATAATTTTAATATTAATAAAGCGATAATTGAGATAATTGGAAATCTATTCAAAGAATAATTCTATTTTACATTAATAAAATTAATAAAATTAAAAAGAAAAGAGTAAAATTAACATAACTCATTCATGTCAAAGTTTTATTAACTAATAATTATAAATTATAATTATCATAATTTTTTTATCATTTTAAAATTAAAATATAATTAATTAATTGAATAATATGAAGGAAAATAAAAGAGGTTGTGCTGAGACATGATGTAAATAGTGTTGATTTAATTGACATGTCCTTCTTCTGACTTTCATTATTTATGCTTGTTTAGATATCCAAACTCGTTTTCAACAAGAAAATAGAAACACGTAATAATAATTACTACTTTCTGCTGTTCTCACTTCAACCATCCAACTTCTCCTTCTACAATTTTCAAATTTAAAGTCAAACTCGCCAATTCTTGCATCAATACGGATTAACCCCGCAACCTACAGCGTGGCTCCATCATTGCATCACTGCCAACCAAAATGGATTAATACATATTATGGGAACAACACACAAATGACAGCACTACAAATTAGGTTCCTTGGTAGGTTTCCAATGGAAGGACGAGGTGGGAGACTAGCTTCCTTGGTAGGTTTCCAACGAAACACAAGTTGACTTTTTTTTTAATTATATACCATACTTGTAAACCCTAACTTTAGAGTTTAAAATTTTATTTGATAATTTATCAAATATTTTTTTTAAGAGTGAGTATTTAATCGGGTCGAATGAAAAATTTCCGAGTTAACGAGTCATATTTTATAATTCTAACTCGATTTGAATTTTTTTCAAATTGAGTAAAATTATTTGAATTAAAAAATTAAACATGTCAAATTAAAATCTTATTACAGTATAACTAATTAAAATAATTCAATTTTTTGGGGTTAAATCTAAATTTTTTTGAATCTGTGAAGATTCGAATGGTGTTATCAATTATCATAGAAAATTAAAAATAATAATTAAAATTTTGGATGATCTAATCATTGAAATATTTCACATATTTTTAGAGAGGACAATCAAGAGACCGACAGTCTGATTAAACTGGCACATGGGGAAAGCCATGGATTGCGAATTTTTGAAGTGTCCCTGTTTGGGGGATTGAACTAGATTATGTAATCTCTACTTATTTTCTTTTTATCAACTTTATAGGTTAGTTACCCTTTAATTTAGCAATTTTATAATAATTTTTTTATTAAATTCCGCGACTTAACCACATTATAGGAAACACCAACCTATTAACATACAAGTACTGGAAATAAGAATAGTGTGAACTTGAAATCAATAACATTGAAATCATCAAATTGTTCAACGATGCAGAAAATAAAGTCCCAAATCACATCCAGCTCTTAGAGACAAATATATACACACGACACAATGTGAACACAAAAAGAGTTACAAGCACCACACCATATTACAAGCTCATAGAAGTATGCAGCATAAAGGTGTGCCTCTAGGCAATTGTAATGGAAGCATGGTAAGGACTCGGAACTAGGACAAGATCATTTTCCCTCTTCATAGATACGCCGAACTTCTCAGTCATGTCCATATCTTCTTGCTTCATTCCCCCCGGAAATTTCCAATCAAAATGGAACAACAGTTGGGCAAGTGGCAGCTCTACATTTGGCAGTGCGAATAATATGCCTGGACATATCCTCCTTCCTGCCCCAAATGGGATGAGCTCGAAATTTGTCCCCATGAAATCAACTGAACTGTTGACAAACCTTTCAGGCTCAAACTTTTCAGGCTCAACCCAATGATTAGGATCTCTCCCGATTGCCCATGCATTCACAATGACTCTGGTCTTTGCAGGTATTTCAAATCCATTAACCACACAATTCTTGCTACTTTCTCTTGGAATCAATAAAGGTACAACAGGGTGCAGTCTTAAGGTTTCTTTTATAACACACTTGAGATATTTAAGTTGATGAACGCCTGTTTCATTCACATTTCCTTTGCCTTCAAACACCTGCCTTACCTCTGCTTGTGCTTTTGTCATAACTCTTGGGTTTTTAATCATTTCCGACATTGCCCATTCTACGGCTGTTGCTGATGTCTCACTTCCGGCAGTGAAAACGTCCTAAAACAATGTAATAAATAACATTATGGCCATTAACATTTGTGAACAACTACCAAATTCCAAGTCAATGTAATGAAAGGAAATCGACTTACAAGGAGGACAGCTTTGATGTTGTTGTCAGTTAAGGGAAATTCGCCATCCTCCTGAAGCCTTAAAAGAACATCAACCAAATCTTCCTGGTCTTCATCTTCACTTCTGCCTTTTGCTCTACTTTCTTTGTGATCATTAACAATGTTCCCAACTATCCTGTCGGTTTCTCCATGAATCTTTTCAACTCTATGCTTTAGACCAGAAACAACATCCAAGAATTTAAGTGAAGGAAAAAATTCGGAAACAAAGAAACCCGAGTTCACCTTGCTTTCCTCAGCAGCAGCTGATATGAAAGCTTCTTGATCTTTGCATTTCTTGCCAAAGGCTGCCCTCGCTGTTATTGCATAACTCATTGAAAAAACTTTTTCGGTCAGATTCACAGCCAACCCTTCATTTGATTTTATGGTTTCGACAAGATTCAACACTTCCTCTTCTCTTATGGATCGGAAGGAAGCGACCCGAGCTGCACTCAGAAGCTCCGATGTGCAAATTTTCCGCAGATTTCTCCAATAGGTTCCATATGGTGCAAAGACAATATCAGTGCACTCATAAGTTGTCATCTTGGCCACAACGAGAAAAGGCCTATTAGCAAAGACGATATCATGTGTTTTCATAATCTCTTCAGCCATTTCTGGAGAAGAAACGACCACGGTGGAAACTTGACCGAGTTGCAGATGCATGAAGCCACCATGTTTCGTAGCCAAGTCACGTAAGGTGCGATGGGGTAGACCAGAAGCGGCGAGCTGGTGCAGATTTCCTATCAATGGTAATTTCCATGGCCCTGGAATCAACTTTTGAGTTAAATTCTTAGCTTTTGATCTCCTTACACTTGTGATTACCATAAACAAAAACAGGAGGAAGCTGATGAGGAGCTGGAATAAGGATATCTGGAACTCCATTATTGGTAATAGCTTAAAGAAGCCGAGTTTCCAAAGAAAGAAATTGAAAGAAGTGATTTTTCTTTTCTTTTCTTAATGAACCTCAAACTTTACTTGACTTTTCTCGGCTACTAATACAATTTAATAATTATTTATGAATAAGATAAGAATTAATAGCCGACAACAATAACTGGACTCTCACTTTTTTTGTTCAATTTTTTAAAGTTTATGGATTTTTATTTAAATTTTTAATTTCCCCGAAAATTACTCCGTGTTTTGCACGAGATGGATTTTTATCATTCCCAGCTTTCAACCGCTATTTTTGTACTCCAAATTTATTTGAGTATGGACTTAAACAATACGAATCAAACACATATCTAGAAAAGATTTAATCACTTTCAGACAAATAGAAACGGATAGAAATGGTTATTTGCAAAATATAAAATTTATTATTTAAAAATAAATTCTCATTATTTTTTTACAGATGATTTTTAAGTCTCTCTCGTAGTAATTCTTATATTTTTTAACTCTGCATTTTATAATTTAATCTAATCAAATATTTATTTTCTATTTATCAAAATAAATATGATTTATTTAGTTTATTCAATTAATCAATTTAATTTTCAATAGCCCAATTTTAATTTTATTAAAGTCGTGGCAACTTTATCATATTAAGAAGGGTTGCACTTCCCTCATACGCCCACCATGTTATTTTTATTTGCTTTTGCATTTTATAAAATAGATAATTTTCAATTTTAGTCCCTTTGATATAAATAAATTTGAAATTTAATCTTTATATTTTAATTCTAACATAAGTTGCTCTCTATATTTTTTATAATATCATTAATTAGTTTAAATAGTTAATATCATTAACTTTTCAATTAAATTATTATATTGTTATATATAATTTAAAAATGGATTTTTAAATTAAAAAAGTAGAAGGATTAAATTTCAAATGCATGAAGTGTAGAAACTTAGAGTCATGGTTGTTTGAACCGGATCAGAAGGATTGAAATATCAGTTCGAAGAGGACATCAGACCTATTTACTTACAAATTGATAGAATAAAAATCTATTGAATCGATTTTTTATTTTTTATTATAATTTATTTAATCAAATTATACAATTAGTAATCTGATCAATTCGACCGTACATCCGATTATAATGTAAAACAAACAAATAAATAACTGATCGCAGAGCGTAAAACAACCATTGTAGTGATAATAATAAGACGAGCATTTGCTTGCATCAGCGCTTTATCTTAATACATTTTTTTTTTTTGATGTTTTCAGATCTTGGCAGACAGTGAATTATATATTTATATACATATATTATTATTACTGAAGTTCAGATTAGATGTGAAGTCAGAGTAAAAATAAAGTTTTATTATTTTAATAGTTTATATTTTTATAATTTTTTAAAAAATAAATTAAAATTTTATTATTTTAGGGGATTAAAATTTAAAATTTTATAAATTATAAAATAAATTAATATTTCATTATTCATATGACATTAATATTTCCCTCTCTTTTTTTTTCCTAATAACCTATTTTTCTCAACAAATAAAATTTTATTTATAAAGGTACAAAAGCACCAAAGAAAAGTACAAAACTCCAAAAATTAGTAACAGAATCAAGCAATACAATAAAACAAAACCTAATAAAAGACGCTGTCAACGCCTCGGATCTCTTAGGGCCAGTTCTTCATTACTTTTAAAAAGTATTATGAAAAAGTGTTTTTAAGAATAAAATATTCATTTTAGAAATGATATTATAAAGTAACAAATATGTATTTAAATAATGTTCAAATTAGTTAATATTATGATATTTTAGCAAAAATATAAAAAATAATTTATTATAACTTATTGTTAATATTTTAATATATAATATTAATTTTAAATATTTTTAAGTAATTAATATTAATTATTTATAAAATTTAATTAGAATATATAAACTATATTTAAATATTTGTAATTAGATATTGACACAATTGTATTATTATAAAAATTATGAAGTATTATTGATTATCAAAGTAATGGCATTAAAGGCATGACTTCCCCACTCCACCGGTCCAGCTGCAACTGCATTAATGGAGTAAAAAAGACACATACCTAGTTACAAAACTCAATTATGGCTTGTTTCCAAACCTTACCAAACCATGAACTCAACATGATACTTCAAACCTGGGAATATATATATAGAAAGGCAAAAGCTGAAGCAAAAAAGAAAACAAAAAAGCCAGTGTAACCTCCAGAGAGAAGCTCAAAAGAATGGACATGCTAGCATTTACCAACCAGAATTAAGTCGAAAAAAAGAACTTTGCAAATGAAGAAGAAGAGAACAAATCCATCAACCACCTCTCTGAAAACTATCCATTTGCCAACATGAGAATGACTTCTTACCCATTTTCAGCCTCCAGGTTCAGGATAAGAAAAACTGGGTTCTTTTGTAAAAATTAAAAATATTAAATAAATTTTACAACTTAGCGGAAATTTTTTCAACGGTTAGAAAACGGCTTAGGGTCAGTTCTTTGGTGTTATCTTTACATTTGTGTTGTTACTGAATTTGAAGTGGAGAAAATATACAGAAGAAATAATGATAAAAACCAATCCCATAATAAAGACAAATAAAAATATACAGAAGAAGAGAAGAAAAAGATAAACTCACCGGTGATGGATGTTTACACCATTTTTTTGTGAAAACGAGGTCGACTTGTATTTTAAAAACGAAAACGGAAGTCGCCGCCAATCCTTTTTTAATGAGGTGTGATTGGATCACCTCAAAAAGTGGTTGTTTTTAATAAACGATTTAATTTTATTAAAACAACGATTTTGATCCATGAAATTCAGAAAAACAGGTTCGGGAGTCGATTACGTACAAGGAAGGATTAGCACCCTCGTAACGCCCAAAATTAGTACCTAGTTGATTAGTTAACGTCTTAATGTCGAAAATTGAAAACTTTAAAGAGATTTAAAGTACGATCCTTAAAAAACTCGAATGACATGGATTAAAATTTAAGAGGATATTTGGCTATTTGGTCAAACGAAAAATCGAAACACAGCACATTAGGGCACGTTTTCTCGAATTTCCAAACGCAAAACATTGCCTTTTTTTGAAATTTTTAAAAGGATATTTGGCTATTTGGCTATTTGGTCGAACGAGAAAAATCGAAACCTAGCACATTGGGGTACGTTTTTTCGAATTTCCAAACGCAAAACATTGCCTTATTTTGAATTTTTTTAAAAGGATATTAATATGCGTAACAAAATGTTAATGAATACGATGTGTAGCATAAATAATACGAAAAATAGCAATGAAATTAAATTAGATAAAAGAGCAAATTAATGACATACAAAATAACAATACATATAAGCAAATAAAATCAAAACATTCTTTAAAATAATAATGAAAATGTAAATAAAGAAATAAACAAAGAAAATGAATAGAACTATAAAAATATAAAAGATATATATATATATGTATATACATAAATTTATGGAAATATGAAAAATATATGTATGTATATATTTCAAAATTATTGTATAAAATATATATATAAATATAAGTAAGCATACACATACATATATACGTATGTAAATTAAAATATGTATACGTACATGCATGTATATAAAGATTATAGAAGGTATATAAAAGTATATATATATGAAAATAGAATATGTACGTAGATATATAGATATGCATATAAGTTATAAAATATAAAGGATGTATAAGTATATATATATGTAGACAATGTATAAAAATGAGTATATGTATATGAATTATAAAAAAACGCATTTATGTATATATATATATAAAACAAAATTTAAAAATTAAAAAGTATAAATGATTAAATAATAATAATGGTATAATATGATAATGATAATAACATTGAAATAATTAACTGAATAATAAAATTGCTAAAAAACACAGACTAAATTGAAATAAAAATGAAAATATGGGGCGAATTCGAAATAAAAAAAACGTAAAGGATTAAATTGTGACACGCGCAATAGAAGGGGGACCAAAACAGGAAATAAACCAAGCCCCAAAAACGCAGCGCTGCAATGGACTAAAATGAAACAAAAATAAAACTATGCAGCTAATTTAAAATAAAAGAAAAGAAAGAAAAAAGGGCCAAATTGCAACGCCCTGCAGAATCAGAGGGACCACACGCGTAAATAACCCTTTTTAAGAAACCACGCGGGTCCTGGAGAGGGTCGGGTCAGTTTTCGGGTCGGCCTTAAAACGGTGCCGTTTTGGTGCCTGAGTGGCTTGCCCAAAACGACGTCGTTTTGGGGGCCTATAAAAGTCAAGTTTTTAAGAAAAAAATCATTTGGCCTTGTTGTTTCAGAAAAAAAAAACGTTAAAACTCTCTCAACTCCCCCTTCTTCCCCAGAAACCGGCCTGGGAACCGGCCGTTGGCCACCGCGCTGGCCGCCGGCATCGGCTTTGACGTGCACGGCTGTGGGGAACAAAAAAATTCCCTTTTTTTCTCCGATGCAGCCCTCTAACCTCTGGCACTCCGGTGATGGCGAAAAGGTAAGAAAAGAGCTCCCTTTTTTTGTGTTTTTATTGTTATTTCGAAATAAAAAATAAAAATAAAAATAATAAAATAATAAAACGTAATAAGAACAAGAAAGTTACTTTTATTTCTTTTTTGAATCTTTGTTTGTTTGTTTTTTTTTTGAATTGGCTTTTCCTTTTTTCTCGAAATTTTTTTTTACAAAAGATTTACATGGCTCTTATAGCCATTTACAACTTATTTTTTAATCTATTTGTCACTTCTGCTGCAGGCACGTGGGCGGTACGGCGCTGACGTGAGAGGAACGGTAGAGCAGGTGGCGGTAGGTAGCAATGAAGGGCAGCGGCAAATTAGAGGACCCTAGGTGCGGTTAGGGTTTTCAGAATTTTTGAAAATAGTTTAAGTTGTGGGCTAGAGTTTTGATTATTTTGGGCCTGGGTTAATTTGGTTGGGCCATGGGGATTTTGGGCTTGTAATTGGGTTAAAATTTTGTAAATGGACTGGTGGAGAAGAGGAACAAAGAACCAGTAGAGGAACAAAGAACCAGCACCAGCAGAGGAACAAAGAAAGCACCAGCAGAGGAACAAAGAACCAGCACCAGTAGAGGAGATGAGAGCAAAGAACCAGTGTTGTGTGTGTGGCTAAAAAAGTAAAAGACCAGCCCAAAAGCACTTTTTGGCTGAAAAGGCTAAAAAATTCTGCTTTTTCATCTACCCAAAAGCACTTCAAATAAGCTAGAAATTTGCTACCAAATAAACTATGTTCTTCATTGCTTTTAGAGAAAAAGCATTTTTCCACATAAAAGCTCATCTATTAAGCAATGAAGAACACAGCCTTAGTCTCTCACATGGAGTCATACTCAAATCATAATCTCTTCAAAATCTTCACCAAATAACTCAACTCCAAAGCCTACCATCTCCCATTTGAGGGTTTTTTTCATTCAAAACTGATTTAAATAAATTGATTATTTATTAAAATGTCCTGGATACAAAATTTTATATTAAAATAAATTGCTTTCTACTGTGCATATTGGTGTCGGTCATCTCATCGC
The DNA here is from genome assembly GCF_007990345.1 of Gossypium hirsutum. NCBI lineage: Eukaryota > Viridiplantae > Streptophyta > Magnoliopsida > Malvales > Malvaceae > Gossypium > Gossypium hirsutum. Next base: position 54,092,445 of record NC_053441.1, on the reverse strand, counting down.
CGACACCACCCTCCATTATCTCGTAATGATTGCCTGGTCTATAAAAAATTATTTTTTTATAGCGACACTATGTTCACCGGCACCAATATGTGTTTTTTCAAATACACTTTAAAAATATTGATATTCCGAGATTTAAAAAAATATATATTTTAATAGGTGTCGACGTTCACGTTGCTAGCACAGGTTCATTTTTTTTGCTTTTTTGACGACATTGGTTCAAATTTTCAAAAGAAATTGATTTTTGCTTTTTTGGGGTTGGCATTCTCATTGCTGGCACCAATGTGGTTTTTGATTTTTTTTTTGTTGACATGCTCTGATTGTCAAGATCGATGACCATTTTTAAAAAAAGTCAAAGACACTTTATTGTTGATAGAAGACTGCGGCGTTGCCATATTTATTGCTGCTGTTGGACAAAACACGTTAGCGAACAAAATATATAAATATAAATAAACAATTATTTTTATATAAAAATAAAACATAAATAGAATAATTTATATTTAAAATTTAAAATACAGAAATCAATAAAAATCGTAACAAAAAGTTGAAATAGAAAAGAAGAATAGAGATTTACTAAACGTTGAGGCCTGTTTAACACAGTTTCCTTAAAACAGATTTGGTCACTCCTTCAGTACTTGGAGAAACGTTGGTCGAATGTCTCCCATGATACAAAAACACAATGATCAAAGCAATAACACCTCTGCAGCGATCAACGAACAAACGTTGCCTTTTTCTATCACTGAAACGTTTGAAAATAAGAGAGGAAAAAAAGAATTTTGAAAGCAAAATAAATTTGGTATGAGAGAGTATGGGTGTAGAAAAATTCTTCAGAATTCATAACTTTTTATAGGCATTTAGTATGGTGGAATTTTTGAAAAATTTCACAAAATCTGCCATTAAAGGAGTCAACAAATCAATTTGATTAAAAATTAAATCAAATTGATTGGAATTAAATAAAATAAGAAAAATGTCATTTTATAAAAAGATCATGTCTACTAAGGAAAAATAATTTCGTGTTGGGCTAAAATATCTATTGACCTATTTTGGGTTTGACCAGTCCGAACATTTCGCGTCGTCCACCTCGTGCGGGTGTGCCCCAACCCCGACAGGTTTGGACTTGCACCTCCCTGCGCGTGAGGTAGGGTTCCAAGCTTAGTTATTCAATCACTTTTTAAGAGGGTTCCCATATATATATACACATTTCACACTTAGTGTTTAACCAATGTGGGATTTAAGCTTTTACTTTTCCTTTGTAATACCTCAAAAATTTCTACAGTAAGGAAAGGAAGATAATATTTCTGATATAGTAAAATAAGGAAATAAAGTGGTAAAAAGGGTAATTTTGAGTTATGTCAACATTGGGAAGTATATTATGACATATTAATTGAAGAAAGGATTAAATCGCAAAAGTGAGAAAAGTTTTGTTGCCCAAGAGTAAATACTTAAAATTTAAGGGGTTAAAGTGTAAATATGAAAAGTTAAAGGACCAAAGGTGTAAATATTTTAAGGGTGGAATAATCTAGAAACTAAGTAAAATGGATGAATTAGGACCAAATTGAATAGGTGAAGGATTATGAGGGACTAAATTGTAATTTTATCAAATTTAGTGATGACTCAAGGATGAAATTTTAAAAGATCATTAAGGACAAAATGGTCATTTAGAAGAGAGAGAAATCTAGAAGATAATGATGATGTTGGAGATATTTTAGATTAATTAAATAAATATTAGTTTATTAGTATTTTAATTTGATTTTTAAATGATATTTTATTATTTTATTGTTTAGTATATATATGTGGAAAGAAAGATGAAAAGCCACCATCCCACCATTTTTCCATGCATCAACGTGAGAAGAAGAGAGAAATGAAGAAAGTTTTGCTTTATTTAAAATTTAGTCCTTCCACCAAAAATTTATCATTTTCACCTAGAAATCAAAAGAATTTCCTTAGCCATCAAGAGAGAAAAATAACAAAAAGACTATGGGGAGCTAGAATATCAAGTTAGATTCAAGTAATAGAAGCTGGAGGAGAGAGAAAATCAAGTTAAAAGTTGAAACCAATAGGACAAGGTAAGAACATCAAGATTTCAACATATTTTTAAGTGTAATATTATTGAAAAAGCATGGAAATGATGTTATAGTAGAGTTTTCTTATATAATGTCTTATGTTTTTGATATATTAGTGAAGGAAAATAAGAGAAAGTGATAGGAAATATTATAGAGAAAGGGAATAAGAGTGTTATAAACTTAGTAATCAATATTTTGCACTAAAACAGTTTTGGATAGCAGCAGTAGGTTAAATTTAAAAAATCACCATAAATTGTGGAAATCTAATTAGAGGATTAATAAAACATTAAATCAAATCTTATTGAGTCTAGTTTCTCATAGAAGAAATAGTGTAAGCAATGGAATTGTAAATCATGAGATATAATAAATTTTGTGAGAGAAGGTCAGAATGAATTCGGGTTTCCCTGTCCTGATTTTGGAAAATCATAAAAATTGAAGAAAAATAATTAGGGGCTGAAATTTATAGGTTTAAAATTATGAATGAGTCTATTTTCAAGATAAATAAATAGGAACATCATCCGAATCCCATACGAGGAGATAATTAATTTTTAGTTAAGAAGGGTCGAAACTGTCAGACAGCAGAATAGGGGTAACTTTAAAGAATAAACTGTACTTATTGGCTAAACCAAAAATTCTGAAAATTTTATGGTAAGAAGATAAGTGAGTTTTGTTTTTAGAGAAAATTAGTAGATCCTAATTTTGAGTTTTGTAGCTCAAGATAAAAATGATTTAATGACTATGACACGGATGGATAGCTTTGAATAAATTTATAAGTAAATAGTGAAATCATAGATAATGTTACTTATAAGCATGTTATATAAATTAAGGATATGGAATGGAGAGGAGGAGGAGAAAAATAAATATATATAAATATTCTGTCAGCATGGATTTGCATTAAAAATGGTTAATTTGTATGATTTGGGCTCAAGGACTAAATTAAATAAAAAGTAAAACTTTAGGGGTAATTTTATAAAAATGTCAAAGAAAGATCAAATTGCATGAAATGAGTTGTTGTATTATTTAAATTAATAAATTGAATGAAATATTAATTTAGATCAAGATCGGGTAGAAAATCGAGGGAAATGAAAAATTACCAAAATGCCCATGTATCTTGGTATTTCTGCAAATTAGTCTGGTAAGCTCGTATGAACTATATTTTGTACAATTTTTGTAACACCCCTAACCCGTATCCGTCACCGAATTAGGGTTACGAGGCATTACCAAACAAACACAACCATCTCAAAATCAATACATATATTATATTTATATTTAAAAATAATACGCTTGGTCTAATATAAAACAAAATGCAAAATTTTAAACTTCTCTCTTCTAACCATTTTTAAATTAAAAAAAACATTAAAATCTAACTAATAAAGACATTGCAAACTAACAAATCCATAAGAAAATAAATCATTTTAGTATGGCTATTATAATCATATACAATACAACAAAATACAACCTTCAAAACATTTATCTAGTCTATACATGCCATAGTTAGAATTTAATATTTTAAATACCAAAATAATAGATAGGGTGATGAACTTGTTGACAATCCCTGAGCTTGAAGCTTGATCTTTAAGTCTATAAAATAGGAAGACATAAGTAAACAAAGTAAGCTTTTATAGTTTAGTAAGTCTATAGCAAAACTATAAATATATATATAAATATATATAAAAATTATAGAATTTCCTGGTACACTAAATGAATTCACAAACACTGTGTATATTAACAAATACTTATAGATAAATGCATACATAATTATCAACAATTTAAACCGAATGTATATACACATTTACGTAAATATCCGATTGCATATATATATAAACATATGTTTAACAATTTTTATAACCGAATGTGTATAGATCTTTATTACCTGCATACATCCGAATGCACATATATACCAATCACATTATATAATCGTTTGTATATATATATACTCATTATAAATTTATACCTGAATGCATAGCTAATATCTACATTCGAATATATATATTCTTCATATACATATAAATGAGAAAATTTATATATATATCTCAAATGCATACATAAATAATTATCAAACACATAGGCTCAATATATATATTTAACAACCGCATATCACCATATGTAATTATAAATTCAACAATCGCATATTACCTAATATACATATGCTTTTATTAATTGTATATACCGAAAGCATACAATTATATTTAACCAATGCAAAACCCGAATGTAGGTGTATACTTACCAAGTATGTAAAAACTGAATGTTTATGTATTCATCAATTTCATATAATCAAAATCATAGATATATCAATTGCATATTCTCACATAATTTAAACAGATTCACCGGCACTTAGCCTGCTAGGTTTTAAAACCTGATTCAGTACACCGGCTCCTAGCCTGCTAGACCTATAGTCTGAAATGTATCACCGGCATTAAGCCTGCTAGACGTAAAGTCTGAATTATTTCACCGGCATTAAGCCTGCTAGGCACATAGCCTGAATAACTGAGATACAAAGTTAATCTTTCATATAAATCTTTATAATACACATAAATCTTTCTCAATAACTATATCTCGATAAGAATTGTTTTATATTCAACTCTTCATAGCAACCTCACATTCGAACCACATATACATGATTCATAACATTAAATTCAACTCAAGAAACTCAAATCCTATTTTCGATTCACATGTATAATTATATATAATTATTAACATTAAATTCAACTCAAAGAAACTTGTATCTTACATTCTAACCTCTTTTATATATATATATATATATTTCATAACATTACATTCAATTCAAAACATTGCATCATTTATTCGAACCACATACATACATACAATTTATATCATTAAATTCAACTCAAAGAATTTGTATTATACATTCGAACATCATCATATATTTATATAATTTATGCTATTAATTTCATCTTATTAAACTCAAACATGCATGATATAACATATACAATATTTGTAAAATAAAATTTCAACCTACCAATTTCAACTTGTATATTCGGCTAACAATATGAAAATAACAAAGTTAATTCAACTTATTAAATGAATGATAGATTTCCATATATATATATATATATATATTCTAGTTTAATAACATTATTTTGCTAATAGACTTACCTCGGATGTCGTCGACCATTAAATCAGCTACTCGACCACCTTTGTCTTTTCCCGATCCAAATCTGTTTTCTTTAATTCTTGATCTAAACATATTCAATTTAAGCTTATTTCAACACCATTCTATTCAATTTAGCCTAAAAACACATAAATGGGCAAATTACAATTTTACCCCAACATTTCACACTTTTTACAATTTAGTTCTTTTTGCTCAAAACACAAAATACACAAAATTTGACTACAGTCCTTTAGGGCCAAATATTCCTAGTATCTTTACAACCCCACACATTTCATTTAGTTCACATTTTAACCCCTCAAAAATTTATTTTTACAATTTAACCCTAATTACTCAAATTCATCAAAAATTCAAAGACAAAACATATTAATCTTTCACATATCTTTCATATTTCATCATCAAGTATCACAAAGCTCAAGCATTCATCAATGGTACATTTCAAAATCAACAACAATTCATAAAATTAAGGCATGGGTTTTAAAGTATTCGAAGCAACGATCTCAAAAACGTAAAAATTATCGAAAACCGAACAAAAACGAACCTTGAATTTAAGCTTGAATATGGCCGAAACTTGACTAAGCTTTAATGGCTTTCTTCCTTCTTGGTTTCGGCTAAGAAAGATGATAATAATCCAATGTTTTTATGCTTTTAACTATCTTATATTATAATATTTGTTAATTATTAATTTAGCCTTATTTAAATAAATATAACTTATATATATAATAAGGTTAGTTTTGTCCTTAGCCATCCACTAACTATTTAGTGGTCTAATTGCATGTTTAAACCTTCCAAATAAAAAGACAACAACAAATAGATACTTTAGCTTTAACCTCTAAATTTTTATTTTTACGTGATTAAGTCCTTTTTATTTAATCAGTTACTCAAACAACAAAATTTAAACACGAAAATTTCACACAATCAAATTCACATATAGTAAACTCCAAAAGTAATATTAAAATATTTTTTGACTCAGATTTGTGGTCCCGAAACCACTATGTCCGATTAGGGTCGAAATCGGGCTGTCACAATTTTGATTAAAGTGAATGTTATTTGGTGATCAATAATATATATGTATATGTGTTAGTATTGAATTGAATTTAGCAAATTGAATTGAATAAGAAATATGTGTTTAGTAAAATAAAAATTTATGATTGGGTATTGAAATTGACACTGATACTGAACTGAATTATGGAATACTAAATATTGTTTTGTGTACTGCATTGAACTGTGAAATTACTGAAGTAATGAATTACTGCATTACTGTGAAACTGAACGAAATAAGGAATTATAAGATGGAAATTGTACTGAAAGGTGAATTAAATACCCTATTAACTAGTCGAGCTAGTCGGATATAGTTGGCATGCCAGAGGATATAGAAGAGTACGGGTTTTTGCCGGCTTACTGATCAGACATTTATATACCGACTACTGTTACTGTTACTGATTCGACACTTTGTGTCTCAAATACTGTTACTGTTACTATTACCGATTCGACACTTTGTGTGTCGAATACTGTTACCATTACTGTTATCGATTCGGCACTTTATGTGGCGAATACTGTTAACGTTATTGTTACAGATTCAACACTTTGTGTGTTGAATACTGTTACTGTTACTGTCACTACTACCGTTATTGATTACTGATCAGGTACTATGTGCCATTTTAGGCACAATGTGCCGTACTGGTGTGTTTGGTTGGATCCGTGTATCCACCAAAGCCCAAGTCTGTTAATAGGGGTAATTAAATGAAAAGTTAAATCAAACGAAATGAAATAGTTGAGCTATTGAAAGGAAACGTGATTGTAGAATATAATTTGAAAATGTGAATTGAATATGAAAATGTGAATAGAAAGCATGAACTAATTGTTCATGAGATAAATAAAGGCTCAATGTAATAGTAAATGATGTTAACAAATGAAAGCCAAATTGAATTATAAATATTGAGAAATGAATTATTATTGGAAATATATTATCGAATTTAATACTCAATTTGGTTTGAACGCGGGATTGAGTATAATCGTTTTGTGGCAGAGGATGAATTGACGGATAAGACCATAACTGGGTTATGGCACTATGAATGTAAGACCATGGTCAGACCATGGCAGTGTTTATATGTGCAAGACCATAGTTGGACTATGGCACCAAAGAACGATGTACTTATATCCGTAAATCGTTCTTCGATACAAAAAAACGGTAAAAGACTTATGTGGTTGAATTGAAAGGTTGATAGATTATTATTGGTATTGATCTAAAATAAATGTAACCATTGATATTTAAATGATATAACGAGTAAAGTCCTGAAGTGAGATAACATGAGTTTGAAATGACCTATCATGTGATCAATTTGTAAAAGGCTATAGTTAAATGCACTAGCTTGTGACTATGATTGAATGATATGTTTATGACTTGTGTGTCACGCATATGGAATAAGTGTGGAAAGTAAAGAAATGCAAGTGAAAATAAAGAAATTATGAAGAGTTAAAGTTATATAAAGTCCTACTAAGCTTGGGATAATATGTAATTGATACTGTGAATTTATTCACCTTGTGAGTTGATGAATATAGCTTCATGAGTACTATTGTATTAATATTGGATTATTCTTGATATGTATAGATTTCATATTTTAAATGAACTAATATGATTAAAGACTACACGAGCTTACTAAGCATTCATTGCTTATGTATTTGTTTTTATTTATTTACCCTACAGATTATCGGAAGCCCGATTGGGTTGGAAGCTGGTCAGAGATATATCACACTATCCATTGGTTCTATCGGTAATTTTGGATGATTTGATTCTAGTTATAATGGCATGTATAAGTTAATTTTAGCCAACATTGGCTCATTAATGTTTTAATTTTGATTGGTTTCAAATATGAATGCTAGATGAAATGAAACGTCTGAAAATTAATCTGTAAATTTTGGTAATGCTTCGTAACCCTATTTTGGCGACGGATTCGGGTTAGGGGCGTTACATCCTTAACAAATATTTCCAAGTAGCTTACTTTGAGCATCAATTTCTCATTCATCACTCAACCATTTTAAGCATATAATATATCGTTGTAAAGGTCTCATGGAGTAGAATATGAAACCATAATTTTATAATTCAACTCTCCACCTTTACCTATCAAGAATATACCTTAAATTTCCCATAAAATGCAACTTTTCCAACATAATCGCACCTCCTCTACTGACAGTGTCTTCTTCCTCTGCTTGCTACTATTACCACACAATGCTTTCTGTAGCTTGCTTCTTGTTCTTGAAGTGACCAGCATCAACTTATTCAACATTGTGGTTTGATTCGGAAAAAACTAAAAAAATGAAAAAAAAAAGAGAAAGAGATGAAGACAAGGCAAATGCATAAGCAAAAAATATATAGACTTAAATATAACATTTAATGATAATAATAAGATTAATTAGCTGTAAAATAAATAAGAGGCCAGCAGGATCAAATGAAAGGACAAATTAGAAACAAGAAAAAAGATAGTGACATAATTATTCCTGAAAAGAAAAAGAAGTTGAATTGATAAATTTGGTTTCAATGTACTTTACTTACTATAAAAGATATTTTTATACTCTAAAAAATTTGTATATGAAGAGTTTGAAATGAAATTTTTATTGTAATTAAATTTCATTAACTGCTGCAATTAAAGTTGTATAAGGGCATAAAAGTGCCATTGGAAAGGCATAATGAGTCATTAATTGCAGAAGGGTTTTTAATTGTCATTGGAATCTAAAATTGAAAGTCAAATATCTTTAATTAAGTACAACAAAACAACCTTAAGACGATACTTTTGGGCTGACAATTTCCTAAGTGTCGGGATAGACTTATCGACATATGTTTTGGTTAACTCTTTGTATAAGGGTTGGGATATGCATGCCTGAAATTCCTAATTTTCCTGTTTACGTGACCAAATTCCTAAGTCTAGCAGCTATCGTGCCCATGACCTGTACATGCAAAGTTGAAAAATAAATAAGGGGGAGTTTATTTGATAAAGAAAAAAATAAAATGAAATAATAACAGAATGATATTTGTGAAAATAAAATTGAGTAATTTAAATTAAGTCGGTAAATCAATGTGTGAATGCTTAGCCTTAGTCTCGGTACACTCCAAACTCGAACTGATCATTGAAAATGGATTTCCTTTCTCTTAACGATAAGTTGGTTATAGCGATCAAGGACGCCCCAACCGCCAACTCTTCTTTGTGCAGTTGGTTCTGGTATGACCTGCAAACTAACACTTACCTATTATTTAATCAAGTAACTTGTGTTTGCGATTTAAGATCTCGACATTCTTACGATCAAGAAAAGCCCAACTCGAATCAACGGCCTCAACCACGTGGTTCGTTTAAATCTGATTACCATCTCCCTTGACGGAGGTCCAACAAGCCCTTACCCACCTGGACAGACCAATTTGTTCGCTGGAACTGGAACTGGAACTTGGCAAACGACCGACTCGTTTTCCCAACTGTACACCAAACAACTCCAACCCAAAGTGCGCTTTTTGAATTGAAATTGCATTAACTTTAAAAGACGATTGTAACTATCCTATATATCGGATAAATAACGAATATCGTGTGGAAAGGTTTTAGTATGGGTTCATATCTCACGATTTTTTATAGGAATGATAACCGGACTAAAGTTAAATGAGGTTTTAATTGAGCATGAAATTAATCATGCTTGATGGATTATGGGAATGAATTTAAATGAAATGGTAATAAGTGGAAAAAAAGGGATAAACTTAAGGAGCAATTACACCAAAAGAAAGTAGAAGAAAGAAAATGGCATAAAGCTTTGCCAATGCTACAAACGTGGGAAAAATAAAGGAAAAATTATATTCAATCCAATTTCAAGTGTAAAATCAAGTCTGTTTTTCCAAGCCACCGATAGGTATTTATATATTTTTTATGTGCTAAATTTAGCATGATTCCTCTAAGATTATGTCAACAGAAATCACATTTTTTTCTATATATAGAGTTTGACAATTTCTAAATCTGACTTTTAATCAACCACTAATTTTGTAACTCTTCAACTTGGCCTTTATTTTTGCTTTTCATTCCAATTTAGCCCATTTTGCTTGATTTCAAATTTCGGCACTTTAATTTCATCCTTGATAAGATTTAAGTAAGAAACCACAAGTTTAGTAATATTCTATTAAAAATTAGCCAAAAATAGATGCATTAAAAGCACAAAATTAACTTACTATCAATATCAAATTGATTAATAATCATTATTGTTGTTTTAAATCGATTCTTTAATGCCCTAGCACGCTTTGGTCTGCCACCGCTGGCAAGAGTTTTGTCTTGTTTTTCTATTCGTTTGTGTTTTGTTTTATCAATTGATTTCTATGCTTCAGGTTCTCTTGTTCTGAAGTCTAGGATAAGTGGTGTTTGTGTTATCTGGTAATCAAATCTACAGTCATGGAGAATGAATTAGCACAATTATCGATTAATGAGGAAGAAGAAAAAATTTTACAGATTCAAGTAGATCCGGGTATTCAAAGTGAAGTGGGAGATTTCCAGCTTGTAGGATGTTTCTTAATAGCAAGTGTTATTCACTTTCCAGCCATGAAAAGTACTATAGCAAACTTGTGGCATCCTGTTTATGGGGTCCAAATTAGATATTTGGGGGAAAAAAGGCATTTATTTCAGTTTTATCATAATATGGATATAGAGAGGGTTTTGAAAGGTTTACCATGGACTTTTAATAATCACCTATTATTATTGAGCAAGTTGGAAAGAGGCGAAGATCCATTAAAAGTACCGCTAATTTTTACTCCCTTTTGGGTCCAAATTCATGATGTTCCTATTGGATTATTCTCTGAAAAGTTGGCAATTCAACTTGGTAATTTTATAAGTGTCTTCCTGGAATATGATACTTCAAATCTAGGACAGGAAAATCGTAATTACATGAGGGTAAGAGTACAGATCGATGTTAGGAAGCCTTTGAAAAAGAAGAAGCAGGTTTTATGCAATGGGGTTAGGTCATATGTTAAGTTTAAATCGGTTATCGCTTTTCTGTTTCTACTGTGGAAGATTGGGGCATAATGATTCTTTCTGTGAGATAAAAATGATGACACGACCATATATAGATGAATTGGGTTGGGATTTATCATTGCGAGCGTAATCTCAAAGAGCCCTTTCAATGAATAGTATATGGCTACGAGAAGAGGAAGAAGGAAAATGGATGGAAAATCGATCCGGAGGATTAAGACATAGGGATGGAAATATAAAAGAACGAAAGGGAAAAATTATTGATCCAATTTTGGGGTTTAGTATTGAAGGAGGGGTGTCATCTGTTGAGCGGCGAAAGGGTAAATTTGGATCGAGTCAGATGAATATTACAATGGAACACGATTTAGAAGACAAGACCTTAGTTGGGGAGGAAGGGAAAAAGTAAAACAATGGGGAAATAGAAGATATTTTTGATAACGCAGAGAGGGCTAATGCAATTACAATAAATAGGAAAATGGTGGAATTCGACCTTTTATCATCGACAGCTGCCAAGAGGCAAGCCGACCGGGCACAATTAAAATAATAAGCTGGAACGTTCGTGGTTTGGGGAGACTACGGACAGTTAAAAGACTTCGGCAGATGCTGAAGTTACATAATCCCCAAATTGTCTTCTTTATGGAGACAAAACTTGGTAGTCAGTAGATTGAACGAGCTCGTAGAAGATGTGGTTATACGAATGGCATTGAAGTCGAATCAGAAGGTACGAGAGGAGGATTGTGCTTAGCATGGGGAATTGATGTTGATATTACGCTAAGTAGATTCTTTAAAAGACACATTGATGTGTTCATAGATGATAAGGAAAAATGACGCAAATAGAGATTTACAGGTTTCGATGGATCCCCATATGTGCAGGATAGAAATGATTCATGGGATGTTCTGAAAAGTTTGGCTACTAATGTGGATTTCCCATGGTTTGTTGTTGGAGATTTCAATGAAATTATGTATGGTTTTGAAAAGAAAGGAGAATTGTCCAGAGATGAGAGGAGGATGGAATTGTTTTGAAGAACACTTAAGGAATGTCATTTGTACGATGTGGGCTACGAAGGTAGCTGGTTCACTTGGAAAAGGGGAAATTTATCGGAGATGAACATACAAGAAAGATTAGACAGAGGAGTTGCTAATACGAAATGGATTAATATGTTTCAAGAGGTGAGAGTTCAGCATTTAGTGCACTCGTTCTCAGATCATTGTCCACTTCTTATTAACACAGGTGGCATGAAGGACGAAGAAGGAGCTATAATTTTAAAAGCTTGGTGGTCATTGGAAGAGTCTTTTGTTAATGAAGTTGAGAGTTTCTGGGAGAAATCATCAGGAGAGCTGGTATAGAAACTGGATTTTTTAAAAAAAAGATTAAAAAAGTTGGCTAAGCAAATTCAAAATGAAAGGAAAAAGACAAAACAGGTTCTCATAAGGAAACTAACGGAGTTGGCTGAGGAAGAAAGAGATGATAAGACTTTGGCTGAACTGATTGATACGAAAATCAATTTAAATTTTGAGCTTGAAAAAGAAGAATGTTACTGGAAACAGAGGGCTCGAATAGATTGGATAAAATATGGGGACAGAAATACAACTATTTTTCATGGTTAAGCATCACAGAGGAGGAAAAAGAATCTCATTCGTAAGTTAGAAAAATGAAGATGGAAGAGAGATAGGGGACTTACAAGACATGAAAGGTGTTGCACGGTCTTATTTCAAAAGATTGTTTTCAACAGAAGGAAGGGGGAAGTATGAACACATATTAGAAAGGGTTGAACATTGTATCTTTGAGGAAGACAACTGAAAGCTGACAGCAGTATATACTAAAGATGAAGTTATAGAAGCTGTTTTTGCCATGGGACCCACGAAGGCACTAAGAGAAGATGGTTTTCCAGCCCTCTTTTATCAAAAGTGTTGGCAAACAATCGGGGATGATGTTCCCACCTTTTGTTTACAGATATTAAACGGCGTTAGGGAGGTAAGTCCAATTACTCTACAAATATAGTACTTATCCCAAAAGTTCCTAGCCCCTCTAATATGTCGCAATTCAGGCCAATTAGCCTATGTAATGTTCTCTATAAAATAATTGCAAAGATTATAGCAAATCAATTAAGTGGAGTCATTGGAAAATGTGTTGATGAGGCGCAAAGTGCTTTTGTACCAGGTCGGCTTATTTCAGATAATGTGCTGTTAGCCTACGAAATATTGCACAAGTTAAAACAGAAGAGATTGGGGAAAAATCGTATATGGCTGTTAAATTTGATATGAGTAAAGCATATGACAGAGTAGAATGGGATTTCTTAAACAGGATAATGTTACAGATGGGATTTGATCAAAGTTGGGTAAATACTATCATGAATTGTGTTACTACGGTTTCTTATTCAGTAATTATCAATGGACATATCGAAGAAAAATTCTGCCCAGCTAGAGGACTTAGACAAGGGGATCCACTTAGCCCATTTTTATTCCTTTTATGTGGTGAAGGGTTGTCAAGCCTACTGAGACTAGCAACAAATAGAGGTCTTCTGAAAGGTGTTAGGATCAGTAGGAACAACCCGCAGATATCCCATCTATTATTTACTGATGATTGCATTCTGTTTGGAGAGGCAACAAGCATGGGAGCTAATCTTTTCAAGAACATTCTATGCGAATACAAGTCTTGCTCAGGACAATGTGTAAATTTTGATAAATCAACTATTTTTTTCAGCAAGAATACAATGGAGGAGGATAAGAAATTAGTTGTCAATATTTTGGCGGTCAAAGCTCTAATGAACCAAAACGTTATTTAGGATTTCCTATAATGGTGGGTCGGAGGAAAAAAGAATCTTTTTAGAATTTAAAGGATAGACTCAAAAAATGTATTGATAACTGGAGCATTAAGTTCTTATCGCAGGGAGGGAAAGAAGTATTCATAAAGGCTATTCTTCATGCTCTTTCAACTTATACAATGGCCTATTTTTTATTACCTAAAGCACTATGTGACGATATGGAGAGTATCATAGCCAAGTTCTGGTGGCAGAAGGGATGTGGGAAAAGGGGAATCCATTGGTGCACTTGGAAAAATCTTTGTTCCTTAAAAGAAAACGGTGGTTTAGGTTTTAGAAATCTTGCTTAATTTAATATTTCGTTATTGGAAAGACAAATATGACGACTTCTTGATAATCCAAATTCGTTATTAGCCAGAGTTCTAAAAGCAAAATATTATCCATGATCATGTTTTCTTAAGGTAGAGTTGGGGAATTTACCTTCACTCACCTGGAGGAGTATTTGGGCAGCAAAAGGTCTTCTCCAAAAAGGATTGTGTTGGAAAGTGGGTAGGGGGACAAAATCTCTATTTGGGAGGACAGTTGGATACAGGGAATCGACAGAGTTGAAGGACAAAGCAGATTAAATAATGGGGAACTACAATTAGTCTCGGATCTTATTGATAATTCAAATAGGAGATGGAGGGAGGACTTGATTAATATTACCTTTCAAGCGAAAACAGCTCAGAAAATTGTACAGATGTCGTTAGTTGAGACAGAGCATGAAGACGTCCAAGTCTGGAAGGGAGAATTATTCGACTAATTTTCTGTACGTAGCGCTTATAAACTATTACAATAGGCTACTCTAAATCCTACTGATTATTTATTACAGACCGAATCTAAGGAATTTTATAGGAAACTATGGGGCTTACAGCTTCCCCAAAAATTACAATGACTATTTGGAGAATCTCTTGGGACTATATTCCCAATTTTGTTAATATCAGATGCAGGAAAGTCATTACTAATGATGAATGTCCTCGTTGCCGGTCCTGGTTTGAAGAAAGGCTCCATGTATTCTGAGAGTGCCCTATAACAAAAGAAGTTTGGAACTCGTTAAATCTGACCTTGGTCATGGATAACACAAATCAAAGCCTTTGGGAGTGGCTAACCTGGGTTTTTAAGAAAGGAAATGATGCTGAGTGACGACTTTTTTGTTATGCTTTATGGTCGATTTGGGTCTCCAGAAACCAATTTATACATGAAGGGAAAAAAACGGGACAGGCTTTAGCACAAAGTATTCAAAGACAAATGGCAGAGAATGAAGGAGTAAGAGCAATGAAGATAAAAAAAGCTATGATCAGAAATTGCAGGGCTCAGAAGGAATTACCAAAAGCAGCGATACAGTTCGACGCAGTGTTTGACAGAAGAAGTTCCAAGTCAGCAACAGGAATCGCA
Source organism: Gossypium hirsutum (assembly GCF_007990345.1). Taxonomy (NCBI): domain Eukaryota; kingdom Viridiplantae; phylum Streptophyta; class Magnoliopsida; order Malvales; family Malvaceae; genus Gossypium; species Gossypium hirsutum. The sequence continues at coordinate 54,077,069 of NC_053441.1, read as the reverse complement.
GCAGAGGCGTACGCTTGTTTGGAAAGTATAAAGTTAGGAATCTCACTAAGAAGGCCATCAATCAAAATCATGGGGATTCCAAAACAGTCGTAAAAAAATGTCGAAAGAATTCACTAGATAAATCAGTGATTGGGGCTATTATCAATGATATCCACAATCAGAAATCATGTTTCCAGGAACTAAATTTTCAATACATTCATCGATTAGAGAACTCGCATGCGCATAAGTTGGCAAAAAGTGCTCTTGACAGAGAGGAAAAGTTTACCTGATGGGAGAAGATCTAGATCGGCATGTTCTTGACTGGAAGAGGAGAGGACCAAGAAACCCGGATTGAAGGAGAGAATGAAGGAAATGTTTTCAAAAGCAGATAGCAAACTTAGGGCGTGTTTGGTTCGCCGTATTACCCAATCCATTACGCCCCGATTACGCGCGTATTACATTACGCCCCTAATCCGGCGTTTGGTTCGCTGTATTAGCCATTACGCGCGTATTACATTACGCCCCTAATCCCCAAATTCCCGTGTTTTACAATCCATTCCCAAATCGTTGTATTAGCCATTACGCCCGGCCTCCCTCCCCATCTCTCTGTTTTACCCTCCCTCCCTACCCGACCCTCTCCTCTTCCGTCCTAATCATTTTCTCCTCCCATTTCCCACTGATTCCGTTGATTAATCTGTCGTCATCGTTTCTTCTCGTCTCGGCATCAAATTTCCCTTCCCCATTTCCTCCCAACACTATCTGCTCCGCACACCAAAACCCTCTCTTTTTCTCTTCAATATATTCACAAAATTGGAAATTGTAGCTTAATCCATTGAAGAAATAGTGAAGCGTTTTTTCTTTGATTTTTCCATTCTTTTTAACATTTCTATTCTGTGTTTTTTGTCGGTTTTTTAGCCATGCTTGGTTCTACTCACTACTCCACCTCCGTCGACATGTGGTCTGTTGGATGCATCTTCGCCGAAATGGTTAGAAGGCAAGCATTGTTCCCGGGGGATTCTGAATTCCAGCAATTGCTCCACATTTTCAGGTATATTTGTTTCTTCCCAATGTATCTCTTCCTAGCTACCGCCCTTTTTCTCGTTCTTTTTTCTTAATTGGGTGAAAATTGAAAAGGTTACTGGGCACCCCAACTGAGAAGCAATGGCCTAGGGTTACCTCTCTAAGGGATTGGCACGTGTACCCACGGTGGGAGCCTCAGAACTTGGAACGCGCTGTTCCTTCCCTTTCTCCTGAAGGGGTTGATCTCCTCTCTGTAAGTCCTCATTCTTTTACTAAACATCAACAAACTGTTCAAATCAAAGCATCATAATATAGTCATGTTTTCTAATGTAGATTTATTCTTTGTTTCAAACAAATATCCGTTGATATAGTCTCATTTCAGCAGCAACCATTCTACATATTAGAGTTTAAGAAGAAAATTAAGTACCGTTGAATTTTTTTTTTTTACTTCTATTAAGCTGCCAACAAGCAAACTCCCAAAAAGTTCAAATTATATAGTCATGGATTAATTTAAAAAATCCAAAATGATTGTGAAAAAAATTGTTAGTTTACAATCATAGTAAATTAAATACATTACAATAGTATGAATAATTCATATGATTCTCAAAATGCATGAAAAAAAAACTAAGCATATTTGAGTCGGACAATACTTGTATTTGACACTTATCCAAGTGCAGGTCGTCTTCAACTCACAATTGCAGTCTTGCCATGGGGAAGAATTTTGAGAGAAAAAAATAAAGTCTAGCATGATTAACATTTAGGCCATGTGAATAGGACTAAGAGGGTAGAGAATACTGATAGAAAAAGCATCGAAGCTATTTAGAATTCACTTGGAATTTCGTTGCATGTTATACTAGGATTATAGCAATGGTCAGAGTGATTCAAGTCAATAAAAGCTTTTTAATCTATGATCATATGTTCAAAGTCAAATATTTAAAGAATAGAAAGGAACAAGTAGTGATATACATGAAATTTATCAGTTCTATATGTCCACTGACCTTAATGCATAGGTATATGCACAGCAAAAGAAGGAACTGAAAGTAGTCTGTTTGGTGCCTTTTACTCTTTTAATTCCGATTTCCTTAGCCTTTTTGCAAGGATGCCAATTTCAAGTCATACAACATGATCATTGCCAAATAATTTCGGAATGATATAACACATAAAAAGGGTTTACCGTCTGTGACAATGACAACATTTAGTTCATGCTCATGATTTACTGATTTACTTCTCTATTACTTGCACATTTTGGAGGCTAATAGCTTCTTGTTTTTGGTTATTGCAGAAGATGCTTAAATATGACCCTGCAGAGAGAATATCAGCAAAAGCAGCTATGGATCATCCTTATTTTGACAGCCTTGATAAGTCCCAATTCTGAATTTGCATTGTATGGTTATAGTATTATATGGATTTTTTCTTTTCTCGCTTAGAATGGTACATTGCTTTTCACTAGGTGCTCGCTTCCTTGAGCCTAAACTCTAAAGCACCAACTTCTGAGCTTCAAAATATGTGTCGGGAGATTAGTTGTCATCAACTAGGTGATCCACAGTCTCTGACAAGTTGTTTTTTTATTCGTGTGTAACCTTTTACAAGTTTGTAATGATACAAATATCAACCAGTTCACTTTGAAACTTCTCTTGATATCTAATTTAATGCGGTTTTAATCTTTTCATTGAGCATCTTCGGGTAACTTCAAATTTCGGTTTTTTAACTTTTATTGATCTGTTTATGTTTTTTTTTTGTTGAAAAACCAATGATGATGAGTAATGGATGTTTGGTTCTGGAACATCTTGTTTGAAGAAATTGTAATGACAGTTGAAGAGGACGTGAAAGGAGACATTGATGTGATGATTTTGCAATTATATATTTGTCATTGAACCATATTTGACTATGATCTTAAGTTTTGGTGCTAAATCGTCGTTGGTACAACAGTCTAATAGATTTCTACTTCAAATTAGACTGTGTTTCTAGTTTGGATTGTTTGTCACTTTTAGAAGGAAATCTGATTATAAGCATAGAACATATGTGCAGACCTTGAGAGAAAATTGCAAAATTTTACTGCTGTATACTTCCTTGGCCTCAAAGTAGATGGTTAAAATGCTTAAAACCCCCACAGTTTAATCCTTGAAATTGTTGAGTTTACGATTTTCCTTTGAAATGATTGGAAAGTTAGGCTATCTAAATTTTAGTTTTGACAAAATTCTTTTATTTTTTCTATTAAATACTTCTTTCAGCTCATGGTGACAAATTTGCTGCGAAAAGAATGAGAAGGCTGATCCAAAGGAGAGCTGTTGATTATACTAGTACTGTTGTGCGATATATGCAGGTATTTTTTCATGTTTAGTTGTTTTCATAAGCGTTTTTTTCTATATCTTTCTATAAGTTGTTGCATGGTCAAAATGGTGAATCTGATTAACATGGATGCTTATGTTTTTTCTTAGATGGCTTAAATGTCTCTTTATTATTGTGGTTGTTGGCCTTCTCTTTATCAATACGGGCATTGATTTCTCTATCATAGAAATCAGTTTGCTTTTTTCTTCTGCAGCCTTTTGCTCAAGTTTATTATTCAATGTACTTGGCTGCTATATTTTAAAGTTTATAAAGGTCCACTATTATAGCCATAATTGTATCTTTATGATAGCTTAACTTATGGAGTTGTGTTTCAGATTGCTGCTAGAAAATCCATTAATATAGAGGCAAAATGACTTGGTCTTGCTTGCCACTGATGTATGGTGTTAAGATGTTCTTTTTTTGCTTCATGGGAAAAATAAGTTGATGTCTTTTTATGTCATATTTTTCCTAGTTACTAAGAGTAACTCCTCTTTATCATAGTTGTATGCTTGTTGAATCATATTGAAATGCTAGATACTTAACCGACTGAACTTGTTTGAATGTAGGAACTATAGTTCCATCAAACACCACTACTGCAATTCTTGCTACTCCCAATTTGTCGAATCCCATGGCTACAGTTGTTGGTGCTGCTTCAAACCCATTAACCTATAATTTGTAGTTGAATTTGAATTATGATCCAAAATGCAACATATCAATGATGAAATACGGCGATGCATCTGCTTGAATTTCTCTGTCTAGTTGGCCTTTTAAGTCCCTTCTGATCTGGTATCCTTGGAAAATTATTTGTTTTGCACTCTTGGCATTTTAATATCATATTAGAATAACTAGTTTATAACTTTGGAGTAATGATTCATTGTAATTTTACCCATTTTTATATATTTCTTTAATTTTTTAATTCATCACAAGGTTCATGCCATAGGGGCAAAGCTAAAATCAAAAAATAAAAAAAGAACCTCATTGAGGAAGAAAATTCAGAGAATAAGGTAAGAAAACCAAAAAATATAGCAACTGAGAGAATATACAGAGCTATGTTTCTCCGACTTTTCATTTTGCTTGAAGTATCCCTTTTTTATACCCCTGTCAGAGTATTCATTTTTCTTAAAGTATCTGGTTTCAACACCCATGCCCGACGATGAAAGAACCTCTTTGAGAAAGTTATACAATAGATTTATTATATAAATTATTTTAAATTATATAAATTCATATAAGAAAATTTATTATCAATAATTTTATGAAATTATATCTTATTAAATTATATGTAATAATAATTATTTTAAATTATACAAATTCATATAAGATAATTTATTAGTTATAATTATTTTAAATTTTATTAAATCATATATTTTAATTAAAATATATTTAATATTAATCATTTCAAATTATCTTTTATAGTATCATATATTATGATTTGAGTAAATTCATATAAGAATATTAATTATTAAGAATTTTATTAAATTATATATTTTAATTATAATATATTTAATATATTTAATAATAATTATGTTTAAATATGATTAAATTATTTATTTTTTATAATAAATAATCTTATTAAAATTTAAATAACAATAACAATAATCATTTACCAAAACAAATTTATGCTAAGGGTATTCTGGTCATTTTAGTTTTCTCCATTATGCTATTACACCTCTATTACATTCAACCAAACACAGTTTTACTATTACGCCTCTATTCCATTACATTCAACCAAACAGTTGATTTGCTATTACACCTCTAATCCAATACACCTCTAATCCAATACAGCGAACCAAACGTGACCTTAATCTTATCTCTTGGGAATTGCTATCGTCAGAAGGTTGGATTACAATTTGACTAAACGGTAGAAAATGGATGCTAACCGTTTTGGATTTGATTGGGTAGATTTTCTGTTTATTTTTCATTAAATGCTTTGTTTCCTTTTAATTATTAGGAAGCTGTCATTTTAAAAACAGTGAGGCTGAATTTCCCATTTTTCATTTGGTTTGTGACCGGGCCTAAAATTCTGGGCTTTGTTCGCTATTTGTTTAATTCAATACAGTACCCAATCATTTTATCAAAAAAAAAATCGATTCTTTGATCGATTCTTTGCTTCTTTGAATCGATTGCTTGTTAGTTTTATTTATTAAATCGATTCTTTAATTGAATCTTTGCTTCTTTGTTTTTTTAATAAAATTAATTAACAATGTTCATCATTTAAATTAATTAAGAATTTTATAAAAATAAAAAAATCATATCAAATTAAAATATAAAGATTAAATTTCAAATTTAATCATAATAAATTATTAAACTCTTAATTTAATATTTTCAAAAATGCCCTTCCAAAATGACACAATCAACAGTAGGGGTGAGTAAAACTCGATTTAATTCGATTCGAAAAAATCGAAAAAAAGTTTAAATTTCGAGTTGTTTGATTCGAGTTATTCGAGTTAAATGAATCAACTCAAATTGTTTTTTAAATTTTAAGTTCTAATCGAGTTGAATTTTCAAATTCGAATAACTTGAATAAATTAAATATATTATTTTAATAAATTAAAATTATATTATTTTTTTTCATCTCCCCCCCAAACCCTTTTGGCTTTTATTTTCCCCGCCTGCCCACCATTTTCCCCAAATCAAATCCTATTTCATTTCTCCCAAAATCAAACCCCTCGACCCTCATTCCTAAATCAAAATCTCTAAATCAAAAGTATCAAACCCTCCTTCCTTCTTCAGTCTTCTTCTGTTCTTTATCATTCTCTGGGTTTATTCATTTCCTTGTGGGTTGTTTCTCACCTGTTTTCTCTGGGTTGTACTTGTTTCATCAAGTAAGTTCTTTTTTTTTTGTTCTATTAATCCTTTTAGGGCTTTTTGAACTTTTTTTTGTTCATTTTTTGCCATTTTTACAAGTTTGATTATTCCTTTCTTCTTCCTTTAACCATTAATTTTTTTTTGTTCTATTGACTGTAGTACATTCTTAATTTGTGAATTCCATTGGAAAATCTATCTGGATTTTCCTTAAAATATAATTTCCATTGAATATCTATACACAATTTTCCTTTATATATATGAGCTCAACCAGAACCATTTGAAGTATTTTTTCTTCTTAATTTTTGGTGAGTATTTTTTTTGTTGTTTTAAGCTTTTAGGGTTTGTGTTTAAAATCGACTTTGTTAGAGGTTTTTAACATTGAAAAGAAGAGAAATTTTGTCTTCCACCATTAATGGCATGTGTTGATGTTATTCTGGATTGTATTGGAGCAGCCTACCTCCAAAGAAACCTTGTCTACTTAAATGTCGATGGTAGACTTTTCATCATTGGGTCCATAACTGAATTTGTTGCAGAACTAAACATCGCAGCTATGTTCGAAAAACGATTTTCAATCCAAGGTATTAATCATGTTATAAACAATTGCAAACCAAACCCTTTACTATATATTAATATGTTGCAAGACAATTGAAAGTGGGAAGCCTTAAAAATGAATGCATCCTTTTAGGGAAAGTCACCTTCTCTAAGCGACGAAATGGGTTGTTGAAGAAGGCTTATGATGGATGCTCGTAAGAAGAAGTATAAGGCTCTCCTCAACGATTGTATGGTAAACGGGACTTCGAGTAAGTGAAATACTTACTAATAGAACTAGATTGTCAATAAGTTTCCTGATGGTTTAATATAGATTGATTGTTGTTATTTGGCTATTTGTTTGTGTTGTAACTGAACGTTAGCTTCTTATTTGATGTCTTCATTGTTTTCTCAACCAATAATTAATGGATATACTGATGAAAATTGTTGATTTAGCTTCAATTTATGATTCTTTGGCTATTACTGAAATATTCTTCCCATGTGTTCATGTTGTTTCTCATCTAACTCATTTAAATAGAAAAATTACATTGTTATTTTTGCACTTGTTAATGTAGTTGAATTTTAAACAAGAAGGCTTGATGATGAGGCATTTAATTTGGATGATGATTGTCGAAACCATTTTTTTGAAAACCAAAATTAGTTGTCGACTTAAAAATAAAAATTGGATTTGCCACCAATCTTGTATTGAAGCGTGATTGGATCGCCTAAAAACGATTTTGGTCTACGAGATTTAGAAAAATGGGTTCGAGAGTCAATTACGTACGAGGAATGATCACCATTTTTGAATTCTTAAGAGAGCTTTGGTTTGAAATTGCTTTTTTTACCTTTTGATTACAAAAGGGATACACAATTTCTTAAATTCCACAAGGAAAATATAGGCCCAGTAAATTAGGGTACAATTTCCTCGAGGAACCCGGATTTCGAGTATCACATTATTCTTGGAAAACTTTTGTATAAAATGACTTAGACATTTATATTAAACGCAATCTTTTGAACGAAAAACGATGGAATAATGATGTGTAATGCGAAATGATAATTCGAAAATAAAATGTACACTAATGAAGAATGAATAATAAATAAGTATAAACCAGCATAACAACAATAATTACATTATACCAATACCAATATCAATATTTAAAAGCTAATAAAAAAACAAGCCAATTAATGCTTACAAGTTTTAAAATAACTAAAAAACAAATGGCATTAAGGAAAGGGAATTATTATTAATAAAGTATATAAAAAAATCTAGGATGAACAATGTATGAACATTTTAAACTAATAGATTATACATGAAATAATAATGCACTATTGAGCTTTTAAAATAAAAAAAAAGACATAAAAAAATGCAATACCTATGTACACTAATTTTAAAGAAATAATACAAGAGAAGTGAAAAATTTCATAAAATATTATATATAATATATGTAGAAGTTGGAATAAATTAAAGATATTAACACATTTGAAAGATATGAAATTTACAATAGATTATGTATGTATGTATGAATATATAATGAAAATATTTAATATGAAATATGTATGTATATATAATAATATTATGTAGTAGTATTATGTAAGAAAAAATATTTATGCGAATCTAAAAAAAAATGTAATGAGTGAATTTAGAGAAGATATATTATAGAATAAAAATATTAAAGAATGTATATAAAACATATCGAACTTGCATAAAAAAAAGACTAACCTAGTGGTGATGAGGATATAACAGTGAATAATACATAATAAATTTCAAAACAATAATACATAATAGATTTTAAAACAAATAATCTAAAATGGTTATTTATAACAAGTGAAATGAGACACTAATATATAATAATATAAAACTTAAAATATTAATACACAATAAAACGATGTATATGTATAAAAAGGCAAATAAATGTATGTAAACTGGTGCAAATAACATCATCAACAATTACAAGGATAGTAACATTAAAATAAAAATAATAAGAAGAAGAACATTTAATTAATAGAAAGAAAACAGTGTATATAAAAGGGCCAATTAAAATAGAAAGTCAAGGGCTGTATTGAAATCCATTTAAAATCCAAGGGGCTTGCACAGCAATTAACGCATAAGTTTCCCTTTGGCAAATAACTCAAAACATTGGAAACGGCGCCGTTTCAAAAGTCAGTCTCCTTTAATGGTAAATGGACCAAATTAAAAACAAAGTGAAATTAAGTAACAAAATTTAAAAAACGAAAAAATATTAAATTGGAACAAGCTAAAAACAAAAGGACTTAATGCGCAAAAATACCCTTGAGACAAAATGCGTGGATCCTTCCCAAGTCAAGTCACCGCGCGGGTCAGAGGGGAATAAAGGTCAAAACGGCGTCGTTTTGGCCTCTGAGCTTAAAACTCAAAACGGCGCGATTTTGATATGGGTATTTAAGCCCAAAATTTTTTAAAACCTTCATTTCAGCCTTTGCTTTTTTAAAAAAACAAATAGGCCGAGAAAACAACTACCTTTGAAAAAGATCTATACTTGAATTGATTTTTTCCCACTTTTCTTTGATTCATTCGTGTGTGTTGAAATACATAAATTCGGGGCCTTTTATAGCCTGAAATTTCCTATTTTCTCTACTTTTACACTGTTTGTGTTGTTGTTGGGCTCTCCTAGTCCTTTTACAGGTACAAACGTGGCGGCACGTACGGGGAAGGCGGCGCGCACGGAGGTTGTCGTTGGGGTGCGGCGACTGAACTTGGCTGCTGCCTAGGGTTCTATTTTTCTTTTGTTTTGGGCTAGGGTTAGGTTTTAGGCCGTTGGGCCTATTTTTGGGTTTGGCAATTTGGGCCTGTTTCATTTATTTTGGTTTTAGTTTAAATTTGGTTTTATTATTTGTATATGGGCTGGGCAAATTTTGGGTTTGTACAATGATGAATGAGGCCTGCTGCATATTATGTATGTATATATATGTTATAGCAGTTGATGAATGCAATTGTCCCAGAATGTTTTGATGTCAGTGGAAACAGGTAGACAACATGTTGGCAACATATTCACTGAATGCAATTACCAAGTGATGTAATGGACAACAAACTAATACCATGTTGTCAACGTGTTGACTGCTTCTATTAGGATTTTGTTTATAAACTAATAAGTTTATTATTCAATGGTAATTTTGTATTAATATGATTAGTTTATGTTGATTAACTATTCAATTAATATCGTCTCAAACTTATCCAAACTCAACACACAAATTTGCTTATATTCCACCAAAATAGGCTCTTCAAAAGTCGGGAAAAAAAGTCGTAAAAAACATGGGACCTGAACCAACAATGTAAGGTGTTGGCGCATGTAAGGCCTATCCCAACCTGTTTAAAGTTGCCTTAGATGAGTTAATCCCAACCTTTTTAAGGTTGGCATAGAGTGGTCTATCCCAACTCTTTAAAAGTAGGTATATGAATGCTTAATTCCGACCTTTTTTGGGTCACCTATTTCCTCCTATCTCAACCTTTTTTAAAGGTCGGCCTTGACTAGATCTTTGCCAACCTTTCAATAAAGGTCGACCTATGTTGAATTATGCCAATGCTTTTTTCAAAGCATTGCGGTACCTATACCAATGGTGCTAACAACGATGTTTTCGGAATCGTCAAGATAATCTATGCCAACTTTTTTTACGTCGTCCTAAGTAAAAAAAAATGTCATCGTTGGCCTATACAATAAAAATTGTTGCATATAGGCATAAAATTGCAGAATGGGTTTTATTATAATTAAATTTCATTAATTAATGCAATTAAAGTTGCATATGGGCATAGAATTGCGGTTGGATAGGCAGAATGAGTTTTAATTGCAGCAGTTAAATACACTATTACACCATGTTTGGTTGGGTGTATTGGCATAGCCAATACACCCCTAATCGGTGAGCCCCACTTAAGCTCCCTTTATTCCGTTGTTTGGTTCATGGTAATGCTATTACGGGTGTAATCCATTACTGCCCTAATCGGTGAAATCCACCGATTTGTAATACAGCCATTTTGCTCAGATTAGGTGCTGCATCCAAATCCCTCCCTGTTTTACCCTCCCAATTGGCTTCCCCATTCCGTCGCCTCTTCCTTCGTTCTACCTTCGTTCTACATTTGCCTCCCGATTGGCTTCCCCATTCCTTCGCCTCTTCCTCTGTCTCTCAACCTCTTCTTTTCTTTTCTTTACAACCAGTCACTCTTTCGTTTTGCCTTCTCAACCAGTCGACCTTTTTCTTTTCTTTTTCTCTGTGTCACTCCTTCGATTGCTCTCAATTGATGGGTTTCCAGGTTACTGCTACTGAAAGGTAAAGGTTTCTAACTCTCTTTTGCTCTCAATTATCCTGTAATTGTTCTAACTCTCTTCTTCTCTCTGTACTGAGTTTTAATGGCTGTCTTGTTAGTGTCTTCTTCATTGCACTTTCAGGGCCTGATCATATAAACTTCATCGAAACACGGAATCTTTTGTTTCTTCTTCTCTTTTGCTGGAGTTTTTTCTTTAATTTTCGGTAAAAATTTCTTACTAATCTTTGATTTTGGTTGTTTTCTCATTGGTTGATCTTTACGGCCCTCATGGAATCAAAGACCTGAAAGTTTAAAGGGAATTTTCCTTACTTTCTTGATAAAATTCAATTTAAAACATTCCAATAATTTTTTCCACCTTGTGATTGGTAATTTTCCACTTCTTAATTCTTTTTGAATAATTGAGTTATCTACTTCGTTATTAGATGATTATTGTTATGATTATTTGAAGAACAGCAACTTGTGTACATGGAGTTTATTTTGTTCTAATTGCGTGACAGGTTTTCGATGCTTAGTTGCATGTTAAACAGAAATCCAGAATGATCCTATCAATGCAAGAAAAGTCACAGTTTATTCCAATTTACAATCATTTTTTTCTTTTTCTATGTGTGTTTTTATCTTGTTAGGATTAGACTTGCTCATATTCATTTTCGTTCAGTATGTTGTTTTTGCTATTAGATTTTCATTTTTCTGGATTGTTCTTTTAAAAAATGAATGATTTTGCCTAGTAATCTAATTTAATTTGTGTTTTTATGTTATGGGGGGCTAAAATGATTAGTATTCTTCTCCAGCAAAGAGAATGAAGCCAGAGGTTTCTTCGTTGAATCCCTGTGCAGCATCATACATACCACTTGCCAAAAGGGAGGGTTCCATAGCTAAAGATATTAAGGCTGGAAATGAGTCTGCTTGGTTTGATCCTTCCTCACGTAGCAATGCTTCACTTGAATCTGCAATCCCTGGCATTGGAAACCACCTGGTTGCACTGAAAAGCGACCCTGGTCATGGTTCTTTGATGAAAAATCAGGGTGAAATGAGTGGCGAGCAGATTATGGATGAGGAATTCGACATGGATTTGGAGTATCTTCCCATGATGTTCCCCGGTTTGTCCAATGACTCTGTTCTGGATGTCTACATGGCTAATAATGGAGACTTAGAAGCCACTATTGACATGCTGAACCAACTTGAGGTAAATTTTGCCTATCTTTATTTTATAATTTATATAACTTGATTGTCTAAGTGGTCTTGCTGGATTCGTTTTCTATATTATTTTCATCTCGAATGTTTCCTATATTATTAGCTCCTCTTACTGTTCCATCCTGCAGATTTCCAAATGTCCCTCTATGAAAGTGCTAGTAGTGAAGTAATTGAATTTATGAATAATTTTCTGATGTTGTGGGTAACATATTTCACTTGTTTTAACTGTATGACATCAAAGAGTTAAGGATGTTAGTCTGCATTCAGGCCTATTTCAGCATAACCATGGTTTTTCTTCATTTGTTTTAATCCTCCCTGTGCAAATGATAGAGATTTTTCCACCTGTTTTTGTCTCCCACCTTTTGAACTTTCATATGATTTTATACATTGATTTATGTCAATGATTTCCCCACATATTTTGTTCTTATGGATCGTATACCTTCAGATGCTTTTATTGTTTTTATTCACCTCACTTTCAGTTGAATATATTATAACTAAGGGTTGTGTAGTGTTATCTTGTTCATATAAATTTGTTTGGAAATTTACCTATTCTATAATGCCATTAATAATGTATGCTAATTTGAATATTGGGGATAGGATGTTTTCCTCATGCTGCTTGCTTCTTGTTTACTCATTGTACGGCAAGTTCTTTCTTTGGTTTCATTGGAAGTGATTTCTGGAGTATTTGTGATTTTGATTCTTGAATTAGTTTATGGTTGGGATTAAAAAATGCACCTTTTTGCCCTTATTTCAGTATTCATGTACATTGGATAGTTCTCTTTGTTAGATGTACACTGTTGAGTCCTCTGACACTCTTCCCGACACATTAGATATCGGTGATATCTCTGAATTTATCTTTTCAGCAAACTGTGGTACTCTTAAACTGAAGAATGTGGCAGGTGAAACCGGCGCGTCTTCATCAGGCTCTACAGAATCAGCTGTTACCTCCTGACTGACATTATCAAAGGGGTTTCAGTGTTTCTAGTTTTAGTTGTATCTCTCAGTGGATAAGAAGTGTACACAAGTAGGGTTCTTCTTCAAGTTTGAGAAATGTAGTACTTTGCTTTTAACACTTGAAGGGTTTAACATTGGATGTGTAGTTGTATGCTGTAACATTTGTTTGGTCGCTCAACTTTTTCTACATTTGTTTGGCGATGGAAGAGTATTTGTTTTGTTTATGCCTTTGCTGGGGGTTCATTTTCTCTATATAATATAATAACTTATATTAGAAGTAAAATTGTATTTTGCTTTCTACTAAAAGAATGGGCAAATTAGTTCGTGTACGTAAGATTAAAGAGCAAACTAATCTTTTTGTTAAAAATTTCATCCATTTTTATAATTAAAACCGGTCTTTATATGTCGGCATGAGGTACACGTGGTACATTACATGTAATTGTCTGATTATTTTTATTGTTAACAATTGATCTTTTTACATAGTTTGTGATATATGCACAAATGAGGTGAAATTTATTAAATTTTATTCACTGAATCTATCAATTTTCAAATTTGGAAAATCAGTCGACTTGCAACGACTTTTTGGATAGGATCAAACATTCTTGGATTGAGATATTTTCATAGTGTTTGGAGATCTCTTAATATAAGAATATTAATTATTAAGAATTTTATTAAATTATATATTTTAATTATAATATATTTAATAATAATTATGTTTAAATATGATTAAAATATTTATTATTGATATTAATAATCTTATTAAAATTTAAATAACAATAACAATAATAATTTACCAAAACAAATTTCTGCTAATTATTAAGAATTTTATTAAATTATATATTTTAATTAAAATATATTTAAAAATAATTATTTTTAAATATGATTAAATTATTTATTATTGATAATAATAATCTTATTAAAATTTAAATAATAATAACAATAATCATTTACCAAAACAAATTTATGCTAAGGGTATTCTAGTCATTTTAGTTTTTTCCATTATGTTATTACACCTCTATTCCATTCAACCAAACACAAGATTACTATTACGCCTCTATTCCATTACATTCAACCAAACAGTTGATTTGCTATTACACCTCTAATCCAATACACCTCTAATCCAATACAGCTCTAATCCAATACACCTCTAATCCAATACAGCGAACCAAACGCACCCTTAAGATTGAAATAGATATTTAAAAATATAAATAGTGTTGCAATAAATTCATCAGTAATCACAATCTACATTCAATAATTAACCATTAAAATTAAGTTAGAAATTATATATAAAATTATATTTTAAAATATTATTTATTCAAATTCAATCTAATATCAATTATCATGTTTTAATTAAACTTATATATTATTATGTCTTAATTTCATAACCATAATTTAGTGAAACGCTATAAAATTTATGAAAATTTAAGAAATAATTAAATATACAATACTAGTGTGATGAACAGGGTAAAAAATTAGTTTCACTTATTTCAATATATTGAAAATTAACCTCTGTATGCAACGAACAAGTAAATTAAATAGAATTGAAAAGATCGAACACACAAAATTTAACGTGAAAAAACTCCTCAAATAAGGATAAAGAACTATAGGCAAAAGGAGAGTATAAAAGATGGAGAGAATTAAATGAAAACTCAAAGCTCCGCAAGAAAAATCCTTCGAAACAAAGAACAAAATTCTCTTAATCTAAATATTTCTGTTGTTGTAAAACCTGAAGTAACTAAATAGGTTGAAATTCGTAGCATATATGACTACAAGAACGCTAGTATAATCAGAATTTAAGTGGGATACTAAAACAAAGTTTAACTGGGAGAAAAAAGTTGAAAATTTTGGACTACACGTCGTGACGTGGCTTGATATGTCATTGGGACGAAGCCTTGTTGCTCACTGGGACAAGGAATACTGTTTGATCAAAATAAGAGGCACTCTCCCACACAATAGAAGATTTAAATTTATAAAATTTTGTAATATATATTTGGTTTAATTTAAAAAAAATAAACATATTATAACATAATACGAAGCGATGACACTAACAAGTGTTTATGAAATTGGTAACAGGAAGAAGCACATTAACCCAACATGCTCAACATGCAGATAAGAAAAGGAAAAAGCAAGCTGCCTCCAAAGCTAAAATTTTCATGTGGAAATGCACATATGAAGTTTTACCAGCACCTACCCACCTTAATCATAGAGGATTGAATCTCCCTTTTTGCCAAAGCCACCAAGAGAGCATAGAACACATGTTGAAATACATCCAAAACATGCATGATGATGGGATTCGTGGTGGATGGAAAGATGGGATTTGTGGCAATATAAAATTGAAGATAAGGCATAAGCTTATTTTATGTAACATATAAATGATGCTTTGGTGTTTGAATCATGTATACGTAATTTGCGTGTTAAATACATCCAAAACCTGAATGTTACTTAAATATGATTTAGCTAAGGCTTCTAATTTCTTTCGGTTATTTGCATATACAACCCTACAGTTTCATTAATGTTCTTAAGTATATATCACTTAACTTGATAAACTTAGAGATCTAATATTAGAATTTTAATGTCAAACTCTCTCGATAGTTTTAGTAATTCTAATACAACTCTTTCGCTTTTTGCCTCTATTGAATTCCACAATCTAATCACGCTAAGAATGTGATTGGTTGAGTGAAAACATGGAAAGATAAAAGAAAAGACTAAAATATATAGTGAAAAGAAAATAAATTTTGACAATCACAAAATGAAACTTAGAACTCAGTAGACGAACTTTGAACAATAGATAAAAACCGATACATTGATTTAAGCTCTTTTTACATCAAGAGTATTTATACATACCATTTCAGATATAATTAACTCAAACTAATTATAACAAGCCAGCTTACTAACACAATTGCCTCTGTCGAGTCACGTTGCTAAATCACTAACATTCACCCATCATCTTTATGTTTTTGTTCACTCATCAGGAACCTCCTTTACTCGCAATCGGTCTCACTTTGTTGACTCCAAAATTGATATTCGTAGGGAAAAAACAAGCAGTATTAAGATTAGTTTCAACTGCTTCAAACACTAAAAAAGAACAAGGCAAAAATATTCACTATGTTAACACATTGTACAACAAGTGATTTTAACCTCTAACAGACACCACCTCTAAATTTCCCCCCTTGAAAAATGAACAAAATAAAGTGCTCTTAATTTAGCGTACAACTTATACAAGTCTCAACAATATATAAGTAATTTAGACATGCTAGTATATCATATCAATTACAATCAATCTGTTATTCAATTCTGTTATTCAATTCCACACAATAAGAGGCACTCAAATTTGATCTACAATTCTGTTATTCAATTCCACGACTTAAGCACGTTAAAGGCAAAAAAGGGGAAAGAAACTATAGGGTGGTAACGGAGAGGAGTAAAGACCAAGCGATTAACATAGAACTGTTGGAAACGCGAATTAAGTCAACAAAGGAAATTAACCCCCTCTATGTATTGAAATGAATAATGATCCACAAAAATAAACTCCCTCCACCAACCCTCCTTCTGCTTTCAGAGAATAACAATATAAAAGGAAAATACGAGCACAACACAAATACTGCTACCAACATTAAACAAATATAGAAATAATAATGTTATTGTCGAAACCTTTATTTTAAAACGAAGACAGAGTCGCCACCAATGCTTTTTATCAAGGTGTGATTGGATCACCTCGAAATTTAATCATTTTAATAAAATAGTAAAATTACTAAAACTGTGATTTTCGGCCTACAAAATCCAAGAAGTAGGTTTGGGAGTCGATTACGTATGAGGAAGGATTAACACTTATAATGTCCAAAATTGGTACCTAATTGATTACTTGATGTCCTAGTGTCGAAAATTGAAAATTTAAGAAGAATTTAAAATGCCACCTCTTATATTTCGAATCAACTAAGAATAAGGGTCGTGTCCCGTAAGTTAGGGGCACAGCATCATGAATCCTCAAGAATAAAGAGTATTTGTCGTCTAATTATTATTTAAACCTTATAAATTTTGATCTTATTTAATAAGGATGTTCAATTACATTGGTTCAAGAAAAATGTCATACCCAGTGAGTTAGGGGCACAACTTCTCGAGTCCCCTAGATAAAGAACATTGCCTCGGTTTTAAAGACTACTTATGCATTGCGCAAAAACCGATGCTACTCTAATGCTACATGCGATTAACTTATTTGAGCGTGGTACAAAATAAACAAGTGTATGTAAGCATAATATACAATAAAATAAAATAGCTACATAGATACAAATGAAATAATATTATAATAAAAGAATAAAATGATTGTAGTAATAGTAATGAGGGTAAAATAGTCAATGACGATAATAATAACATGATAGTAATAATAGTAATTATAACCATGACATAATTAACACCATATTTAATGACAAAAATTTAAAAATATAACCACTCAAGGATGAAAATAAAAATTGCATAGATTAAAGGGGCAAAAATGTAAATATTCATAAATTAAAAGTGCTGAAAATTAAAAAGCAGAAAATAAAGGGGGTGAATTAAATAAATAAAAGACTAAATTGAGACTAAATGAAACTGAAAGTATAAATGACAAGAAAAACAAAAAAAGGATAAATTAAAATAAATTAAAATGTAGGGATTAAAAGGACAATTATCCTAATCCTCTATACACGTGTCACTCCCCAAAGGGTCAACGGTAAGAGGACCAAAAATAAAAAAAATTAAATTAAATGGTGGAATTTAAAAAGAAAAAAATCAAATTCAAGACAATATTAAAAGTGCCTAAAAGTGGAAGGACCTAGGCAAAAATTATCTCATCCTAAAAAAAGCACGCAGATCCTGAGGGGATCCGGGTCGAGTCGTCGGGTTACATCAAAATAACGTCTTTTTGGGACTTCTGAGACCAAGTCAAAACGGCGTCGTGTCACACACCCTATTTAAGTTTAAAAAATTTGAAAAAAAAAAATTTGTGCTCTGTTCTTTTTTTTTTAACTTCCTTCGTTTTTTCTTTTCTCTCATTATCCCCAGGTCGGTCATAGGGGCGGTGTGGCTTCACCTTGACCGTCGGTCATTGGCAACAGAGACCGCCGCCTCTGATAGCCGGATGAAATTGGCCCTTACAGTTACATTTACCATGCACAAGAAGCATGAACACTGATAGCGTCGGCTATAAATACAAATCTAAAGTGGTGGGCTATTAGGCTAAATAACAATACATATATAAGCAAACAAACAAGCTTGAGATTCAATCCCAACCTAATAGAATAATGCAGTATAAGCTAAGGTTGTTCCTGCCTCTAGGCAACAGTAGTGGAAGCACGGTAAAGACTTGGAACTACGACAAGATCGTTTTTCCTTCTCACAGATACACCAAACACCTCAGTCATGTCTATATCTTCCTGCTTCATTCCCCTTGGTAGCTTCCAATCAAAATGGAACAACAGTTGAGCAAGCGGTAGCTCTGCAGTTGGCAGAGCAAATAATATGCCTGGACATACCCTCCTTCCTGCCCCAAATGGGATGAACTCGAAATTTGTCCCTATGAAATCAACTGAACTGTTGACAAACCTTTCAGGCTCAACTTTTCAGGCTCAACCCAATGATTAGGATCTCTCCCGATTGCCCATGCATTCACAATGACTCTGGTCTTTGCAGGTATTTCAAATCCATTAACCACACAATTCTTCATACTTTCTCTTGGAATCAATAAAGGTATAACAGGGTGCAGTCTTAAGGTTTCTTTTATAACACACTTGAGATATTTAAGTTGATGAATGCCTGTTTCATCTACATTTCCTTTGCCTTGGAATACCTGCCTTACCTCTGCTTGTGCTTTTGTCATAACTCTTGGGTTTTTAATCATTTCCGACAATGCCCACTCTACAGCTCCTGCTGATGTCTCACTTCCGGCACTGAAAATGTCCTAAAACAACATAATAAATAACATCATGGCCATTAAAATTTGTGAACAACTACCAAAATCCAGGTGAATGTAATAAAAGAAAATGGACTCACTAAGATGACGGCTTTGACGTTGTTGTCAGTCAAGGGAAATTCACCATCCTCCTGAATCCTTAAAAGAACATCAACCAGATTTTCCTTGTTTTCATCTTTACTTCTGCCTTTTGCTCTACTTTCTTTGTGATCGTTAACAATATTCCCAAGTATCATGTCAGCTTCTCCATGAATCTTTTCAACTTTATGCTTTAGACCCAAAACAGTATCCAGAAATTTAAGTGAAGGAAAAAGTTCGGAAACAAAGAAACTAGAATTCACCTTGGTTTCCTCTGTAACAACTGATATGAAGGCTTCTTGATCTTTGCATTTCTTGCCAAAGGCTGCCCTCGCTGTTATGCCATAACTCAGTGAAAAGACTTTGTGGCTCAGATTCACAGCCGATCCTTCATTTGGTTTTATGGTTTCGACGAGATTCAGCACTTCCTCTTCTCTTATGGATTGGAAGGAAGCGACCCGAGTCGCATTCAGAAGCTCCGATGTGCAAATTTTTCGCAGATTTCTCCAATAGTTTCCATATGGTGTAAAGGCAATATCAGTGCACCCGTAAGTTAGAATCTTAGCCGAAGCGAGAACAGGCCTATTAGCAAAGACAATATCATGGGTTTTCATAATATCTTTAGCCATTTCTGCAGAAGAAACGACGACAGTGGAAATTTGACCGAGTTGCAGGTGCATGATGGCGCCATATTTCGTAGCCAAGTCACGTAGGGTGTGATGGGGTAGACCAGGACCGGCGAGCTGGTGCAGATTTCCGATCAAAGGTAATTCCTAGCTTTAGATTTCCTTATACTAGTGATTGCTGCCATAAACAAAACCAGGAAGAAGGTGATGAGGACCTGGAATAAGGATATCTGCAACTCCATTGTTAGTTAGTAACATAAAGAAGACAAGCTCGAAAGGAAGATATCAAATGAACTGATTTGTTCTTCTTCTTCTCTGGGGGAAATAAGGCGAAAATTACAGGTGACGTGTCTTTTCATTTACCGGTATGATTTCAAATTATTTCCACATTTTTTGTAATAAAATGATATTTCCATGTTTAAAAAATGTCATGTATTTTACTATTACATATAATTATTATTAAAAATTAAAATAAATTTTAAAACTTTAAAATAAATAAATTACACTTAAAAACATACCGTCAAACTGAATTTCCATTCAATATTTTCGGCTTTTAAAAATGGAAATCCAATCTGACTATGTCTAAAAAAACAAAACAAAAACTGTGTTCAATTCGATTCGAAAAACTCGAAAGAAAAAATTTAAATTTTGAGTTGTTTGATTCAAGTTATTTGAATTAAATGAATCAACTCGAAATTTTTTTAAATTTTAAGTTCAAGTTGAATTTTTAAATTCGAATAATTTAATTAAATCGAATATATTATTTTAATAAATTAAAATTATATTATTATTTTTCATCTACCCAAAACCCTTTTGGTCCTATTTCATTTCTTCTCCCAAAATCAAACCCCTCGACCCCCTAAATTAAAGTATCAAACCCTCCTTCCTTCTTTAGTCTTCTTCTGTTCTTTATCATTCTCTGGGTTTATTCATTTCCTTGTGGGCTGTTTCTCACCTGTTTTCTCTGGGTTGTACTTGTTTCATCAGGTAATTTCTTTTTTTTTGTTCTGTTAATCCTTTTAGGGCTTTTTGAATTTTTTTTTGTTCATTTGTTGCCATTTTTACAACTTTGATTATTCCTGTCTTCTTCCTTTAACCATAAATTTTTTGTTCTATTGACTGTAGTATATTCTTAATTTGTGAATTCCATTGGAAAATCTATCTGGATTTTCCTTAAAATATAATTTCCATTGAATATCTATACACAATTTTCCTTTATATATATGAGCTCAACCAGAACCATTTGAAGTATTTTTCTTCTTAATTTTTGGTGAGTATTTTTTTGTTGTTTTAAGCTTTTAGGGTTTGTGTTTAAAATCGACTTTGTTAGAGGTTTTTAACATTGAAAAGAAGAGAAATTTTGTCTTCCACCATTAATGGCATGTGTTGATGTTGTTCTGGATTGTGTTGGAGCAGCCTACCTCCAAAGAAACCTTGTCTACTTAAATGTCGATGGTAGACTTTTCATCATTGGGTCCATAACTGAATTTGTTGCAGAACTAAACATCGCAGCTATGTTCGAAAAACGATTTTCAATACAAGGTATTAATCATGTTATAAACAACTGCCGACCAAACCCTTTACTGTATATTAATATGTTGCAAGACAATTGAAAGTGGGAAGCCTTAAAAATGAATGCATCCTTTTAGGGAAAGTCACCTTCTCTAAGCGACGAAACGGGTTGTTGAAGAAGGCTTATGATGGATGCTCGTGAGAAGAAGTATAAGGCTCTCCTCAACGATTGTATGGTAAACGGGACATCGAGTAAGTGAAATACTTACTAATAGAACTAGATTGTCAATAAGTTTCCTGATGGTTTAATATAGATCGATTGTTGTTATTTGGCTATTTGTTTGTGTTGTAACTGAACGTTAGCTTCTTATTTGATGTCTTCATTGTTTTCTCAACCAATAATTAATGGATATACTGATGAAAATTGTTGATTTAGCTTCAATTTATGATTCTTTGGCTATTACTGAAATATTCTTCCCATGTGTTCATGTTGTTTCTCATCTAACTCATTTAAATAGAAAAATTACATTGTTACTTTAGCACTTGTTAATGTAGTTGAATTTTAAACTAGAAGGCCTGATGATGAGGCATTTAGTTCGGATGATGATGAATGAGGCTTGCTGCATATTATATATGTTAGAGCAGTTGATGAATGCAATTGTCCCAGAATTTTTTGATGTCATTGGAAACAGGTAAACAACATGTTGGCAACACATTCACTGAATGCAAATTACCAAGTGATGTAATGGACAACAAACTAATACCATGTTGTCAACGTGTTGACTGCTTCTATTAGGATTTTGTATATAAACTAATAAGTTCATTATTCAGTGGTAATTTTGTATTAATATGATTAGTTTATGTTAGTTAACTATTCAATTAATATCGTCTCGAACTTATCCAAACTCAACACATACAAATTTGCTTATATTTCACCAAAATAGGCTCTTCAAAAGTCGGGAAAAAAAGTCATAAAAAAATGGGACCTAAACCAACTATGTAAGGTGTTGGCACAGGTAAGGCTTATCCTAACCTGTTTAAAGTTTCCTTAGACGAGTCAATCTCAATCTTTTTAAGGTGGCATAGAGTGGTCTATCCCAACTCTTTAAAAGTAGGTATATGAATGCTTTATTCCGACCTTTTTTGGGTCACTTATTTCCTCCTATCCCAACCTTTTTTAAAGGTTGGCATTGACTAGATCTTTGCCAACCTTTCAAAAAGGTCGACACCCTATATTGAATTATGCTAACGCTTTTTTCAAAGCGTTGCGGTACCTATACTAACGGTGCTAACAACGATGTTTTTGGAATCGTCGAGATAATCTATGTCAATTTTTTCTACGTCGTCCTAAGTAAAAAAAATGTCATCGTTGGCCTATTTTGTTGTAGTGATTACAATAAAAATTGTTGCATATGGCATAGAATTGCAGAATGAGTTTTAATTGCAGCAGTCACATACACTAATAAGATTGAAATAGATATTTAAAAATATAAATAGTGTTGCAATAAATTCATTAGTAATTACAATATTTAAATTTAATCAACAATTTACATTCAATAATTAACAATTAAAATTAAGTTAGAAATTATATATAAAATTATATTTTAAAATATTATTTATTCAAATTCAATCTAATATCAATTATCATGTTTTTAATTAAACTTATATATTATTATGTCTTAATTTCATAACCATAATTTTAGTGAAACGTTATAAAATTTATGAAAATTTTAAGAAATAATTAAATATACAATACTAGTGTGATGAACAGGGTAAAAAAATTAGTTTTCACTTATTTCAATATATTGGAAATTAACCTCTGTATGCAACGAACAAGTAAATTAAATAGAATTGAAAAGATCGAACACGCAAAATTTAACGTGAAAAAACTCCTTAAATAAGGATAAAGAACTATAGGCAAAAGGAGATTTCACTATAATAAAGGAGAGTATAAAAAATGGAGAGAATTAAAAAAAAAACCCGAAGCTCCGCAAGAAAAATCTTTTGAAACAAAGAACAAAATTCTCTCAATCTAAATATTTTTGTTGTTGTAAAACCTGAAGTAACTAAATAGGTTGAAATTCGTAGCATATATGACTACAAGAACACTAGGATAATCAGAATTTAAATGGGATACTAAAACAAAATTTAACTGGGAAAAAAAAAGTCAAAAAATTTAGACTACACGTCGTGACATGGCTTGATATGTCATCGTGACGAAGCCTTGTTGCTCACCGGGACGAGGTGTACTGTTTGATCAAAATAAGAGGCACTCTCCCACACAATAGAAGACTTAAATTTATAAAATTTTATAATATATATTTGGTTTAATTTTAAAAAATAAACATATTATAACATAATACGGAGCGTTGACAGTAACAAGTGTTTATGAAATTGGTAACAGGAAGAAGCACATTAACCCAACATGCTCAACATGCAGATAAGAAAAGGAAAAGCAAGCTGCCTCCAAAGCTAAAATTTTCATGTGGAAATGCACATATGAAGTTTTACCAGCACCTACCCACCTTAATCATAGAGGATTGAATCTCCCTTTTCGCCAAAGCCACCAAGAGAGCATAGAACAGATGTTGAAATACATCCAAAACATGCATGATGATGGGATTCGTGGTGAATGGAAAGATGGATTTGTGGCAATATAAAATTGAAGATAAGGCATAAGCTTATTTTATATAACATATAAATGATGCTTTGGTGTTTGAATCATGTATACGTAATTTGCGTGTTAAAATACATCCAAAACATGCATGTTACTTAAATATGATTTAGCTAAGGCTTCTAATTTCTTTCGGTTATTTGCATATACAACCCTACAGTTTCATTAATGTTCTTAAGTATATATCACCTAACTTGATAAACTTAGAGATCTAATATTAGAATTTTAATGTCAAACTCTCTCGATATTTTTAGTAATTCTAATACAACTCTTTCGCTTTTTGCCTCTATTGAATTCCGCAATCTAATCACGCTAAGAATGTGATTGGTTGAGTGAAAAGATGGAAATAAAAGAAAAGACTAAAATATGTAGTGAAAAGAAAATAAATTTTGACAATCACAAAATGAAACTTAGAACTCAGTAGAAGAACTTTGAACAATAGATAAAAACCGATACATTGATTTAAGCTCTTTTTACATCAAGAGTATTTATACATACTATTTCAGATATAATTAACTCAAACTAATTATAACAAGCCAGCTAACTAACACAATTGCCTCTGTCAAGTCACGTTGCTAAATCACTAACATTCACCCATCATCTTTATGTTTTTGTTCACTCATCAGGAACCTCCTTTACTCGCAATCGGTCTCACTTTGTTGACTCCAAAATTGATATTTGTAGGGAAAAAACAAGCAGTATTAAGATTAGTTTCAACTGCATCAAGCACTGAAAAAGAACAAGGCAAAAAAAAACGATGAATACATTATATATTTTATGTAGTTCGTTTTCCCTACATCTTTAGGGCCTTGCTCAAAAAGAATATTCACTATGTTAACACATTGTACAACAAGTGATTTCAACCTCTAACATACACCAAATTAGACTTTTCATTTTTGTACTTAAGATCCAAACAACTCTCCTCTAAGTTTTCCCCCTTAAAAAATGAACAAAATAAAGTGCTCTTAATTTAGTGTACAACTTATACACGTCACAACAATATATAAGTAATTTAGACATGCTGGTATATCACATCAATTACAATCAATCTTTTCTTGAAACTAGCATAATAATATACATAAATAATACCTTCAAAATTGCTTAAGATAAGTCTTGAATCTTCAGTAAATACTTTCAACTTCTACCTAAATTTAAGAAGTTGATTCCTTTTATTCAAATTCAAATAAATCTCTAAGATTTGTTGCTATCTTTCATTTAAATATTAAGAATGGACTAATTGTCATCCAAGATATAGTTAATTTTAACGATGGCAAGTTTTCTAAGTAAATAGTACCAATCAGTTGACATTGGTCCAGCCACTACTTAAAATCTGTCTCAACAAAAATATTCAAATTTAAATATTATTTCAATCACATTAAATTTAAAATTTTTTAATTTGCGATATTATCACCTATTATCCCAAAATAAAAATGATTTAGCTTTACCGATTGAGTTTTAATTCGATTGATTTAGGCATTAATACTAGTGTAAGAGTACATGGATTGAAAATGCGCCGAAACATTATACAAAAAAAGAAAAAAAAACATATATGATAATAACCTATTTAAAAAAATTATCTTTATAAGTTATACTTTTATTTAGCAACTTCATATTTCAGTACTCAATTCTGATCTACAAGTCTTTTATTCAATTCCACGACTTAAGCACGTTAAAGGCAAAAAAGGGGAAAGAAACTATAAGGTGGTAACGGAGAGGAGGAAAGACCAAGCGATTAACATAGCACTGTTGGAAACGCGAATTAAGTCAACAAAGGAATTAACCCCCTCTATGTATTGAAATGAATAATGATCCACAAAAATAAACTCCTTCCACCAACCCTCCTTCTGCTTTCAGAGAATAACAAATATAAAAGGAAAATACGAGCACAACACAAATACTGCTACCAACATTAAACAAATATAGAAATAATAATGTTATTGTCGAAACCTTTTCCTTGCCTCCCAACTTTTATTTTAATACGAAGACAGAGTCGCCACCAATCTTTTTATCGAGGTGTGATTGGATTACTTCGAAATTTAATCATTTTAATAAAATAGTAAAATTACTAAAACAGTGATTTTCGGTCTACAAAATCTAGGAAGTAGGTTCGGGAGTCAATTACGTATGAGGAAGGATTAGTACCCTCATAATGCCCAAAATTGGTACCTAGTTGATTGATGTCTTACTGTCGAAAATTGAGAATTTGAAAAGAATTTAAAATGCGACCTCTTATATTTCGAGTCAACTAAGAATAAGGGTTGTGTCCCGTAAGTTAGGGGCACAACATCATGAATCCCCGAGAATAAAGAGTATTTATCGTCTAATTTTTATTTAAACCTTATAAATTTTGATCTTAATAAGGATGTTCAATTACATTGGTTTGAGGAAAATGTCATACCCCATGAGTTAGGGGCACAACTTCTCGGGTCCTCTAGATAAAGAACATTGCCTCGATTTTAAAGACTACTTATGCATTGTTCAAAAACTGATGCTACACTAATGCTACATGCGATTAACTTATTTGAGCGTGGTACAAAATAAACAAGTGTATGTAAGCATAATATACAATAAAATAAAGGCAAAAATAAAATAGCTACATAGATACAAATGAAATAATATTATAATAAAAGAATAAAATGAATGTAGTAATGGTAATGAGGGTAAAATAGTCAATGACGATAATAATAACATGATATTAATAATAGTAATAATAGTAATTATAACCATGACATAATTAACACCATATTTAATGACAAAAATTTAAAAATATAACCACTCAAGGATGAAAATAAAAATTGCATAATTTAAAGGGGCCAAAATGTAAATAGTCATAATTTAAAAGTGCTGGAAATTAAAAAGCCGAAAATAAAGGGGGTGAATTAAATAAATAAAAAACTAAATTGAGACTAAATGAAACTGAAAGTATAAATGACAAGAAAAACAAAAAAAGGATAAATTAAAATAAATTAAAATGTAGGGATTAAAAGGACAATTATCCTAATCCTCTATACATGTGTCACTCCCCAAAGGGTCAACGGTAAGAGGACCAAAAATAAAAAAAATTAAATTAAATTGTGGAATTTAAAAAGAAAAAGAAAATCAAATTCAAGACAACATTGAAAGTGCCTAAAAGTGGAAGGACTTAGGCAGAAATTATCCCGTCCTTAAAAAAGCACGCGGGTTGAGTCTTCAGGCTATATAAAAACGACATTTTTTTGGGGCTTTTGAGACCAAATGGCGTCGTGTCGCACACTGTGATATCCCGAAATAGGGCCTAACCGGAATAGTAGTTTCGTAACCACAAATCCGAAGTGAAATGGTTTAATTTTATAAATTTTTATTAGTTAGTGATTGATTGGAATATTGTGTGAAAATATGGATTGGAAATTTTAATGATTTAGTGCCTAATTGAATTTTTAGGATTAAATTGAGAAAAATGTAAAGTGTGTCTAATTAGTGATTAAATGACTTAATTGAATTATTGCATGAAATTGGAAGTGTTTATGTGACAACTAGACAATAAATTAGTGCTATGGACACAAAAGGGTAATTCTAGGAAAATATCTAAGTAATGGGTCAAGGGCATTTTTGTCCAAATTGAGAAAAAGACAAAATAAAGTGAAAATAAGTGTCCATCTTCTTCAAAATCAGACGCTTTCTGCCAAAAAAAAATTCATGTCACCATAGCTAGGGTTCTTGATTTTCTAAGCTCAATTGTAAGTGATTTCTTGCCCCGTTTTTAATTATTTTCGTATTTTTATGCTTATTGAAGCTTGAATTTCATGTTTCTACCATTTAATTTAAATGAAATTAAAGTTTAAAAATTGACCCATTCATGATATAATTGTAAATTGATTAGTGATGTTAGATAATGATTGTTTGAAGTGTTAATTACAAGTTTTACTAGATGAATTTCAATGAAAATGTTGAAAATGGACTAAATTGTGAAAGATGGTAAAGTGTGCATGAAGTTGTGATTTTATGAAATTGGGGGCTGTTATGAGCATGAAATTGATTTAGTGAAGTTTGAAATTTAAGAATTTAGTGAATTTTATTTTTACGAGCTTTGGGACAAAAGTAGAATTTTTAAAAAGTTATGGAAAAAAATGTAAGTTCGTCAAAATATTGTGTATGAGTTGTATTTGAATGAAATATTGATAAAATGCATTAAATTGGGTTAATATAGATCAAGAAAGAAGAAATAGTGGAAGTGATCGGGGAAAAGAGAAGGTTATCGACTAATTTACAAAAATAGTCATTTTGCATCCGAGGTAAGTTATGTGTAGATAATAGCAATATATTTTTATAAATTGTGAATTACATTGATATGTGAATCAATATTGAATGTGGAAGGAAAATTGTTCATGAATTATTCAAGTGATAAAGTGTTAAGTGTAAATTCCCGGTTGAACTTATGAATAGAAGTGGATACAAGTGACATGTCACTAGAGATCAGTGTTACAGTGTTACAGTGAGTCCCGGGTGCTGGGTGATCTAACATGTGTTGCAGACACCTGACAGCTTGTGTGAGCAGGCCCGTGGACATTTCCAGTGTTATTGATCAGTGGTAGCTTCGGCTACATTTCAGTGGTAGCTGCGGCTACATATCAGTGGTAGCTTCGGCTACATATTAGTGTGGCACTTATGTGCTAATTCTCTACGTATCCGTGTATATTTCGAGTATTCAACGGGATTAATAATGAGTTAAAGTGAATATGAAATGAAGTGTGTATGCTGGTACAATTGAAAAAATGAGCATATGTGATAAAGGTTAAGTGTGAAAATGTATATGCAAGTGAATTGGTAATATTGTGCATGTGTAAGTGATTGAAATTGCTAAGAAATGTTTTGATTAGTTATATGTTAAAAGTGTTAATTATTAAATGAGTACCTATTATTTACATGTAACTTACTAAGCTATTAGTAGCTTACACCTTTTTCTTTTCCTTTGTTTTATAGTGTTTCGAGCTTGCTCGAATTGGAGATCGTCGAAGCTCGTATCACACTATCAACAGATATCTAGGTATTATGTGTTTTTAAAACATTTAAAGCTATGGCATGTATAGAGTCTTAATCATTTTGAGTATGTTCATATGATATGGCTAAGATTAGTTATTGAAATGGTTAGTAAAGACTATGTTTTGGTGTTATGTATGGGTAAATGATAACTATAAATAGTAGAAATGGAATTAGAGAGTGAATGATATATAGAATTAAAGCTTATCAAGTCTATTTTTACATGAAAGAAACGGTGTAGGCAAAGGAATTTTATATTTTGAGATATTTGAATTTAAGTGAGACAGGGTCAGAATGGTTTTTGAAGTCCCCTGTTCTGAATTTAAAAAATCATTATAAATTGTACAGAAATAATTATAGGTCATAATTTATATGTCTAGATTCCTTAATGAGTCTATTTTCAAAAGAAACAAATGATAACCTTATATTAATTCTTTACAATGATATACTTTATTTTTAGTGCCAAGAGGTCAGAACTGTCAAGTAGTGAAACAGGGGAGATTTTAATGAATAAACTGTACTAATTGGCTAAACCAAAAATTCTAAAAATTTTATGGTAAGAAGGTATATGAGTTTAGTTTCAGGAAAAATTTACGGATTTAAATTTTGGGTTTTGTAACTCAAGATATAATTAAATTAGCGACAGTCGCGCAGGTGGACAGTTTTGTTGTGAATAGTAAATTTAATTTTAAAAGCAAATTTTTATGCTCCAATTTGGTAAGTTAAATTGGATGACATCTCGTACTCGATTCCGGTGACAGTCTCGGGTAAGGGGTGTTATACACACCCTATTTAAGTGAAAAAAATTTGAAAAAAAAAATTTGTGCTCTGTTCTTTTTTTTTTTTAACTTCCTTCGTTTTTTCTTTTCTCTCATTATCCCCAGGTCGGTCATAGGGGCGGTGGGGCTTCACCTTGACCGTCGGTCATTGGCAACAGAGACCGCCGCCTCTGATAGCCGGACGAAATTGGCCCTTACAGTTACATTTACCATGCACAAGAAGCATGAACACTGATAGCGTCGGCTATAAATACAAATATAAAGTGGTGGGCTATTAGGCTAAATAACAATACATATATAAGCAAACAAACAAGCTTGAGATTCAATCCCAACCTAATAGAATAATGCAGTATAAGCTAAGGTTGTTCCTGCCTCTAGGCAACAGTAGTGGAAGCACGGTAAAGACTTGGAACTACGACAAGATCGTTTTTCCTTCTCACAGATACACCAAACACCTCAGTCATGTCTATATCTTCCTGCTTCATTCCCCTTGGTAGCTTCCAATCAAAATGGAACAACAGTTGAGCAAGCGGTAGCTCTACAGTTGGCAGAGCAAATAATATGCCTGGACATACCCTCCTTCCTGCCCCAAATGGGATGAACTCGAAATTTGTCCCTATGAAATCAACTGAACTGTTGACAAACCTTTCAGGCTCAAACTTTTCAGGCTCAACCCAATGATTAGGATCTCTCCCGATTGCCCATGCATTCACAATGACTCTGGTCTTTGCAGGTATTTCAAATCCATTAACCACACAATTCTTCATACTTTCTCTTGGAATCAATAAAGGTATAACAGGGTGCAGTCTTAAGGTTTCTTTTATAACACACTTGAGATATTTAAGTTGATGAATGCCTGTTTCATCTACATTTCCTTTGCCTTGGAATACCTGCCTTACCTCTGCTTGTGCTTTTGTCATAACTCTTGGGTTTTTAATCATTTCCGACAATGCCCACTCTACAGCTCCTGCTGATGTCTCACTTCCGGCACTGAAAATGTCCTAAAACAACATAATAAATAACATCATGGCCATTAAAATTTGTGAACAACTACCAAAATCCAGGTGAATGTAATAAAAGAAAATGGACTCACTAAGATGACGGCTTTGACGTTGTTGTCAGTCAAGGGAAATTCACCATCCTCCTGAATCCTTAAAAGAACATCAACCAGATTTTCCTTGTTTTCATCTTTACTTCTGCCTTTTGCTCTACTTTCTTTGTGATCGTTAACAATATTCCCAAGTATCATGTCAGCTTCTCCATGAATCTTTTCAACTTTATGCTTTAGACCCAAAACAGTATCCAGAAATTTAAGTGAAGGAAAAAGTTCGGAAACAAAGAAACTAGAATTCACCTTGGTTTCCTCTGTAACAACTGATATGAAGGCTTCTTGATCTTTGCATTTCTTGCCAAAGGCTGCCCTCGCTGTTATGCCATAACTCAGTGAAAAGACTTTGCGGCTCAGATTTACAGCCGATCCTTCATTTGATTTTATGGTTTCGACGAGATTCAGCACTTCCTCTTCTCTTATGGATTGGAAGGAAGCGACCCGAGTCGCATTCAGAAGCTCCGATGTGCAAATTTTTCGCAGATTTCTCCAATAGTTTCCATATGGTGAAAAGACAATATCAGTGCACCCGTAAGTTATAATCTTAGCTGAAGCGAGAACAGGCCTATTAGCAAAGACAATATCATGGGTTTTCATAATCTCTTTAGCCATTTCTGCAGAAGAAACGACGACAGTGGAAATTTGACCGAGTTGCAGGTGCATGATGGCGCCATATTTCGTAGCCAAGTCACGTAGGGTGTGATGGGGTAAACCAGGACCGGCGAGCTGGTGCAGATTTCCGATCAAAGGTAATTTCCGTGGCCCTGGAATCAACCCTTGAGTTAAATTCCTAGCTTTAGATTTCCTCATACTAGTGATTGCTGCCATAAACAAAACCAGGAAGAAGGTGATGAGGACCTGGAATAAGGATATCTGCAACTCCATTGTTAGTTAGTAACATAAAGAAGACAAGCTCGAAAGAAAGATATCGAATGAACTGATTTGTTCTTCTTCTTTGGGGGAATAAGGCTAAAATTACAGGTGACGTGTATTTTCATTTACCGGTATGATTTCAAATTATTTCCACATTTTTTGTAATAAAATGATATTTCCATGTTTAAAAAAAGTCATGTGTTTTACTATTATGTATAATTATCATTATTAAAAATTAAAATAAATTTTTGTCATGGGACACACTTAAAAACATAAAGTCAAACTGAATTTCCATTCAATATTTTCGGCTTCTAAAAAAACCAAAACAAAAACTGTGTGGTTAGATTTCATTTTGGCCAAGGTTTTTGAATTAAATTATGCATATTTCATAGTACTTGTTTACATGTAACAAGAATAGTTTTCCACAAGAAAAAAGCCGTAATTTACATGATTATCTAAACTTACTACAAATTTATATGATCCAAATCTCAAATCCATTTATTATGTTGGTTTCCAAACACATAATTTGTGTGTTTAAATACATCCAAAATTTATCTATTTCATATAACTAAGCTCATATATGATTTAGCTATATGGGTTTAAGCTTTTATTTTCTTTTGGTTACTATTTTAGAAAATTGTACTACCAAGCTCAGAACAAGTAGTAACATTGTTTCATTCAAAATAACAATTGTGCGAGAATAGCTATATCCGAAACAACTATTTTCAAAATAGGGTTTCAATTAAGAGCAAGTGCCATCTAGTGTAGATGTCATTTGAAAATAGCTCATTTTTTGGATAACGAAGATTTGGAACAACTCTTGTTTCGAACAATTGTTATGTTCATAACAACTATGGTTTGGAACAATTTCTATTTAGAACAATTATGTTTCTAAGAAGAGTCATTATTTAGAGTAAGCTCTTCCAAGAAAAGCATCACCACAGAACAACTCTTGTTAAAATAAACTCTATGTTGCGAACAATTCATGTTTTGAACAAGCTAAAATGATCCTTATTCAGAAACAACTCTCGTTCAAGGACAACTCTTCTTTAAGAATACATTGTGTTCTAAAAGATGTTTTGCATATGTGTTATAGGGTACTACTTCACCAAAGTAGAAGATGTGAAAATAATCCTATAACATGGCCGGGTTCATAAGTAGTCTTTACTCTTGGAATATTCCAGAGGGCCTGGATTGGTGGACCAGATATGGAGGAAGTTAAGAGGTTTCCTCTTAACCTTTTCCTTAGCATTGAGGGCTTTTTCCTTCTTTCAAAAACATAGTGAACTCTTATTCTATCACACCCTATGTTGACACCATTTTTTGGGATGAAAAATGGGGTCGACTTGGGTTTTGAAAAATGAAAACGAAAATGGGAGTCGCCACCGATCCTTTTTGATGAGGTGTGATCGGATCACCTTGAAAAGATGGTTGTTTTTAATAAACTATTTAATTTTATTAAAACAACGAGTTTGGTCCATGAAATTTAGAAAACGGCTTCGGGAGTCGGTTACGTACGAGGAAGGATTAGCACCCTCGTTACGCCTAAAATTGGTACCTAGTTGATTACTTAACGTCTTAGTGTCGAAAAACTGAAAACTTTAAAGAGATTTAAAATACGATCCTAAAAAAAACTTAAATGACATGGATTAAGATTCAAGAGGATATTTGGCTATTCGGTCAATCGAGAAATCGAAACCCAGCGCATTAGGGCACGTTCCTCGAATTTCCAAACGCA
Source organism: Gossypium hirsutum (assembly GCF_007990345.1). Taxonomy (NCBI): domain Eukaryota; kingdom Viridiplantae; phylum Streptophyta; class Magnoliopsida; order Malvales; family Malvaceae; genus Gossypium; species Gossypium hirsutum. The sequence continues at coordinate 54,043,616 of NC_053441.1, read as the reverse complement.
AAACATTGCCTTATTTTAAAATTTTTTAAAAGGATATTTAGCCATTTGGTTGAACGAGAAAAATCGACACCCAGCACCTTAGGGCATGTTTTCTCGAATTTCCAAACGCAAAACATTGTCTTATTTTAAAATTTTTTAAAAGGATATTTAGCCATTTGGTTGAACGAGAAAAATCGACACCCAGCACATTAGGACACGTTTTCTCGAATTTCCAAACGCAAAACATTACCTTATTTTAAAATTTTTAAAAGGATATTAAGCCATTTGGTTGAATGAGAAAAATCGACACCCAGCACCTTAGGGCACGTTTTCTCGAATTTCCCAATTGCAAAACATTGCCTTATTTTAAAATTTTTAAAAGGATATTAAGTCATTTGGTTGAACGAGAAAATTTGACACCCAGCACCTTAGGGCATGTTTTCTCGAATTTCCAAACGCAAAACATTGCCTTATTTTAAAATTTTTTAAAAGGATATTTAGCCATTTGGTTGAACGAGAAAAATCGACACCCAGCACATTAGGGCACGTTTTCTCGAATTTCCAAACGCAAAACATTGCCTTATTTTGAAATTTTTAAAAGGATATTAAGCCATTTGGTTGAATGAGAAAAATCGACACCCAGCACCTTAGGGCACGTTTTCTCGAATTTCCCAATCGCAAAACATTGCCTTATTTTAAAATTTTTAAAAGGATATTAAGCCATTTGGTTGAACGAGAAAAATTGAAACCCAGCACCTTAGGGCATGTTTTCTCGAATTTCCCAATCGCAAAACATTGCCTTATTTTAAAATTTTTAAAAGGATATTAAGCCATTTAGTTAAACGAGAAAAATCGACACCCAGCACCTTAGGGCATGTTTTCTCGAATTTCCAAACGCAAAACATTGCCTTATTTGAATTTTTTTTTCATTTTTGATAAATCCGAGTAAAATGTAAGATAATGATAATAATGATAATGTAAATATCACAAGCAAAATAAGAAAAGATAAATAAATAAGATGGCAAATATATAATGAAAAGAAATCAACAAATAAAAGTAAATAAACAAATAAAAAAATTAAAACACTTAAATAAAATAATAATAATGAGCATGTAAATAAATAAATAAATCAACACCTAATAAAACAATAGTAGTGAATAACATTATAATATATATATATGTATGTATGAATGAATTTTAAAAAAAAAAGTATATAAAAAGGTTTGTTTTAAATTATAAATATTGTATATAAGTAGGTATATGTATTTATGAAAAATAAAAATATGTATATAGATATATAGATATGTATATAATTTGTAAAATATGTAAAAATATATAACTATATATAAGTTATAAAAAATAATGTATGTATATCATAAAAATAAATACATGTATATATATATCGAGATTTGAATAAAAAAATATAAATAAGTAGGTAATAATAATAATAATAATAATAATGCTAAAATATGAACTAAATCGAAATAAAAACAAAAGTATTGGGCGAAATCGAAATAAAACAAAAAACAAAAAAGGATTAAATAGTGACGCGCGCTGAAAAGGGGGACCAAAATGGCAAATACCCCGAAACACCAAAACGCTGCGCTTTGATGGGGACTAAAATGAATCAAAAATAAAATTATGCGGCAAAATTTAAAAAACAACAGGGATCGGATCGAGCCACAGCGCAAAAGCGGAGGGGCCTATTGCGCAAATAGCCCCTCAACTGAAAAAACACGCGGATCCTTGGGTGCGGGTCTGGTCGACGCGCGGATCCCCTCACCAAAACGGCGCCGTTTTATATTTGATATAAAAAAAACAAAAATTTTCCATTTCATCTGATTGTTTTTAAAAAAACGGAGAGAAAAGTCTCTCCTTTTCTCTCAAGTCCGGCCATGGTCTGGCTTGGAATTTTCGGCGGGTCTCCACCGCAGAGCCACCGTATGTGGCGGCCAGAGATTCAAAATCAGACCTTTTTGTTCCTTTTTTGTAGCCCATGGCCTCTAGGCCACAGATCCGGGGCCGACTCTCGTGAATCAAGGGCCAAAGACGCGAAAACGGGACAAATCCGTTTGTCTTCTTGTTCTCCGGCGTGGCGTAGGAAGAAAGGTACCTCCTTTTAACCCTTTTCTTTTTAGGTTTTTGAGAAATGAAATCGAAATAAAAATATAAAAACCTATGAAAAAATAAAAGAAAACAGAGAAAATAAAAGGTGAAATCACCTTGCGACTTTGCTTTTTTATTTCTTGCTGTTAATCTCTATTTTTTGTTAGAAATAGTACTCGAAAGAAACAAAAGAGTTACATATTCGGCTTTTATAGCCGATTCTCTACTGCTTGTGTTCTTGGCTTGTTTGTTCTCTTCCTTGCAGGTGACGGCGCAAGTGGTGCTGGTGACGTGACTGCGGCGGTGGCGACGTGATAATGGCGGCGGTGGCAGAGAGCCAAAAGGTCAAAAGGCTAAGGGGGGAGGCGGCGCCTAGGGTTTCAGCTTCTGAAACCCTAGGCAGATATTTTTTGGGAAATTGGGCTCGGGCTATTGGGCTTCGGGTTTGGGCTAATTGAGCTAAGGTTAATTGGCTTGGTGCTGTAATGGGTTAGGTCTGCTAGGTTTGTATTGTTTTTGGGTTCTTGGGTTGTATTGGGTTTTGTATTGTAATTAGGCCCGGGTTTTAAAAATTGGGCTTGTACAACTGCCCCTCTTTGCTCGTTTTCGTGTAACGATAACAGAGCAAAGACTAAGAAAGACCAATTTTTAACCAGTCTCGTTGAGGAAATAAGATTCGCCGTTGCGGCTTCAATCTTTTAGCTGCAATGTTGGGAAAGCAAGATTCGTCATCGTAGCTTCAATCTGTTCCACTGTATCGCCAAGGAGGTGAGATTCGCTGTTGTAGCTTCAATCTATTTGACTGCAATGTTGGGGAAGCGAGATTCGCTATCGTAGCTTCAATCTATTCCATTACACCGCTAGGGAAATGAGATTTGCCGTTGTGGCCTCAATCTTTTGAATTGCAATATTGGGGACGCAAGATTCGTCGTTGTGACTTCAATCTATTCCGTTGCATTGCTTGCAAGTTATATTCGTCGTGGTGGCTTCAATCTTTTGAATTGCAATGTCGGAGACGCAAGATTCGCCGTTGTGACTTCAATCTGTTTCGCTGCATCGCTTGGAAGTAAGATTCGCCGTTGTTGATCTGCTCCATTACTGCTTAGGGATACAGAATCTAAATCTTTGACCTATTCCACTACTGCTTAGGGAGATAGGACTAATGGCTTAAATCTGCTTCTCCACTGTCTTGGGAAGATAAGATTCACCATCTTCGATCTGCTTCACTACTGCTTAGGGTGACAGAATCTGCAATCCTCAACCTACTCCACTACTGCTTAGGGAGATAGAACTAATGGCTTAAATCTGCTTCTCCACTGTCTTGGGAAGATAAGATTCACCATCTTCGATCTGCTCCGCTACTGCTGAGGGAGGTAAGGCTTGTGTCTTCGATCAGCTTCCCTATCGATGCAGGAAGGCAAAATCTGCTATCTTCAACTAGATCCACTACAACGGAGGGAGGCAAGGCTTGTGTCTTCGATCCGCTTCGCTGCCGATGCAGGAAGGCAAGATCTACTGTCTTCAACCAGCTCCACTACAACCGAGGGAGGCAAGGCTTGTGTCTTCGATCCGCTTCGCTGTTGATTCAGGTAGGCAAGATCTGTTGTCTTCAACTAGCTCCGCTACAACTGAGAGAGGCAAGGTTTGTGTCTTCAATCTGCTTCGCTGTCAATGTAGGAAGGCAAGATCTGTTGTCTTCAACCAGCTCCGCTACAACAGAGAGAGGCAAGGTTTGTGTCTTCGATCTGCTTCGCTGTCAATGCAGGAAGGCAAGATCTATTGTCTTCAACCAGCTCCGCTACAACCAAGAGAGGCAAGGTTTGTGTCTTCGATCTGCTTCGCTGTCAATGTAGGAAGGCAAGATCTGTTGTCTTCAACCAGCTCCACTACAACCGAGAGAGGCAAGGTTTGTGTCTTCAATCTGATTCACTGTCAATGCAAGAAGGCAAGATCTGTTGTCTTTAACCAGCTCCGCTACAACCGAGAGAGGCAAGGTTTGTGTCTTCGATCTGCTTCGCTGTCAATGCAGGAAGGCAAGATCTGTTGTCTTTAACCAGCTCCGCTACAACCGAGAAAGGCAAGGTTTGTGTCTTCGATCTGCTTCGCTGTCAATGCAGGAAGGCAAGATCTGTTGTCTTCAACCAGCTCTGCTACAACCGAGAGAGGCAAGGTTTGTGTCTTCGCTGGTCTGTTCTCTAGGGAACATGACTTGTATAATGAACCTAATTATGCCTAATGATTAGGATGGGATGATCAAAATGAATCAAATACTCCTAACTAGACATGTATGGATGGTGTTTGCATGAATGCAAGATTTTATTCTTCGAAAATGATCCCTCTTAGGTTATCATTACTCAAACTTATTAAGGCTTTGTGACTAACGTGCTACAACACCTTCTTGCTTGGCTGGCTTTTCTGAAGAAACATTTTTCCAGGTTGCCCCCACTGTAAACCTCAAAGTTTAATCCATTAGGGCGCAAAATTTGTACCATCATTCCCCCACTGTAATCCAAGGGTAGAAATATGTGGCATTTCCTCAATCCTTTCCTACCACAATTCAAGGATACAGGACCTGAATCGTTCTAGTTCCTCACACCATTCCTAATGTGTTATACTCATGTGCAAATGAAGGATCTCTTCTTCGAGGTAACCTCTTCCTATTGCCTGATAATCATTGCTTGCTTGTTTATTTAAGCTTTGTCATTGACACAACATCTTGTCATTTTGTTCAATCAATGCACTTGACAAAAAAATCCAAAGAAAAAGTCCAAATTTGGACTCTTCCTTCTCAAATTTCCAACTTTAAAATTTGGTGTGTTCTAAACAATTGTCCTGTTTCAGGTTCCTATATTATTTAGAAACTTTTCAGAGTAATATGAAAAACTTCCTTTGTAAAAGTTTTATTAGTCCATTAATCATTATTCCAATGCAACATGCTTGCAAAAAAGGTCATAACAATGGATAAGAATAAAGTTGGTTCTGAGCATAGATCGAAAGAACAAATTATAAAAAATAGTAAAGGAGGATGACAAAGGAATTAATTGGGAATGTATATCTTGGGAAAGAAAAAAGTATTCCAAGAACAACAAATAATATGAGAATTGGGTGCCCCAGATATCGCGGCTTGAACTTCTCTGTACAAACTTTCTGAAGACCATTTTGAGTTTGAGATGTGTTTAGGAGATCTACATGACTTTGTCGATGCTCCAAGATGTCGCCTACCCTTCCCTATTGATTCAGGTATCGCAAGGTCACCAAATGCCCCGATCTGATCAAAAATTGAGCTGCTCTGATCATCTCATGCCCCAATTTGATCCAAAATTTGAGTCGCCCTTTTTGGGTTTTCAACTCAAGCCCCTTCGGTCTCAAGGCGCCCTTTGCGGGTTTTTGCCTTAGCCTCTCATTTTTCTTTTTCTTTTTTCTTCTTTTTTTTTTGAAATATTCTTTGATTGCAGCTAAACTCATAGGATTAGACATGTCCTTGTTATCCTTTCTAATCAAGATTGATGTTTTTCCAGATAAGGCCATCCATACAAGGTCCTTTCCAGCTTAGCATGAAGTTCTTTTTGTATGGGAAGGATCTTCTTCGATACCAGGTCCCTCTTCATGGAATTCTCTAGGGCGAACTTTTTTGTGAGCTCGCATCATTTGCTTTTGGCGCATTTGACCATGATGGATAACTTTGAACATTCCTTTTCAATCAGGATTGGATCCAAAAACTCAGAGAGAAGAAAAACCTCGACCTCAATAGGTGAAACCGCGATAAGCCAAAAAGAGGGCGTTGCCCCGGCAGATTTTTTTTTTGGCCATCATTTTTTTTGGCGATATGGTGTTAATCTTGAACAGACTGCAAACTTCTGATATCGTGCTTTTGTTCAAATTTAGTGCATTGTCAGATATGATCCTTTTTGGCTTTTCATGCTGACATGATTTTTTCCAAAAATTTGCTGTCGACTTTGTGACATTGGCATATGAAGCAGCTTCTTCTCGTGAAGATAAACTGATGACCGCCAGACTCTTTTGGCGAGATCGACCCAACAATCTTCATGCCCCACATAGGGAGAAGTCGTGGATTTCATTGATTCTTTGTAGGGTAGGATCTGTTTTCCATATTGTTCTACCATCTTCAATAAGTCCAAAAATAGGCTACAACCCATGTCATCTTCGAAGTCATGAGATCCCTCTAAACACATGTCTCGCTCAAAAGGAGATTCTGAGTCTGTAGCAGCGTCACTCATGTCATTGATATCCAGGGACCTAATGTAGGTACAAGAGAATATACAAAGAATATATGAAGTTATGTACAATATGATTATGAATGAAATAATGATTTGGAAGAAAGAATAAAAATAATCATTCATAAGAAATGAAAGAATATTGGTTCAAAAAGATCACAAAGATGCATTTCTATTAAAATAATGATGTTCAAACATGAGCCTATTTCACAAAAGAGTTCTTGTTGCCTCTAGGCTAAAAGCAACAAGTGTGTTCTAAACATTACTCTAAATAAGCTCTACAAACTACAGGGGTCTCTTCCGTAACCCAATTGCTTAGAACACTCCCAAGTTTATAAGGGTAGACATCTAACAAGGTCCCTTCTTCAGTTGTGTCTTCATACATGTCATTGATGTGAATACTTCCCAACATCTCTTCATACATCGCATTCACCTTATTGTCAATCATGATTGGGTTGCGGATTTTCTGCAGTAAATGAGTCACCCAACTTGACAATACCTATGTTGATGAGTTTTTCAACTAGCTTTTTGAAGGTGATGCAATTCTCTATTGAGTGCCCCGTAATTCCTGCATGGTAGTCACATTGTGCGTTCGCATCATACCACTTTGGATACGGAGGTTGTGGGGGTTTTGAGTAGGAAGGGGAAACAACATGCGCATCGAATAAATTTTTATACAGCTCTTTATATGACATCGGAATTGGCGTGAACTGGACCTTCTCAGTACCTGGTTTCACTCCAGGTTCTTGTCTCAATGAGCCTTGTTGACTAGCAACTCCTTTACCTGGATGACTTACAGTAATTAATCTTGAGTAACCTATGTTATTCATCTCATCTTCTTTTCTTCTTGAGACTGACTTTTTGTTACTCTCTCCACCATCTATTCTTCCACTTCTGATGGCATTTTCAATCATTTCGCCATTCATGATTATGTCCGAAAAACTCTTTGAAGCACTTCCCAACATATGCATGATGAAAAGGGGTTTCAGTATGTTGATAAAGAGCATCGTTATTTCTTTCTCCAGAAGTGGTGGCTGAACCTGAACCTCGATTTCTCTCCACCTCTACGCATATTGTCTGAAGCTTTCATTCGAATTCTTTTCCATGTTTTGCAAGGTGATTCTATCAAGTGCTATATCCATCACATGGCTGTACTGCTTTATAAAAGCCTGCGCCAAATCCTTCCATGAGTAGATGTTGGCCCGACTCAATTGGTTGTACCATCTTGCCGCTGACCCGATCAAACTATCTTGGAAGCAGTGAATCAACAGTTGATCATTGTTGATGTATCATGTCATCCTTCGATATAACATAGTGATATGAGCTTCAGGACAACTAGTCCCGTTATACTTCTCAAACTCCAGCATTTTAAATTTGGGAGGGAGGACCAAATCAGGTACCAAACTCAAATCTTTGGCTTCCATTCCTCGATGGTAATCAGCATTTTCCATGGCTTTAAACTTCTCCTCTAGCCATTTACATCGGTCTTCTAATTGTTGTGACAGATCCACTTTTGCTTTCTCCATTTCTGCCACGTCATCGAGATCAGTAACCATGAGATTAGTAGGATTCTCTCCGGGATTAGGACCTACTCTGATTTGAAAGTTCATTGGCATTGAAGGACCCATCTGAGACTGCTGGGGTCTGATTGTAACAGAAGATTTGTGTGGGTACAGCTCAGCTTAAGTATGCGCGTGCGGAGAGGTAAAGCCTAGAGGGTAAAGGGGTTCATCATTATTTCCTTGTTCAACATTAACTACAGGGTCCTTTCCCTTGTTGTTTCCTTCTTTCAACAGCTGTGTTAACCGTGCCATCATGTCATTCTGGGACTCCCGCATCTTTTCTGTCATCTCTTGCTGAATTCTTTCCAACCGCTCTTGCATCTTATCTTGCATATCTTTTTGGAGCTGTTCAAGCTTTTCTAATCTTTGATCCATGCTCTTTGATTTCGCTCGAGTACCGTAGGGGTGTTGGTTTTCCAGATTAACTGAAATAATTTTACTCAATTAGGGTCTTTTAATGTCCTTAATGCACATGATGTTATGTAATGCAAATGCAAAAAGAGACGTTGATTATTGGTTCAATTCTTATTAGAACAACTTTACTAGAAAACAAATCTCTTTACATAAAGCGGACATATATATACGGCCTTGCCCTTATATTCCAAGACAATGATCCTTTTCTTCATTCGCGTGTTAAGATGAATCTCACGAACTCTTCAAAAAGGACGTCTCTTTTATCTCTTTTTTGCTTGATCTGGGTCGTGACTCGTTGCTCACTAATCCTCGTGATACTCGTTGGCTTCTCTTTAAGAAAGTTCAGCGGCTCTCGAATAATCGTTGTCACCTTGAATCCTGGGGCAACGGAGCAATAGTTGTGTTTATCCTCTATTAAACTATCATCTTTCTCTTGTTGTGTTTTCTCGAAACATATTCAGGCAACCGTATTATTTTCCACTTTATCAAAAGACCCATTTCCTTATGACAAGCTCTCTCTTTAACAACCGAACGTGAATCATCATCTCTTTCTTATGATGAAAATGCAATGCAATCAAAACAAAAAAGAAAACAGGTTAGTACAAAACAAAAGCAAGCAAGAATAAATAGAACACCTATTCGGGTGAATACTAAGGGTTCGAAGTGGTTCTACCTAGGGTGGGCTCCTAAGGTTCACTACATGAGGTTTGGCTCTAAAGTAAGGGTACCCAAACTAGCAGATTCGTCGATCTTCACCCATTATAGGCTCATATAGACTAAGTTCAGTTCAGGGGAATACATTTCCCTATGGCTGCACGAAGCTGAAAATCTCACGAAGACATAGGTATGGATGTATCCCGAAAGCAATCCACTATCTTGCACGGAGGTGAAAACCTCACGAATGAATAGCTTCTCACTCCCACTTAAAAGGTGTGACCAACGGTCATGCAATGCAATGTACAGAGATATAAAAATTTAAAATACAAAACATGATGAAAATTTTAACTCAAAACAAATGAAATGCAATGAGAGGATCGTATATTTAAATCAAATTTTCAACTTTCAACAAAAAGACAAGAAATAATCAACTCGTGGCTTGACTCTCTTATTTAAATTCCTCACTGGAGTCGCCAAGCTGTTGACACCATTTTTTTGGATGAAAAATAAGGTCGACTTGGGTTTTGAAAAATGAAAACGAAAACGGGAGTCGCCACCAATCCTTTTTGATGAGGTGTGATTGGATCACCTTGAAAAGATGGTTGTTTTTAATAAACAATTTAATTTTATTAAAACAACGAGTTTGGTCCACGAAATTTAGAAAACGGGTTCGGGAGTCGGTTACGTACGAGGAAGGATTAGCACCCTCGTTACGCCCAAAATTGGTGCCTAGTTGATTACTTAACGTCTTAGTGTCGAAAAACTGAAAACTTTAAAGAGATTTAAAATACGATCCTAAAAAAACTTGAATGACATGGATTAAGATTCAAGAGGATATTTGGCTATTCGGTCAATCAAGAAATCGAAACCCAGCGTATTAGGGCACGTTCCTCGAATTTCCAAACGCAAAACATTGCCTTATTTTGAAATTTTTAAAAGGATATTTAGCCATTTGGTTGAATGAGAAAAATCGACACCCAGCACCTTAGGGCATGTTTTCTCGAATTTTCCAAACGCAAAACATTGCCTTATTTTAAAATTTTTTAAAAGGATATTAAGCCATTTGGTTGAACGAGAAAAATCGACACCCAGCATCTTAGGGCATGTTTTCTCGAATTTCCAAACGCAAAACATTGCCTTATTTTGAAATTTTTAAAAGGATATTTAGCCATTTGGTTGAATGAGAAAAATCGACACCCAGCACATTAGGGCACGTTTTCTCGAATTTCCAAATGCAAAACATTGCCTTATTTTAAAATTTTTAAAAGGATATTAAGCCATTTGGTTGAACGAGAAAAATCGACACCCAGCACCTTAGGGCATGTTTTCTCGAATTTCCCAATCGCAAAACATTGCCTTATTTTAAAATTTTTAAAAGGATATTAAGCCATTTGGTTGAACGAGAAAAATCGACACCCAGCACCTTAGGGCATGTTTTCTCGAATTTCCCAATCGCAAAACATTGCCTTATTTTAAAATTTTTAAAAGGATATTAAGCCATTTGGTTGAACGAGAAAAATCGACACCTAGCACCGTAGGGCATGTTTTCTCGAATTTCCAAACGCAAAACATTGCCTTATTTGAAATTTTTTTTTCATTTTTGATAAATCCGAGTAAAATGTAAGATAATGATAATAATGATAATGTAAATATCACAAGCAAAATAAGAAAAGATAAATAAATAAGATGGCAAATATATAATGAAAAGAAATCAACAAATAAAAAAATTAAAACACTTAAATAAAATAATAATAATGAGCATGTAAATAAATAAATAAATCAACACCTAATAAAACAATAGTAGTGAATAACATTATAATATATATATGTATGTATGAATTTTTAAAAAAATGTATATAAAAAGGTATGTTTTAAATTATAAATATTGTATATAAGTAGGTATATGTATTTATGAAAAAAAAAATATGTATATAGATATATAGATATGTATATAAGTTGTAAAATATGTAAAAATATATAAGTATATATAAGTTATAAAAAATAATGTATGTATATCATAAAAATAAATACATGTATATATATATCGAGATTTGAATAAAAAATATAAATAAGTAGGTAATAATAATAATAATAATGCTAAAATATGAACTAAATCGAAATAAAAACGAAAGTATTGGGCGAAATTGAAATAAAAAAAAAATAAAAAAGGATTAAATTGTGACGCGCGCTGAAAAGGGGGGACCAAAATGGCAAATACCCTGAAGCACCAAAACACTGCGCTTTGATGGGGACTAAAATGAATCAAAAATCAAATTGTGCGGCAAAATTTAAAAAACAAAAAGGATCGGATCGAGCCACAGCGTAAAAGCGGAAGGGCTTATTGCGCAAATAGCCCCTCAACTGAAAAAACATGCGGATCCTTGGGTGCGGGTCGGGTCGACGCGCGGATCCCCTCACCAAAACGGTGCCATTTTATATTTGATATAAATAAAAAACAAAAATTTTCCATTTCATCTGATTATTTTTAAAAAAACGGAGAGAAAATTCTCTTCTTTTCTCTCAAGTCCGGCCATGGTCTGGCTTGGGATTTTCGGCGGGTCTCCGCAACAGAGCCACCGTATGTGGCGGCCGGAGATTCAAAATCGGACCTTTTTGGTCCTTTTTTGTAGCCCATGGCCTCCAGGCCACAGATCCGGGGCCGACTCTCGTGAATCAAGGGCCGAAGACGCGAAAATGGGACAAATTCGTCTGTCTTCTTGTTCTCCGGCGCGGCGTAGGAAGAAAGGTACCTCCTTTTAACCCTTTTCTTTTTAGGTTTTTGAGAAATGAAATCGAAATAAAAATATAAAAACCTATGAAAAAATAAAAGAAAACAGAGAAAATAAAAGGTGAAATCACCTTGCAACTTTGCTTTTTTTATTTCTTGCTGTTAACCTCTATTTTTTGTTACAAAGAGTACTCGAAAGAAACAAAAGAGTTACATATTCAGCTTTTATAGACGATTCTCTACTGCTTATGTTCTTGGCTTGTTTGTTCTCTTCCTTGCAGGTGACGGCGCAAGTGGTGCTGGTGACGTGACTGCGGCGGTAGCGACGTGACAACGGCGGCGGTGGCAGAGAGCCAAAAGGTTAAAAGGCTAAGGGGGGAGGCGGCACCTAGGGTTTCAGCTTCTGAAACCCTAGGTAGATATTTTTTGGGAAATTAGGCTCGGGCTATTGGGCTTCGGGTTTGGGCTAATTGGGCTAAGGTTAATTGGCTTGGTGCTGTAATGGGTTAGGTCTGCTAGGTTTGTATTGTTTTTGGGTTCTTGGGTTGTATTGGGTTTTGTATTGTAATTGGGCCCGGGTTTTAAAAATTGGGCTTGTACAGCTGCCCCTCTTTGCTCGTTGTCGTGTTTTGTATTGTAATCTCTGTTTTTTGTTACAAAGAGTACTCGAAAAAAACAAAAGAGTTACATATTCGGCTTTTATAGTCGATTCTCTACTACTTGTGTTCTTGGCTTGTTGGTTCTCTTCCTTGCAGGTGACGGCGCAAGTGGTGGTGGTGACGTGACTGCAGCGATGGCGACGTGACAATGGCGGCGGTGGCAGAGAGCCAAAAGGTCAAAAGGCTAATGGGGAGGCGGCGCTTAGGGTTTCAGCTTCTGAAACCCCAGGCAGATATTTTTTGGGAAATTGGGCCCGGGCTATTGGGTTTCGGGTTTGGGCTAATTGGGCTGAGGTTAATTGGCTTTGTGCTGTAATGGGTTAGGTCTGCTAGGTTTGTATTGTTTTTAGGTTCTTGGGTTGTATTAGGTTTTGTATTGTAATTGGGCCCGGGTTTTAAAAATTTGTCTTGTACACCCTAATTTTTACAAGTCTTTAAATAAGAATGAGTAATTGGCTTGATGGTAAAGAGCTTGTGAATTAATCCTTGAGACCCAAGTTCAAGTCAGCATTCACACATTTCTTTTTTGAAAAATTTGGCATTCCCTAATGGTCAACTCAAAGTTGTCGGCCATTTGAGTTGTTAACACCAAACTTTTCTCCTCTTTTCTCTCCCCACTCTTTTCTTTTTTCCTCTCCCTTTTCTTCTCTCTTTCCTTCACTTTTGTTTCTTACCTTGTTGCCGCCCCTACCACTCTCAAACCTTAATTCTCTGTTGATTATATTTTTCTCTCTTTGTTGCCCTTTCCCTTTTCTTCTACTTTCTCTTCTTTTCAAATTTCCTTCTTCTTTTACTTGTACTACCATCCCTTCCACCTTGCACCGTCCATTCCATTGACATCACCATCACTGCACCCCTTTTACTCCATCACCATCCTCCCTTTTTCGCCGCCTTACTCTTCCATTGTCGTCGCGTTGCCATTGCACCACCATCGTTGTTCTCTTCTTTTTTCTCTCTCTTTTCTCTCTTTCCTCTATTTTGTTTCTTCATAGCTAAAGCACCATATTCCTTTCTCTGATCTTTTTCTTTTCCTTTGCCAAATCATCATCATTCTTGTGTTCAGATCTCCATTGAACCCTTTTTCCATTTTCGTTTGACAGTAAATGGTGAATTAACCTTAAAAATTAGATCTCATTTTTAGATTTTAAAATTAGCTTTAGCCGAATCTGAACCTAGAGTTTGGTTGATTCTAATATAGTGAATTATTGTGTACTTTAGAGTCTAGATTTGAACCACTCGAACCTTCATTGACGGTTGAAGCTATTCACATCTTCCTTTTCGAATCCATATAAAGCGTACGTTGTTGGATCTCATTTTTCTATTTTGGCTGAACCTATTAAGGATATTAGTCGATTCTAACATACGTGTTTTTTTGTACGTTAATGTTCATACGATATTCAAATCTGGATGAGATCTCATTAGATTTGTTGTGAAGAAGTGCATCGATTTAGATATGGTGTTGTTTGGATATGCAAAATAAGGTGTGAGTCTAACCTTGAGTGTTTTGTACTTAAGTGATGAGTACGATAATTTTCATGTGTTTGAGTGAATGGTCTTATGATTCAAATGATGACCTAACATGATTTTGTTTCCTTAATGATGGTCGAATGTGCCAAAATAATTTTTTGATGATAACGAATGTAAGGATCCCTTAACTGAGGTAATGAGGTGTTGGTCGAATGTTATGTGATTCTAATTGAAATTGGCCAAAAGTGAATATGTGTTTTCTTTTATGTTTGGTTATGTGCACTATTATAATACATTCTATATTTTTTCGCATGTTCTGTAATGTTAAAACATGCCTACTATTATCGACATTCTGTTAATACATCTCCACTATTTTTGTTATTCTGATTGCATGTTTAAACGTGCTCACTGTACTGATTTGCTACCATCACTTTTATGTCATATTGCATTGCATTGGGGTTGGGACAAATATGAAATGAAGAACTTCTGGTAGTATATTTTCCATTTTGGTAGTTTAACCATGTATTTCTGGCAGTTTATCTACAGATTTGGTGGCTTGTCCACATATTTTTGGCAGTTTATCTGCAATTACTAGTGGCTTGTCCACAATGTGGTGTGTAGTAATAGATGAATTCTACGGAACTCTTACTGTGGTGTGTAGCATGTAACACTCCTAACCCGTATCCGTCGCTGGAATAGGGTTATGGAGCATTACCAGAGTTTACGTTTCAAACTATCAAAAAATTAAACATTTAATTCACAACATCAATCATAGCAAAAATCAATCAATAACATACATGTTGTCCCTTATATGAGCCCTCGAGGCCTAAAAACTCATTAGAAATAAGTTGGACTAAATTAGAAACATATAGAATTTTTTTTTAAAAAGTGAAAATTTTCAAACTGTAGGGGTCACACGGCCGTGTGGCCAAGCTGTGTGATTCACATGGCTGAGACACATGCTTATGTCTCAGGCCGTGTGGGCATTCAAAGTAGGGACACACGGTCGTGTCCCATCCCGTATTCATGCTCGCGTAACTCTCTAACTTAGGTCACACGGCCAAACCACACGCCCATGTGCCAGGCCATGTACCCTTCGGAATGGCCACATACGCAGTGTGCCAAGCCGTGTAACTGACTTACTTGCAACCCTTTGTAAGCTATAGAGGACACAAGGTCGTGTTGCATGGCCATGTGTCATACAAAGCTGAGACACACGCCCATGTCTCTGGCCATGTGGACAAAAAATAGGCCATTTTCAAGCCAATTTTCTCACCCAAACATGCACACACCTACAACCAATTTTCCAAATATAATCAAGCATCCCAAAGTGCACCAAACCATCCAACATCAAGCTATTCAAATGAGATACATGTGTATACAACTAATATGCCCAAAAGGCACCTCAATCACAATAATTACAACATGTATAACCATATGCATAGTTTAGCCAAAAGTTCAACCAACTTATCACTAAGTTTATCCCAAAACTTACCACTTTGTTTACCTATCAAATTCACACCAAAAGTATCAAATTTACAATTCATGATTTAGCACCATTAGCCATATAGGTCAACTACATTTCACATACCAAAATGACCATGTTCAACTTCCATTAACTAAGCATCATAAAGGCTATAATATCAACCATCATAAGGCCACATACATATATCAACATATCAACTATTTCAATCATTCAAAATACTATAATTACAAGCCAAAACTTAATGGCTAAAACATCAACAAAAACACCTATACATGCCATTATAACCAAGACTTAAAAACACCAAAATCTGTTGATTTAGCCGATGGATAATGTGATAGGACTTCGACAAGATTCCAACCTGGACGAGCTTCCGATTCACTATAAAACATGGAAAATAACACTGAGTAAGCAAAAATGCTTACCGTTTTAATACATAACATTTACTAAATTAACATGGCATGATCCAACCAAAGCTTGGCCAAAGCCTAAGCATCCATACCAAACATGTTAGCATACAAGATATAAATCATAAGCAAGACCATAGTTATACTATGATAAAGTGACAAGTGATAAATGTGATCCGTGTAAAACCATGGCAGGGCTATGGCTTCAGAAAGTGCTAAGTGATCATACGTAAGACCATAGTTATACTATGGCAAAGTGGAAGTGAAGTACTCGGTTTTTCGTAACTGTTCCCTAATTTGATTAAGGATGGTAAGTGACAAATGGGCCCAAAAGAATTATAGTAAATGGATAAGTGGTAGTGAATTTATACCAGGATGATGAGTTGAATTGATGTTGTTATATAAGCTAAAGTGATATTTTCATTGCAAAATTGAGAATTTCATAAATGTGTTAATGAATGGTATAATCAATAAACGTTGAGTTAAATGATAAATACGTATTAGTATTTAACTTAATTATTTGAATTGTGAACATGAGAAATTTGTGAATTGAATGAAATGGAAATGAAACATTGAATTATTAAGACTTGTGAGTTGCATGAATATTTATCGAGTCCCGTAGATCCTATTTATTATGAATATAATATTTTGAGGATATATTATGAAGAATTATAAAAGCATGTTAATAATTTGAAAGTTTTAATTTAGATGAAGTTTTATAACTCGGTTAAATACGTTTACAAGTGTATGTGTTATGGTAATGCCTCGTACCCTATTCTAGTGTCGAATACAGGTAAGGGGTGTTACAGTTGAACTTTATTGTGACTATTCTAAAATTTTCCCTTTTCCCATATTTTCCTCCATACGGTTCAATCCTTGATCTATATAATAGTTAAATTTAATTTATCAACTCAAATTGAATTATCATACTCATTTTCATGCATATGACCTAGTAATCTCATTTTACAAAGTTTCCTTAAACTTTTACACTTTTCAATTTAGTCCCTAAAACTGAAACTATTATATCTTTCACATTTAAACCCCAAACTTAAAAAATATTATATATACATCCCTAATCGGCCTTCAAATAATAAATTTTATAGAAAATTCATGCTAAGATTAGCATATTTTCATATTAGTCCCTAAACTCAAAACTAACAAAAATTCCTTTACAAAATAGTCATATTTAACAACCAAGCTCATAAATCAACCATTTAACTTCAAGAACATCTAAAAAATCATTAATGATAAGCTTCAAAACCTTTAATATTTTTACGAAATAGTCTCTAGGTTAACTAGATTGAGCTACAACAATATCAAAAACATAAATTCACTAAAATGGAATAAAAAATCGTTTACATGCAATGCACCAAGCTTGACTGATTCTCCTTAGTTCAAAAATGGTTTTTTGTATTTGGAAAGTTAGAATTAAGAAGATGGCGACTTTGCTTTCTTTAGTTTATGTTTTTTATTTATTTATTTATCAATTTACCCTTGTAATTAATTCAAAATTTCCACCAAAGACTTGCATAAACTATCCACCAATGCTTCATTATGGTTTAAATACCATATAAGTCCTCCCACATTTACTAAATAAGTCATTTAACTAATAAAATTCAATAGCAATTAAGTTTTACGTCTTTTACGATTTAGTCCTTTTTCCTTAATTAACTATTCAATTGCTAAAATTACTGGACCAAGTCTTAATATAATTCTATAATAGACTCATAAATATTATAAAATAATATTTACCAACTCGATAATCAAAAATCAAGGTTTCAAAACCATCGAGTCTAATACTACTGAAAAATAGGATACTACAAAAAATGTGATGGTAGAAGAAATTTCAACACTCAACAAGAATGACCCGTAGGAGCTTGTACCAAAACCAATGGATGTTGATTTAGTTACATGTTAATGGGTTTACAAATTAAAGAAATGAGCTAGTGGTACAATTGAAAGGTACAAAGCTCACATTGTTGCTCATGGTTTCTTCCAATAATATAGTCGTGATAATGATGAGACTTTCAGCCTCGTCACAAGAATGATAATTGTTCGAACAATCATTTCTTTGGCTACTAGTAGATGATGCAAATTATGGCAGCTAGATGTAAAAATGCTTTTATCTATGGTGAGTTAGATTGTGAGATTTTCGTGGAACAACCATAAGGATTTATCTCTAAGAAATACCCAAATCATGTGTGCCATCTCAAGAAGACATTGTATGGCCTCAAGTAAGCTCCTTGTGCTTGGTAAGATTACTCAATATCTTGATTTTTGTGGCTTTAAATCTTCAAGTGTTAATCCAAGCTTATTTGTTAAGAAAAAACCCACTTTGTGCACTCTCCTCTTACTTTATATGGATGATATGATTATTACGGGTGATGATAGTGTTGAAATTAATAGTCTTCAAAATGCTTTGTCGGTTCGATTTGAAATGAAAATTTTAAATGAAGCTAATTGTTTTCTTAGTTTGGAAATTGAAAAATGTGATGGTTATTTTGTCTCTCAAAAAGGATATGCAACAAGTTTATTGCATCGATTTCGTATGGAGGAGTCAAGAGCAAAAACTACTCCTATGGAACTTCATCTCAAGTTAGCTAAAAATGAAAGAAAGTTGTTGGAAGATGTTACACTTTTTCGTCAAATTGTTGGTAGTTTATTCTATTTAAATATCATACAACATGATATTGCATTTCCAGTAGGAGTTATTTCACGATTCATGGATCAACCATGTGAGATTCATTTAATTGAAGCAAAGGGGATTCTTCATTATATAAAGGTCACTCTAAGTTATGGATTAATGTATGAGCAATCTAAGTCATTTTCTTTAAATGGCTTTATAGATGCAAATTGGGATGGTGACGCTAATGATAGACGCTCCACAACAGGTTTCTATTTTACAATAGGTTCAGCTGTAATTTCATGGGCAGTAAAAAAAAAGTCACTGTGGCTCTTTCAAGTTGTGAATTAGAATATGTAGCAACTACAATGGCTACTCAATAATGTTTGTGGCTCAAAAGACTTATTCAACAAATGGTGTCTACTTTCAATCATCCAATTCAAATCTATTGTGATAATGATAGTGCAATAAAGTTTGTTAGAAATTCAATGTTTCATGCTCATACGAAACACATTAAAACTCATCATTTTGTTTGATAAAAAGTGTTAACTCATGATATTGAGATGCTAAAAATACCAAAATAAAAGCAAGTTGCTGACATATTTACTAAGGCACTTACCAAAGCCAAGTTTGGAAGTTTTTGTGAGGTTCTTGGTGTTATTAACAACAAGTTTGCACTAAGGGGGAGTGTCAGAATTTAGTGCAACTTTCTATTAGTTATGAATTGGTCAAGTTATTCATTTTTATTAGGAGTCAGTTAGCATATTTTATAATTTATTTGTGCAAATAAAACAGGAGCACGTTTGCTTCTATAATCAAAGTAGTTGAATTATTTTAGGAAGTTTTACGTATGAATAGATGTCTTACACTGGGCTAAAAGTGTAGCACTTCAATTTTTGTTTCTTTGTATTATTTTGATTGAGTAATAATAATATTCAACTTTATTTCTATTTAAAGTGTTTTTTTGTAATTGTGTCAAAGCAAAGTAGGCAGTGAATTTCGAAAACAGAATCAATCACCAATGTCTTGACCTCAGGAGGATGAATTTTGAGCATTTTTTACATTGCCAAACATTATGAAGGAAGAATAAAAATAAAGAGAGAAATACTATAAAGAAAAAAATAAAATAAAAGAATTTTAAAAAAAAATTTAAGGTTTATATGATGAGCCAATCTATTGTATGGAAAAAAATTATTTTAACAGTATCAACTTGGGAAAAAGGGTATAGTTTAGATACTAATTTATAAGTTAAGTTGTTTTTTTAATAAAAAATAGACATAACGATTTGATTAACAAATGTACTAACTTAAAAAAAATAACTTATGTACCACTTGTAAAAAATATATATACGAATATGAAAAAAAAATTGTTACAACCGATAAGTGTAATAAAATATTTCATTGGCCATCCCAAAATTAATCAAGTTTTAAGTTACATATTAAAACTTGAGGATAAAAATGAAAATTTAAGGTAATAAAAAAATTGAATTTGGGTGATTATGATAAGTGGTGTCGTCAACGGCAACGACGACATTAAGGTTTAATGTTTAAAATGGGTCATTTACATACATAATTTTTAAAGTAAATCATTTTTATAAATAATCAAAACTTTTGGATCATTTCTATAAAAAAAATTGTAAAACTCTTATTCCCTTTAAATTGAACCACAGGGTTTTAGATTTAATTAGATCCATAATAATTAAGCTAAAACCTTTCATAATAATACTTAATATATTTTTTTTAAAATATATTTAAAATTTGACTTTTACACTATTATAATTAGCAAAGAATGCATAAATGTTTTCACTATTAAATACAAAATTTCTTAATTTCAGCATACATAATTACTTTTCATCTATCTATAAATACATCTATGCCAATTATTGTTTTCAAATGTGATTATCATTCACGGGCGTAGTTAGGGGTTGGTAGGAGCCTCGGTCCCCTTAAAATGGAAGATTTTTTTTTTAAATCTTTTAAATCTTTTAAATTTTTTAAAATTTTAAATTAATAAAAGTAAAATTGTACTTTAACTCCCTAAAAATGATAAAAAAATAATTTAATCCTTTAAAAATTATAAAGATATAGGTTATTAAAATTATGAAATTACATTTTTACTATCGTAAAAATTACAATTTAATTTCGGCCCCCTAACAAAATTTTTTGGCTCCGCCCATATCAAAGTTGATTCTAATTCAAGGTTTTATCTTATATTTTTTTCCTATATCGAATTTCATTATTATTTTTATATGAAATATAACTGTTAAATTGTTAAAATATTAATCATATAAAAATACATTGTGTAAGTGAATTTCCCTTTAAATTATACTAACTTCTTATTTATAGTTTTTCTTATGAAAAAATACTTATTTTCATAATTTTATTTAGTTAATTTATTTCAACTATATTAACTTTGGATTTGTTTTCTATTTTCATTATATTTTTCTATCTTTTCTATTTTTATCTTTATTTCAACTCTATTAATTTTATATTTGTTTTTTTTCTAATTTCAGTATTTTAATTAAATATTAATATATTTATTTGAATATTTAAATTTAATTTTTATATTGACATAAAAGTAATAATTACAATGAATTTCTAAAAAAGTAGCCATTATTATTTTAATATTTAAATTAAATTTTAGAATTATATTGAATATTTAAACAAACAATTTCTAAAACCTATATTTTTATATTTTAAAAATCTTAATTTTAATTTTAAAAAATTAATAATTACTGTTTTAGAATTATATATTGTAAAAATTTTCATTAATTTTATTTTAATTTTGATTATTATGTTCGTAGAAATTTAATTATGGATTGTATAATACAATATTTATTTAATGTTGTATTGTTTTTTAAATGTTGACAATATAAAATCCCATATACTTGAATTGATTACATAAAATCAGATTACAATAAAAATACATTAATAATGTTAATATCAAAATTCATTAAAATTGTAGACTAAGTCTTAGTTTAGTTGGCATTAGTATTGTGTCTAAGACGTAAATTTGAGCATATTAAAACGTATTTATCCTCTTATTTAAAAGTTGATGAGAGATTTTATGTTATTTTAAACCAATTAAAATTTGTAAATTGGTTATCATTTTTGGGATCAAAGTGTAAGTTTACTATTATTAATTTAAAATTTTATAAATTATAAAGAGACTTAAATAGAAAAGTTTTCTAGGCACCCTCCGTGACGAGATATAGGAACAAAATTAATGGATGAATATACAAGGAGAGCAACTAAATAATTTGAATTAAAAAAAGAAAAAAAAACTATTGTAGCTGGAAATATTGTTGATGTAACAACTCAATTTTGGGTCTAGTCGGAATAGTGGTTTTGGGACCACAAATCCGACGAGGAAAATTTTATTTTAAAATTATGACATGAGTTGCATTATGATAGGAAGGTTGCATGAAAATACTGATATGAAAATTTTATCGATTTAGTAATTAATTAAGGAAAGGACCTATTTGTATAAATGTAGAAATTGAATTCTAGAAGCTAGAAGGGTTAAATAGCTATGAAATTCAAAACTAGAGGTCTTTATATGGTATATAGACTATCAATCAAAAGATGGTAGATTTTTACGGATGAATCATCCATGGAATTTGAGAAAAAGAAAATGATTAAATTGGAATTTGGGGAAGTTAAAAGATGATAATTAATTACATGAACATAGCATCTTTTTCTATCATCATCTTCCCCAAAATTTACATGGAAACCCTATGAGAGAGAAAAGAGACTTTGTTGCCATAAATTGGTAAGTAATCATGTCCCGTTTTTAATAATTTTTATATTTTTGAAATCGAGATAACATGTTCTCTTTATTTTGAGGATTTATTTGAAAAATTATCAAGGTATGGAATTTGTGCCATGGATGAACATGCTGAAAATTGAAAATTTATGGTAGAAAATGAAAGGCTGCTAGTAAATAAACAACTTTTACAAATTGATTTTGGGTGAAATTGAGATTTAGGGACTAAATAGTAAACTTGTGAAATTAAAAGGAAAATTATGATTTTTGTGAAATCTATGGACTGTTATAGATACATATGAATTTCGTTTCAGCTTGAAAAGGGGATTGAATTGCATGAATTTCATTTTTCGAGTCTAGGGATGAAATAGGAATTAATGGAAAGTTTAGGGGTGAAAATGTAATTTTTCCAAAGAGTGATTTTTGAACTAAATTGAATAATTTGAGTGTTAAATAAGTTAAATGTGTTGTTATAAATTAAGAAAGACGAGAAATTGACTTTGATCGATAAAAAGAAAAGTGAGAAAAAAGTGAAAAATTATGAAAGAGTACATTCAGCAACAAAATAGTTTAGACAACAACAATTGTGTGACTTTGAAAAATAACCAAAAATGGTGTAAATTGAATTAGAGGCTGAATGATATATGAAATTAAAGTTGAATGAATCTATGTGTACACAAAAGATTTTTATTTTATGAGATATTTGAACTCGGGTGAGACAGGGTCAGAATGATTTCGGAATCCCCTATTTTGACTTGGAAAAATCATTAAAAATTGTAAAAAAATAATTGTGGGTTATAATTTATATTTTTAAAATACTTAATGAGTCTATTTTCAATAGAAATAAACGAGGGCATCATTCGAATTATGTACAATGAGATAATTATTTTTTAGTGAAGAGAGGTTGAAACTGTCGAACAGTGAAATAGGGGAAACTTTAAAGAATGAACTGTACTTATTGGCTAAACCAAAAATTCTGAAAATTTTATGGTAAGAATATATGTGAGTCTAGTTTCAGGGAAAATTAACGGATATTAATTTGGAGCTCTGTAGATCGAGATATAAATAAATTAGTGAATTGGACTCAGACAGCTTGAATTTACATACAGGAAAATAGTGATAGTATGGATAATGTTGTTTAAATGTGTTATACACATTAAGGATGTGGAATGGAGAGGAGGAGAAGGAAAACTGAGAAATATATGAATGATTTGTGTATAATTGGTCATATACTTGATTATAATTGATAAACGATGAAATAGAAATGATGCTTATATTTGTGCATTATTGGTCATGGTCTAAGCTCATGTGTGAAAATAAAGTTTCATAGTATGTGTGTATGGTATATTCGGTATATGATTTGACATGAAGTAATGTCATGAATGGTTTATGAATTAACACATGTTGGTAAGTGTGATACATGAATAAATGTTGTGCTCTTCCATGCTTATAATGTTTATGGTATATGTGTATTTGGCTAACATATTTGGTGTACATGCTTAGGCTTTGGCCAAGTAGTGGTTGGATTATGCCACGTTAAATTTATAAGTTATGCATAGAAATGGTAAGTGTCTAATTGGAAATATGCTTGGGATCATGAAAAGGGTGGTAATGTTTAAATTATGTAATCTCTAGTGAATTGGTTTATCATGTGGTTAGTTCCAAAAAGAGTTATGTTTAAATACACTAGCTTGCGACTATGGTTGAATGATATGTTTATATCTTGTGTGATGTGCATAGGAAACGAGTGTGGAAAGATAATGAAATAGTAAGTTCATATGGCTGAAATTTAATGATTACATGTTAATTTCATGAATAATATAATGTATGATGAGATATATTTGTTGATGAATTGATAATAAAATAACAATGCGAAGACTGAATAAATGATCAAATTGAGCGGAACGTCGGATTTGAATACTTCTGATCAGTGATAAGTGATAAGTGGTAGCTTTAGCTACACTTATCTGATCAGTGACAAGTGACAAGTGATAAATGTGATCCGTGTAAGACCATGGCAGGGCTATGGCTTCAGAAAGTGCTAAGTGATCATACGCAAGACCATAGTTATACTATGGCAAAGTGGAAGTGAAGTACTCAGTTTTTCGTAATCGTTCCCTAATTTGATTAAGGATGGTAAGTGACAAATGAGCCCAAAAGAATTATAGTAAATGGATAAGTGGTAGTGAATTTATACCAAGATGATGAGTTGAATTGATGTTGTTATATAAGCTAAAGTGATATTTTCATTGCAAAATTGAGAATTTTATAAATGTGTTAATGAATGGTATAATCAATAAACGTTGAGTTAAATGATAAATACGTATTAGTATTGAACTTAATGATTTGAATTGTGAACATGAGAAATTTGTGAATTGAATGAAATGGAAATGAAGCATTGAATTATTAAGACTTGTGAATTGCATGAATATGTATCGGGTCTTGTAGGTCCTATTTATTATGAATATAATATTTTGAAGATATATTATGAAGAATTATAAAAGCATGTTAATAATTTGAAAGTTTTAATTTAGATGAAGTTTTATAACTCGGTTAAATACATTTACAAGTGTATGTGTTCTGGTAATGCCTCGTACCCTATTCTGGTGTCGAATACGGGTAAGGGGTGTTACAGTTGAACTTTATTTCCGTCGATATTCTACAATAAATTATCAACTGACGGTATTTCCTCAAACAACTTTTCCAATTCTTTGAACGACAAGTATTTCATCAGAACCAAATCGTTGACCTCTGCAGATGACATCCTTGGTTTCTTATTCATTCTCTTATCGTAAAATCGGGTTGTTGGCTTTGACGAATTGTCGACTGTGAGTGGCTCTTTACCGGTGAGCTCTTGTACGATGGACTTAAAGCTCCTAACATCCGTCTCTACGTACTTAGTGTTGATGATCACCACCTTCATTGGCTGCCCACCATTAATTGCCATAACTGAGAGAAAAAAGATATTGTAATTTTCTTGAAAAGGGTTTTCTTTTTTTCTTTTGGCTGATTTTGGTAGTGTATGTTGATGAACTTATATAGAAGTAGAAGATAACCCTATGAGGAATGAAAAGCACCAAATAATGAAAACTTGTAATGTAGGGATTGGTTGAAATTTAGAGGTCTATTTGAGGGTCTAATTTTATATATTTGGACACAATCAATTTACTTATGTTTTAATTTGAATAATATCGATATTATTGTTAGTGTAGAAGAATATAAATTCGAGCGCACTGAACACGTTTATCTTTCTATTTAAAATTTGAGAAATTTAAAATTTAACTCAACACCTTAAATTCAAGAGTTATTTTTAACTAAAAAATTAATATTTATTTACAAATCTATTATTTTTTATTTTATTTAATAATGAGATATCGTGTTATTATTCACAATTGTGTATAAAATTTAATATTAATTAAAAACCACATTTTGTATGTTATTTAAAAGAGTTTGTGAAAGAGGAGATCATTTGACCGTTGTTTCGGGTAAAAAATAATAATAAATAACCTTAATGGGTCAAAGGTGAAAAGAAAAGTATATACAAATAAATAAGTCAAAGTCAAACTCACATGTGTGGCTCAATGAGGCTCCAGTATTTGGAGTAACGTGGCTATGATTATCACGTCAACTAAAATGTAAGAAAAAACTTTGGTCAACACTTCATTAGATTTTTATTTTGAAATTCATTATACTCTTTTATATATTATGATTTATTTTTATAATTTTTGGTGTTTTTTTAGTGTAAATTTTTTATATCTAATCATCATATTTTATATTTTATTTATATAGATTATATACGTTAAATTTGATGAAAATTAATTTTTTTATTTGTTTTATATAAAAAAAATTCAATTCTTCAATAAATATTAATATATATAATATTTTATATTAATATGATAGAAATATTAAATCAAATTAAAAATTTACATACATAGTAAGTATAATTATATGCATATTAATTTTAGAAAGTCAAATATGGTTGGCCCTACAAAAAAGCCTTATCCACGAGGGTTGATTTGCAATTTTTTTTTCCCCAGTTTCTTAGAAATGAATAAGTCTAGGGACTCTTTTTAACTTTTCAGATCATTCGGCTATAATTAGTTAGTTTTTTTTTTTTTTTGTTGGCTCTAATGGTTAACTGGTTAAGTGACAAAATGAAGTGTCTCCCAAACCTAAATGTATCAAAGTCAAGGTCCTATAAACCGGCATTTCAACAACAATCTAATTATTGTTGAAATTTGTTATTATATAAAAGAGGTTATATAGTTTAGAGACGGAGAATCGATGGTAAATGATTAAATTTATTCCATCAACAATAATTTTTTTTGGTAAAAAGTATTCGATTCTTTTCAATTTTGAAATCAAGTAAATACATTTTTGTCAATTTCGAAAATGAACAACTAAGGATAACTAATTATGACGTTCATGCCTTCCATCAATGGTACATAATTTGGATTGGTATAATGACAAATTTAGCATTCAACGTTTATGTATTGTCTTTTTGGCTTTAATTCTAAATAATTCAACAAATTCAACCTCAATATCTACACATTTACACGAATGTTGCGGGATAAATTTGTTAAATTAGAATCAAATTGATAGAATGTGTAAACTTTGGGGGCTAAATTTATTATTTGACCGATTAAAATAATATAAATTGATGGAATACATTAACATTGTGATTAATTTTCCTTAATTGCTCACTTTCGAAACTCATAGGGATTAAATTACTCTTGTTTTTTTTAGAGAGACCAATTTACTCAATTTTGAAATTGAGAGAAATTAAAGTGACATTTTTATCAAAATTTTGCTATTAATAGTCAACAATATTGGTCAACTCAATACTCGAAACATGTATGTACATTTGCTGATGTTTGATCCCACATTTGCTAAATGCTACTCACTTAAAAATATTTCATAATCATCGATTCAGTTCTAGTCAGTGTAAGAAAATATTAATTTAAATGCATTGAAGCGCATTTATGTTCGTATTTAATTATTGATGAGAGATTATGAATAATTTTAAGAATTACATAATCAACCTTATCCACTTTATGGCAAACTCCTTTGGGTGCTTTGAAGCAGGATAGGTACTATTAAGAACAGATGTGCATCTTCCTCCAGAAGATAGGACCTTAGCCTCCCAGTATGCAAGTTTGTTCTGTATTTATCCACAACCGACTGGAAAAACTTAGATTTCTCATGTATGTTCCCAAGATCGAAAGGTAAGTACCTTCCAGGTTTCGGAACAATCTTAAGCCCCAAAATTCTTTAGAACTTTCTTTTAAATTTGGGATGATTAATTCTTGCTAACCACCATTTCAGACTTTGGAAAATTCATTTTAAGACCTGAAAGATCACAAAAAGTTTGGACTAGTGTTTTCAAACCATAGCAAGCCTCTCTATTAAGCTTACAGAAGATAAGGCTAATGATTGATTGCCACACTTCTCCTTCCAAGCTTAATCCCTTTAATCACCCCATCAGCTTCAGCTTTCATTAACATTGCTGATAAAATCCATTACTTGGTTTAATGGGTTTAGAAGGCTCCCCCATTGAGAAGAATTTGATAACTCACAGTGCCTATGCATTCCATAAATATGTTACTCCATTTTTGTGTAAATCCAACTGTTTCCAATACTGTCGAGCCGATTATAGGCTTTATTTAAGTCCGATTTAACTGCCTCAAGCATTCCTTTTCCTTTCAGCTCCAATCAAAACATTTTCTGAAATATGCCTTCTCTCCACAAAAGCATTTTCGAAATGAAACACCCATCCATGGGAATCTTTAGAGCCCTTGTAATACGCCACCGCCACCATTTCCATTAACGAATTCTTGGAAACGAGGGTTACGATTTGATCAAAGAGAGGATTAAAGTTTTTGCTCAAAATGTTGAATTTGGGTTATCAACCATACCGTAAAGATGAGTTTCTTTTGTTCCAATTTCTAGAGAGAGAGAAAAGAAACTTGTATTGCAAGAAACACTTCAAATCCAAGTTTTATTTTATTAGGATTAGGTAAATAATTTAATGAGCTGAGAGGTTGGATAAATATGACTATATAACGATAGATATATGTTGATTGTAAATGATAACTCGCAAAAAGGTTCAACCATCACTGCTAAAACTTCAGTGATTGCTGCTGTGGTTGGACCTTAAAATGCTTCGATGACCAGTTAATGCAATAAAACTCAAGGAAGCATTGTCAAAACAAAAGATGTAATGATGTAAAAGGAAAAAAGGAACAAAAAAAAAAACCCCTCAAGATCAAGCTTCAATCCGAAGCATTAACGAAATCTTCAGTCGAAAATGAAATTAACAGCTGCAATGAAAAGGATGGAAATAATTAAAGGAAAGTTTCACCATCCCTTCAACACAACAATGTTTCTCACCATTTGGAAGCCACCCAGTTTCATCCATCGATCTTAAAATGATTGGTTGATCAGTTAACGCAATGTCGGACGGGTAACTCGAGGCCTCACTGGTGTCTTTGAAGGACTTACCCTGAAAGTTTGGAATTGAAACAATAGTGATTAAGCTTTTAATTGTTAACAAGTACAGGATTTGGAGCAACAATTCAGGGACACACCTGATTGCCTGAGTTCCTAGCACCATGCCACTACAATTCAGTGCCATTATGGCACTTTCCGCCTGTAAATAAAGAAGAAAAAAATCATCAGCTTCAATAAAGGCGCAAAACATCGGGTAGGGGAATATTATTACTTTGGAAACAAGTAAAATTATTTTAATTGTCACCGAATCTTAGTTCATATCATACGTGAAAAATGCATGTACAAAGGTCTCATGCTTTATGCCGGTGGTGATTCATGATGTAGAACAGATTTAATGCAAAAGTAGATGAATTGTTACTTATCGTAGTTAAAAACAAGCAGTAATACGGAAAAAATGTTCTGTGGTAAATAATCAAACAAACAGATATCTACGGAAACAAAGTGCAAGATCTGAATGAACTATGGAATAGGTCGATTGATTCACATGATCATACATCCTTTGCAAGCAAAAAGAACGATTTTACTATTTGGATCTATTATCGACCATATCTAAGATTCCAAAAATTGACAAAGGAATATAAAATCAATGAAGATAGAAACCCTTTCCTCGCTTCAGCTGTTATGGTAAAAGTTGAAAAGGTAAAAAGAAAACATTACCCAAACAAACCTACAATCAAGTGACTCACAATTACGTAGTTCAAAATGGATTCAAGGCTACACATGGAGAAGATAAACTATAAAGAATGTGAATTCGGTCATACAGTTAAGAAAAGCCTTCAATGTCAAATGTAAAGACCATAAAAGAAGTTATTTAAGGGTCAAAAAAGGTCCTTTGAGAGACCAGGTAATGTCATGGGGTCAAACAAGCCTCAACACGTTTTATTGCCAGAATTTCAGTATTTTGCCAACATTATTAGGAAAAAAAAAAAAAAGTTAAGCTTATACATGGTCAATGGTTGTAAGAAGTCGGGATATATAAAAGAAAAAATTGTTCAAAGAAAAGCTCCTGTTTTGATATAGACTTCCCTTAATCTATCATGTGATTTAAAGCATACAGAGGAATAACGAGGGTGACTACATTTGCACAAACAGTTTCCAAAGAGATGCCGATAACATATTATAAATTATTTCAGAAATATGAAAATATACTAATTGGAATGGGAGCTAGAAACATAGTTTCCAAATCATTGTAAACATAATCGCAAAATAGTTTTGAACCCAAATCTATTTCAATATCAATCCTGTAAACATGAACTTACCATGGCAAATTCAACAAAAGCAATACGAGTTGAATGGACTTGATCCCCTAAAAGCCTCAAGCGAGTGACCTGAGAATTAAATATAATGATGTCAACCTTCAAGATGAGCCCTTTACCTTTAATCTTCTTTCTGAAAACAATTCTTAGAAAAAGGGGTGTGAAGTTTTGATAGCGTACTAACCTCACCACAGGTTGATTCGAAGAAACTCTTCATTTCAGTTTGAGAAACCTTCAGTCAAAGTGAAAATACTCAATCAGATTAGATCAAAAAAGATAATTTAATAATATATATGCTAGTGGAAGAGAAGATAACCAATTACTTCAGTGACAAAAGTCTGGAACTCAAACATTCATCTGATAAACATGGGGGGTTACCTTCTTGTCAAATATTTGTACAATAGACTGTCCTGGTACACATTTCCCTTTCATTTTCTGACTGCAATTGTAGTTATTATAAGTATCAATAGTGAACTCAAAAAGAACATTATAGAGAAATTCCAAGAGCTATTTAGCAATGGTGAAACAGTATCACATAAAGTGAGGACTTATGCAAAGTAGAAATAGCTAAGAGCCAGAAAGTTTTCCATCCATACCCTAGGAAGAAATGTAGGGTTCACAGGAAGGATGGCAGTTTTTGAAGGCAAGACCCTAACAGGATAAAACCCAAGCATTGTCCCATCAAGGCTCAAAGCAGCTCTTGCACCTTCTGTAAAAACAAAGTTAGTATAAAATGTGAATAAACGAACATCTGACGTATTAAAAAAAATTAATTTTCAGTCCACAAGCAGCTTACGTTCATCTGCAAACTCTACAAAAGCAAAGCGAAGAACTGAATGCGGATCACCACAAACTCGGCAATCAACAACCTTCAACAATAAATTCCCAAAACACTTGAGAAATGTAATATATACTGTAATCTGTCACATAGGTTATCATATATACAGTGGTTTTTTTCCCCAGTCAAACCGAAAGGAGATCCCAACCAAAATATGAAATAAAGAACCATTATTTAAAAAGATAAAACTCGAGTCTTTTGCACGTATTGGAGGAGGAGAGAGAGCTCTACAGATGGAAATGATAAAGCTAGACATTGGAAATTATTCTTCTTCTTATGAGAAAAGGAATGGAGTTCTGCTCTAGACATTGTTGAAATTACAAGGAAAGCTTTGAAGCGATCACAATAACTTACTTGTCCGCAATTACTAAATAAGCCGGCAAGTTGCTCTTCGGTGATCTAATACAAAGAAGGAAATGACTTTCACAAGTGAGTTCTCCAAGTCAGCATGAAACAACAAAAGAAAACCACTAATGGTGTGGTTGTTTAAACTTACAGTCTGATCAATATCAGAAACATAGACTGTACGCCTGATACTATCATCTCTTTGAGCTCGAAAAGCTCTACCATTAAGCCTCCTTCTACCCTGGTTGACGTTATTTCTACCCTGAAAACACAACAATAACCATTTACCAAATGTAACCGATGTAAAATTATAAACAAATCTACGACGATCTCGTGTCGGTAACTCGATATTCAGCATAATAATACCACATATGATAAGTAGAGGGAGAAAGCCAACTCCAAATGCTTCAAAGTTCCAACTAGTCAATCCGATTAGACAATAATTAGGCTGACTAAAGCCCTTACAATCATAAATGCCAGCAAAACATAACAGTTTATCAATTAAAACGGGGGAAATTCAGAAAAACCATTTCAAAATGCAGAATTGAATAAGCATAGAAAGAGGAATAAAACTGCCAATTTAAACATTAGGATTTAAAAACAAAGCAAATGCCAAAACCCCAATTTAGCTATGCAATCAAAATCATATCCATCAATAACCCTTCAAAACCCTCAAAAAAGGAGAGAGAGACAACTTTCCCAAAAGACAAAAACAAACCAATCACATAAAACTAAAAATTAGCAAACACCCATCATTCAAAAAAAAATGCAATTAGAAAATGTAAGTGATCAGTGAAAGAAAAATACCCTTTTGTTGGAAAAATTCTCATTGCCAGCTGATTGCTTAACAGGAACCTGATTAAAATTATCTGATTTTTTGGTCTGATTATGATGAAAAGATGATGGGAAAATTTCTTTGGCCAAAGGGTTCAACTTTGTGAACATATCAACCAGGTTTTGCACATTGAATTCCTTTGATTCTGATTTGGTTGTTTCCACTTCCAAATCGTTGTTTTTAGCAGCTTCCACTGCTTCACCTGAATTGTCAACAACTGCAGCCATAGAAGCAAAACCCAAAACCCACGAAGAAATTGTTTTTTTTTTTTAAGAAAATAACAATAATCAGAAGAAATGGGAATTTTGCTTTTGTGAATTTATACCTTTCATTTCTTTCTTACTACAGAGGAACAAAGTTCAGAGCTTTACAGAGAAACAATAAATAAAAACAAACTTTTTATGATTATCGATGCCTAATAATAGATATCCATTTAAGAAAAAACAAATTTCTAGAAATGGAAATAAAAGCTAAAATGCAGATTGGTTTCCTTTTTTCTTCCGTTTTGGATGAATTAATATTAAATAGATAAATATCTCGAATTAATTTTTTTTTTAAATTGCAGGGGTTTGAAAGAAACGAAATGAATATCAAATAAAGAGAGAATAATGGGGAAGAATAACAGCCTTTTTTGCTTTTCTCAATTGATTTTTATTCTTTTTTTTTAAATATGGAATTTAATTGTAGGAATAAACAATTATTTAATAATATTAATCTAAATATCAAAGTAATCTTTTTTTTGAAAGAAAATATCAATTCAAGTATTTAATTATGGAGCAGTTTATCCCTAACTTTTTTCTTCTTTAGCAGTTATTCGTTGATTCCTTTTTCTTTTCCTTTTCCTTGGCAAAAGATACCAGCTACTTTTATTCACCCAAAATGCATAATTTGTTATTTCTACAAGATCTCGTGCATTGGAAGCTACGGCTATGGACCAGAATTTATTAGTATGGAATATTTTCTTTTCCAAGTGAAATCCCTTAGTACATGAAAGAGTGCTTTCGTTGTTGTGGAATAAGAAGCCTTCGTATCTTAATACATGTATTTAATTTATTTTGGGCTATTAGAGTGGGATTCACTTTTCGGAAAATATGAGTCAAAGCAATAACAAGAATATTTCTAGTGGAACATCTTTCACAATCCTTGGAGATAAAGTTCACTAATAGACCGAGGAATAAGTAATTCGCCTCATTCACATCCAGATCATGAATGTTTGGAATCCATATTATGCAAGGAGATATTGCTTTTGCTAGTTCGAATTGAAGGGTGATATAAAATTGGTCTATTTCCGACATCATATCCATAGTTAACGCATTCATCATAGTTAGAAGCTCCAGCTCCGTATCAAGGTCACGATCAATAACGTCACTAGCATCAATATCGCAACTCGATTGGTATAAAAATTATTATCAATGCTTAAAAATGTGGGTTCGTCTATAATATTTTTATTTATAGATTGGAGAAAATATAGATAGTTCTAAGTATTGTGTCAAAAAAATAGATATAATTAATATTTGTAATTTTAATGATTTTTTTAATTTTTATATTATTAAAATGACTATTATTTATAAGTTGGTTGAGATTACAAATCTTTATGTTTGTTTTTTATAGTT
This sequence comes from Gossypium hirsutum, assembly GCF_007990345.1. Classification (NCBI taxonomy): domain Eukaryota; kingdom Viridiplantae; phylum Streptophyta; class Magnoliopsida; order Malvales; family Malvaceae; genus Gossypium; species Gossypium hirsutum. Next base: position 54,010,134 of record NC_053441.1, on the reverse strand, counting down.
TGCCACAGTTGTACTTAATTTTTTTTTTAATGATGAAATCCATAATCAATTGATGAATCCTTTTTAATTAAAATAAAAAAAAGTTGTTTTGTACCAAAATAATACTATATCAATCTTCTTCAATAATCTTTTGTGTTAAAAAATAGTATATCAATCTAAATCATATCATACTTTATAATTATTTTTTTCATTTGAATGAATATAATATTTTAAAATTTATTTTCATTATTTATTCTTGTATTTTAGTGTTTGGTGTTTTGTCTGAAGAAGTCAACCATATTTTGGTGTGTTTGACAATTTGTTTATTTTAATTTTTTTTTTACAAAAGACAACCAATCAATGACGATTACAAATCAGTAAATTTTTAAGTAGTAATAAGAGTACGATACATTCAAATTTTTATGCAGTAACACTAGAGTTGAATTTGGGAGTTCTTCAAATCTCCATAAACTATTAAGATTATGATCAACTAGTTTAATCACGTTGTCAGTAATTTTATTGTGGCTTTTAGGAATATATCAAACTCGCACACTCCAATTGCGTTTTAGAAGCTGGTCAGTCAATAGCAACTTTGTCATCCCATTAACAATAATCTCTCAAACCAAAATCAATTCATGTTTATTTTAAGATGTTGTAAAATGTTTTCCAGTGTTACACAAAAATTAATTTGTCTGTCATAATATAACGTACTGAGAATATTGTTCTATCTTTGATTCTTGGAAGAGAAGAATAATTAAAATATTTAAATACCCAAAAGGTTTATGCATTTATCTTATTGGAATATTAGATATATATAGAAAAATAATTGAGCACTAGGAATATAATAAAATAAACTATTATTTAAAAAACCCTTAATTATAATATTAAATAATGAGAAAGAAAAGAAACGATGAGTTTCGGTGGAGCTTCTTTGCCGATGATCTCAAACTTAGGCAGTGAAAAAGGATGTCGTGGAGATAAAGATATGGTTGATATTGGAGAGGTGGAGATGGAAATGAGATGAATATTATCTTCTTCTTTTCAACTGAAATAACCTTCTAATCATTGGTTGACTAGTCTTCTCCAAAGTTTAATGGTGGAGATGTATAAGCTTATAAAAGTTTGATCTATCATTTCGTTTTATTTTGAAGAAAAAAGTGTATGAAGTATAGATTGAGTTTTGGAGTCACGAAAATAGTATTGCGCAAGTCAATTTCAGCTAAAAAGAAAAATCATATAATCTGAATTACTAGAGATTTGTGGGGTTATTTTAAAATTAACAAATGCAGCCGATGCCAAATTTTCTTAATAATGTCGACTGCAATAAGAAAACAGATAAACTCCTAACTTCTTTCACCTCAACTAAATTAGTACTTAAATCAGCTGATTTGGGGTTTCTAGTTAAGGTTTTTTTCAAAGTAAGGTTAATGAAATGATATTCGAGTTTGAATATTTTAAAATCCCTAGTTTACTCCATGAACCGAAAATTTTGAATCCAATTTCAAATGATTCGAAAACCAGGGCTTATTTGTAATGGGATCGTCGTTAATACATTGCAAATCAAAATCGAAACCTTCCACCCATGGCTTGTGTCGGTAGTACTTGACGACGGAGCAAATCAAAATCTCAATACAAAATCAAAGCAGAGACAACCAGATAATAAACATGGAATTCCAATAAAAAAAAGAAAACCGAAATCAAATTCACCCATTGGGGGGTGGGGAAAACAAATCTAGGAACATCTTAGATTTGCAAACATGTTCTTCATCGAGGTTAGACAGTAGAGGCGGCAATAAAAAAGGAAAAGAAACAAGAGGCTAAGCAGCGATGCACATTGACTGGAGGCGAAACATAGCAAGACTTATCTGTCTGAGTTCGGGTTCAGAACTCTGGATCTCCGTTCGGCGATCCCAACGGCGGTAAGGTGAACCACAACACGATGTAAAACATGCCGGAGATTGTTATGAGCTGATCTAAGAATTGAAGAAGAAGAAGAAGAAGAAATCCAGAGAGAATAGAATCGGGAGAGAGAGAGAAAGAAACTGAAAACAGTTATCAGTATTTTCTGTGTGTGTTTTCTTCTGTTACAGCCATATAATCCACTATGAACAGCCATTCTTCTAACAAGGTAAAACGTTCCCGTTTAAGAGTCAATGAAATTCACCGTTTCATTAACCCCCATTAACACAAAACGCAGCGTCTAACAATTATTCATAACAAAAGTATAACTAAAATATGAAGAAAATAAAGGATCATTATTCTTCCCGTAACAATTTCCCGCCCTGGAAGAGAATCCTTGTCCTCAAGGATCAAAAGCCGGATAACGGTGCTGAAAATCTAATAATTTTCCCAAGATACGTCTTCAGGGAACGTGTCTGCCCATTCCACTAGTACTTCCACTGCAGCCTGGTTACCCTGCTTGACCAACCGTCTATCCAAAATTCGAACTGGGGACTTGAGCAAAGCTCCATCAGACCCAATGGGAGGTAATGTGGGTGCACTCACCGCCGTCCCAATATGTTTCTTCAACTGCAACACATGGAAAGTAGGGTGTATCCGAGCTGAAGAAGGCAAGGATAATTTGTAAGCCACCTTTCCCACACGTGCTTCCACCGGAAATGGTCCAAAATATCGGGGCGATAATTTTTGATTTCTGAACTTGCGCAAGGAGTGTTGGCGATATGGTTGTAGCTTCAAGTAGACTAAGTCCCCAACCTGAAATTCCCTTTCCGATCTCCGTTTATCCGCCATCTGCTTCATTCGGTCCTGTGCTCGACTCAAATGGAACTTGAAGACCCGACGCATAGCCTCACGTTGTTGCAGTGTACGGTCCACAGATGCAACCGGAGTGGCACCTGTTATGTAAGGCAAATGCAATGGAGGCGTTTGTCCATACAGAGCCTCATATGGTGTTGTTTGGATAGCTGAGCTGAGTGATAAGTGGTATTGTACCACCACTCCGCCAAAGGTAACCAAGAAGCCCATGCTGACGGTTTCTCCCCCACCATGCACCGCAAATAACCTTCCAAGCATTTGTTCAAAATCTCAGTCTGTCCGTCCGTTTGAGGATGGTAAGCAGTGGACTTCTTCAACTTAGTGCCCATATGCTTGAATAATTCTTGCCAAAATTGGCTCAAGAAAATTTTATCGCGATCAGTCACAATGGATTCGAGAATTCCATGGAGCTTGTAAATGCGTGTGAGATATTCCTGAGCCACGGTGGAGGCAGTATAAGGGTGCCCCAATGCCAGAAAATGGCCATATTTGGTGAGACGATCCACTACCACAAGAATAGTTGACTTCCCTTGTGAGAGCGGTAGGCCTTCCACAAAATCCATACTAATATCTGCCCAAACTCGCTCAGGAATCGGTAGTGGTTGCAAAAGTCTAGGTGAAACCGCATTATCATATTTGCAACGTTGACAAATTACACACTCCCGTACCCACTGTTTAATATCCGTAGTGAGCCCTTTCCAATATAACAAAGCGGATATTCTATGACGAGTGGCATGGACTCCCGAATGACTGCCGATAGGAGTATCGTGAAAAAGGCCAAAAATACGCTTCCGGAGAGAGGTGTCATTGCCAACAACCACCTTGCCTTTACGACGCAAGCAATTATTTTGCCAAGAATATTTTAGATGTCGGCGTGGTTGAGTGCGCACCTGATCAATCAATCGAGACAGCTTCATATCCTGCTCATATAACACTATGATTTGCTCCCATACGGTAGACCAATCCCCCTCGGTGTTTCCCTCACATTGGAGTAACTGAACACTAGAGTCAAAGGGCCGCCTTGAGAGTGCATCAGCAACAATATTCTGAGTGCCTTTGCGATAAACGATCGAATAGTCATACCCCAACATTTTTGCCACCCATTTTTATTGATATGGAGTGACAGCTTGTTGTTCGGACAAGAACTTCAAACTTTGATGGTCCGTCTTGATGATGAAGTGTCGGCCTACCAAATATGCATGCCACTTCTTGACCGCCAACAGTACCACCATCATATCTTTGTCATAAATGGACAGAGCCTGGTTTTGAACCCCCAATGCCTTGCTAAAATAAGCTATCGGCTTCCCATTCTGCTGAAGCACGGCACCGATTCCTTGACCACTGGTATCGGTTTCTACACAAAATAACTCCTGGAAGTTGGGTAGAGGCAAAACAGGAGCCTGACAAATAGTAGACTTGAGCTGCGCAAAAGTTGCTTGCTCATGTGCTGCCCATTTCCAAGGAATATCCTTTCGTAATAACGCTGTAAGAGGTTGAGCCAACAATTCATAACCCCGTATAAACCTTCTGTAGTAACCAGATAACCCTAAAAACCCACGCAATTCTTTGAGGGAACGAGGGGAGGGCCAATCCAATATACTCTCAACCTTTGATCGATCCATGCAAACAGTGCCCTGAGAGATCACGTGTCACAAATACTCGATATGTGTGGCTCCAAAAACACACTTGGAGTGTTTAGCATACAGCTGATGAGCTCGCAAGACTTGCAAAACTTCCCGTAGATGGATCAAATGGTCACTCCAACCACTAGAGTACACAAGGATGTCATCGAAAACTACAATGACTGATTTCCTCAACAAGGGCCGAAAAATGGAGTTCATTAAGGATTGAAACGTCGAAGGGGCATTGGTCAAGCCAAATGGCATGACCAAAAATTCATAGTGCCCTTCATGAGTTTTGAAGGCCGTTTTAAGAATGTCCTGCTCGCACATACGAATTTGATGATATCCCGAACGTAAATCCAACTTAGAGAAATACTGAGCTTGTCCCAACTCGTCCAAGAGCTCTTCGATAATAGGAATAGGGAACCTATCCTTAATTGTGAGCTGATTAAGCTGTCTATAGTCAATGCAAAGGCGCCAACTCCCATCTTTTTTTTTACCATAACCACAGGAGAGGTAAAAGGGCTGTTACTGTCACGAATAACTCCCACTTGTAACATCTCGCGTATCAACTTTTCTATTTCAGACTTCTGAACAGCAGGATATCTGTAGGGTCGTACCTTAACTACCCGAGATTCGTCCGTCAATGGTATTTTGTGGTCATGTAAGCGAGCAGGAGGCAAACGAGTGGGAATCTGGAATACATCATCAAAATCGTTCAGAAGGCTTTGCAACTCTGGTGGAAGATCCTTTGTTGGTAGTGTAAGAACAGTCTGCTCACACGAAGCTAAAAGCATTGGACTCGGCCCATTACCCACCAGACTGAGGCACTTCGAAAACTTCCCACTAGGAACAATTTGGACCGAACCCAGTGTGGTACCTCTCAAAACACAAGTCTGCTTTCTATATTTAAATTCCATAGTCAAGTTGGAGAAATCCCAAATAATCGGCCCCAACGATAATAACCATTGAACACCAAGAACTAGATCAAACCCCTTCACTGATAACACTAAGAAATCCGTGGTGCATTGGTACCCCTGGGCCTCCCACAGGACAACTCGACAAAACCTTTGCGTACACAATTTAACTCCGTTTGCCACCAACACCCTTAAGCCTGGTCCAGGCTCGATGGTCAAATTCAGCCGTTTCGCCACCTTAAGGTCGATGAAGTTATGTGTAGTGTACTACCCGAATCTACCAAAACCACCACCTGTGACTGGTCAATAGCTGCAAAAAACCGCATAGTCGTAGGACCCTGTAGTCCTTGTAGTGCCTGTAGGGATAACACAGGAGGTGCATTCCCAGATGAGACTTCTGTCAAATCCAACTGTTCAACACAATCTTGGAATTCATCCTGAGAAGGGCTGTGAATTTCAGGTTCATTATCCCATGAAGGATCAACAACCAACTGATACAATTGAGACTTTGTACATTTATGTCCTGGAGAATATTTCAACCCGCACCAAAAACAAAGGCCTTTTTTCCTTCTATCCTCTAGTTCAGCTTGGGATAGAGATTTAAAAGGATGTCCAGAATTCGGTTTCCCATTCGCCGACATATTTACTGAACCAACACTTCCATGTCCACGTTGGCTCCTAGACATAGGCAAAAATGGCCGGGTTAAATTAGATCCACTGGGAATACTAACTTCTCCTTTGACTGGTCCCCCAACAATAGTCTCTACCCGCCGTGCCAACTGGTACCCTTCTACCAACGTTTACGGTTTAAACAAACGAAGATACTGACCAATCTCCGGTTTGAGGTTGTTAAGAAATATGCTTAATGCATAAGTCTCAAGTAGGTTGAGCTGATTGAACAGACTCAAGAAAACATCGTAAAAATGGTCGACAGAACCCAGCTGTTTAAGAGACACCAATTCAGCCATGGGATCTAAAAAAGAATCTGAACCAAACCGCTCCCTGAGACCCCTCGAATAAACTTCCCAAGATATTTGGTGAACTCCTCCATGTCGACGCACAAAAAAATGATGCCAATCAAGCGCTTTACCTTCAAGGTGTAACATCACGACCCGAACCTTAGCAAGATCCCCAATTCCCTCTGCCTCAAAGTACTGTTCCAGCTTAGACCACCAGCCCCGGAATTGCTCTCCATCAAAACGCGGACAATCAACTCAAAATGAAGAGCGGTCAAGGTCCATCGTCATTCCACGTGGAAGCAGGCTCGAGTGGCCGAGATCTGCTCTTGGAGAAACTAGTAGTTGTTCTTGAGGTGGGAACCCGGGTGGTGTCCCCAACACTCCTTTCCCTCTGCTGGTAGATGCATTCCCTACCACTGATGGTTGTTGTGGCCCAAGATACTGTTCGAACAGGGAATGAAGTTCAGAACGAAGTTTAGAACGAAGTTCAGAACGTACCTCAGATTTAATTTCCGCTTGAAGATCCTTCAGTTTGGTGTCAAGCCGCGTATCCCATTGGGACAGCTCCAGCTGCATGTGAGATAGCTCTCCTTGAATCTGCCCAATTTCCTTCTGCATGCGTGTGCTAATGCCGTCACCGGTCATGAGGATCGATAGCTCTGATACCTTTGTTATGAGCTGATCTAAGAATTGAAGAAGAAGAAGAAGAAATCCAGAGAAAATAGAATCGGGAGAGAGAGAGAAAGAAACTGAAAACAGTTATCAGTATTTTCTGTGTGTGTTTTCTTCTGTTACAGCCATATAATCCACTATGAACAGCCATTCTTCTAACAAGGTAAAACGTTCCCGTTTAAGAGTCAATAAAACTCACCGTTTCATTAACCCCCATTAACACAAAACGCAGCGTCTAACAATTATTCATAACAAAAGTATAACTAAAATATGAAGAAAATAAAGGATCATTATTCTTCCCGTAACAGAGATCGATGGTGATCTGACGGTGTAAAAGGGAGATCGGAGAAAGAAAGAGATCAAAGCTTTGGCCTTTGTTTCATCAAATTATGGTTGGATTCTTGGAAAACTAATCGACGATTTGAAGAAAGGTGTGGAGAGGGGTGTTCTGATGGTGTCTGATCAGAGCTCAGCCGGCGACGGTGGCGACCGCAGGTTCATTGAAGGAAGAAGAAAAAAGAAAAGAAAGGAGGCCAACTGCAGAAGAAGAATCGGAAGTAGATACGGAGAGAAAAGTCAAAAGAAAAAAAATATTGTTTTAAAATTTCAAATGATTATGTCATGCATTTAATGCCGTTACACTCAAATACCGATTTAGTTTACTAAAAAAAATTTAGGTAGCAATTTAAGACCCAAAAAAAAAACTATAAATTATATTTAACCTCAATAAAATTCCAATTTTATAGTTTTTAGGATTTATTTCTTGAAGTTCACTTTTTGTTTTTCGATTTTAGTTCTGAAAACAGACCAAATCAATATTTTTATAACAGATAATCTCACTTTTCTAAATACATATAGTTAAAACTATAAAATTCCAGATTTACAGTTTCCAACATTTTTAAAAATTTCTCAATCCTTGTAATTTAAAACTTGATAATTCAGGTACAAATCTTCCAATACTTCAAATATCATATTCTTACGACCTTGACCAAGGCGCGGACAACAACCCAACCCAAACTATTCATACCAACAAATTGGCTTACTTCACCCACTAACGCTTTCACAATTCTTGAAACATTTTGGAAGGTCCATATACAGAGAGCTAAGTGACCCGATCAACACTACTCTACTACTAACTTCAGTTGCGTCAATTTAAGGGGGATTTGGCTATAAATAGAAACCTTCCTACCCTCATTTATATCATGAGTCATCGAGTTATTTAATACACTGTGAGCATTTCCTTTCGCTTTTTTTTTTTTTTGTGCATTTGAATTTTCTTACCTTTCACCTAACTCTTCAACTTGAAAGTGAATACTTTACCCAAGGTCGTTCAATTTACTCAATTAAAATCCAAGCTCATAACATAGGGCAAGTTGTAGTAGCCAAGCGCAGGTTGGCTAGCTTTCAACTTGTGCATGCTTAGGGTGGTTGGGATTCTGTTAAAACAGTAGAGAAAGTGTGGTAGCTGGTCAAGTTGACAAAGTGAGGTGTGCCTAGGAGGTGCAAGGGTGGCTGCCGGCTGTTGGTGAGAGTGTGCTAAGGTGGCTTGCTGATAGACTAGGGTTTGGTGCATGATCCTATTGCTTGGCAGGCCCAAACGAGTTTCGTTCAAGCTTCAAGCCCACCAGAAAAGAATAAAATTTTTAAACAATAAGATCCAATCACTAAACCAATTTAAGGTCAAACTGATGCATATTAGCCGGTACAACCGTACCAATCATGGTTTTAGTGTTACTGAACTACAACAAGCTTAGTTCCCCCACAACCTCTATTTGCACAACCCTTTTTTTCAATAGATCTATTGTTTCTTTCCTTCACTAATTCTTTGCAAAAACTTCTATACTTTCATTGTAGTGCTCTCAATTTTATGCTATTTACACAGATTACACCATCCACAGAATTTCTTTCATTGGCTTCATCGTTTTATCTGTTATCCGATCACATAGTCGGTCACCAGATACTCTTTAGGATTTATATTGCCTCGAAAAAGACTCGGTGCTCCAAAAGATCTGTTAACACACTTCTCATTTTATCTAGTGAAACGGGTTTCAATATAAGACCATCCATACCTGCCCTCATGCAGTTCTCCTTCGTTACCTTGTCCGTATTTCCGGTGAGTGCCACTAATAACGGCCTTTCATGGCGTTTTGTAAATTTCTCATGTATCCTGATAGTGATTCCGTAACTATCTATACATGGAACGCAAATGTCCATGAAAACAACCTTGTGCTCGTGAGAAACCAACCGCAAACACTCGTCACTCGAGCCAACCATCGTCACATCACACCCTAGATGCAAAAGAAGCCCCTTAGTCACCATCCTGCTAACCCTGCATTTCCCCATAAAATATTTCAATACACAATTCACATTAAAAGAAAATCCTGAAAAGGAATCTACTTGCCAATTGCCAAAACTACATTGTGCAAGTAGGCATAAAGTGCTTGTAAGCTAAGTATGAAACGAGACTATCAGAAAGAAATTTGTAACTAGAAATATCGTTTGGGAACATATTAATTAAACAAATAAGAACTAAAATGAACATCAAAGACCTGACCCATTCTCATCCATAACCAGAACTTTAAGCCCCGGAAATGCTGTCTGCCCGTGATTAGTTGGCATTTTAGGCATGTATGGAAGTTTTGATTCGTTCACACGTTCCGGCATCCCAAGTTTTACAATTAAGATAGCAGTACATCCCTTACCGAGACCTTCGCTCTCAATCCAAATATGTCCCTCCATTAGATTTACGAACCTGATTGTATCGTTAAAGAGAAGGCAGAAAATTAGAAAGGCAGCTAAAAGTTTATAACACTTGTATAGGTATAGAGGTTAGTCAAAAGTCGTGGAGGGAAAAAAAACTACCTCTTACAAATTGCAAGGCCTAGTCCGCTGCCACCAGAATTTCGTGTTCCTGTTGATTGATTTTGTGCAAATTTGGTAAATAACTTGGGAATATCTAGGGGGTTAATCCCGGAACCTGAATCTTTCACCTATACCATAAGCAAAGACAGAAACGCATTATCGTCAGTGACTACAGCCTAAGGCAGAATATTACAACCAGCAGAGAGACCAACCTGTACACGCAAATAAAAGTGATTATCACTTAGCACCGGGAGAAATTCCGGGGCTTTAGAATCTCTCAGTGTGTCCAGTTTTGCAACAAAAGCAGTGATTGATATGCTGCCCTCCTTGGAAAATTTAACAGCATTACCAACAATGTTTAAAATTGTTTGCATCAGGCGCTTCTCATCACCAACAGCATATTCCGGCAAGTCCGGAGCCAAATTTAAGGAAACATGAAGCTTTTTAACCGATGCAATCGGCTTGATCAAGTTGAGGACCTACAATGAAATAAATGTGCATTGTTGTAACGAAAACCACAGAGCAACACTTCACAAATTTATGAAAGCCATGAAAAAATTTGAAATTCTACCTCTCTGAATACAGCATAAAGGTTAAAAGTTCCGAGGTCTAGTTGAAGGCTGCCATCTTCAAGCCTTGAAAGATCCAAAACATCATTGATTAGAGTTGCAAGAAGGTTACTACTCTTAAGAACCGTTTCAACCATCAGACGCTGTTCAGGTGTCAACTCAGTTTCCTGCAGCAATGAAGATAGAGCAATAATCGCATGCATTGGGGTTCTCATTTCATGATTCATAACAGCCAAGAAATCGTTTCGAGCACGGATCGCTGTCTCAGCTTCTCTTCTGGCCAGATCAAGGGCAACGTTCTGATCCATAAGAAGATCCCTAGCCCTCATCGACTCTTCTAAAATTGCAGCGTGCGAAAGAGCAACAGCCACCTGAGTTTATTACATGAGTTTACAAATAATTCCTTTTAGCAACATCGATATCCTGAACATTAAGCAGCAACCTGGGAAGTAGCTATAAGAGAAAACAATAGAATGCAACAACAAGAGATAGGAGAGAATGGAAAGAGCGGGATGAGCAGAAGGAGAAAATACGTAGAAAGAATATCTACAGTTTTGAATTACAAAATCAGATCTAAAAGCCGAAAATTACAATGACATAAGTATTTTTTGTTGCAACCTATGTTAAACTCAAATGTAAGTGTCAAATATTGGCACGTATCCAACACGAATATGCTCAATTTTTTCTTAAGTTTTGCCATGTCTTTGGAGGGTCTTGGACTGTCATATCCCTATACCTATGTCTGAATATGGGTAGACACAAATACTTCAAATAAAAAAATAGGCAGACCAACAAAATGGTAAACAAAAGAAGCAACCCGTAACATAACCCCAAAATATCTCTCCTAAAATAATTGCATGCAAAATCTTTTAACAGAGGCTCTTCATAGCTGCATATTCTTATGTGATATTGTCTTTCTTCCCTCAATAGGAAACCAATAAATTTGATGTCATTTCGGGTCGCCGTGAAAACAATTAATATCCTAAAAATAATTCTAACATATTTCATTTTCTGGTCGGGATTTTGGAAGTAAGCCCAATCAACCCAGCTTTTAAAATTCCACATATGATCTGTCCAACAACAGTGCCAAAGGATTGCAGAATTTATTCCGAATTATCAATATACACTTAAGAAAAGAGCAACTTTCGTTAACTACAAAAAATTCTCGAAACTACTTAGTGTAGGTACTTATCATTAAGTCTAGCCAATTACAAAAGGTCATCAGAAAAATTAAAAATGACCTCGGAATACTAATGGATATGCACAAACATCGTAAGTCGATTTAACGTTTACCTGACAAAAAGGTATCTAAAAGCATAAAAAATTGTGAAGGGTTAAGAAGCAAACATGGTGACTTTTACCTGATCAGCAACCACTTCAACGAGCTCCAACTCATGGACATGCCATTGCCTTGCACTATCCGAAGGGAGCATCAAAACCATCAAAGCGTATCTTTTTGTTGAAAGTTCAGGCCAATCATTAATATGGAAATTCGAGAGATGCAGGAGTGGAACACGAACAGCAACAACCTCTCCAGGCATGTACTTCCCTGCAGGCCGTAGTCTTGCTACGGGACAATTCGGGGATATTTTTACAGCACGATTGCTACTAAAAACTTGATTGATAACAGGATGATGGATCGGTACAGTATACCCGACTGGATTCTGTTGACGAAGGGTGTAGGAAAGTTGCAGTTCCAACCCAGTACGTGTTGGCATCCACAAGGCACATTCTTCTAATGCCAAAGTCCGACCCAATTCAACAAGAGTAGTTTTTAGTATTGTATGTCTATCCAAAGTGCTTCGGATCTCATGTGTAAGCATCCGAACATGTCGACCTGTTTCTTCTTGGGTACGAATCAAACCCATTTCTCTATCAAGCTCGGCAGCCTTATTCTTCAAAAACAACTCCCTAGTTTTTACACTCAATAGATCAGGAATGATATGTACAAGCATCAAGGCAGTTATGCACGATACAGCAGCAGTCAAAACTTTTGCAGTAGTCATTACTGATGCCACGGTTCTTGAATGCACCGTAAAAGTCCACAAGTTAATAAGATGAGTTGCACCACAAAGTACTATAAAAGCACCAAACTGCACGAGGACCCATCTATATGGAAAGACAGCAGATTTTTTGACGAAGTATATAAGCTCTAAGGGGATCGAGAAATAAGCAAGTGCAATGAAGAAATCAGAAATATATTGATATTTCATCAACAGGTCATCCGGAGGCCATTGTGGCTCGATACAGTTGCAAGACTCCATCCAATTGAATCACCAAAGCTCTTGCTGCTTCTTCACATACCTGATGGGACATGTATATTATTAACATTTCAAAAACCCACTTGGTTTACAACATAAAAACAAAGAGAGAATAAGAACATACAACATTGGCATTCTCCAAGAGGGAAATGCAATATGTAAGACCAGATGACACGATCATATTGAAACGAAAGAAGTACCTTTTATCTCATGAGATAGGATGGTGTATTTGATACCCCTTAGTTCCATGGGTTCTACCCTAAAAAGTTGCATTTAATCATATGTACACCAAATGCAACGCGATAAAATTTACGACTATATACTATTGTTAGTATCAGCCGCATCAATAAGATCCATATAATGCTACCAACTTTCCTCCCACTTTCTTGCTTACCAAACATGGTCTTTAAGCATAAACAATAAAGAAATTCGAAATTAAGCAAAATAGTTAAGTTTAAGCGGAGAAATAAAAGCACAACAAAGACACTTCACTAACATGCACTAAATTATCGATTAAACAATGAAAGACACGATGAATTCGCACAAAGGGAAATCATTTCTCATAATGTAAATTTTACAATAACAAATACTAAAAGAATTTAAAATAAAAGGTTCCATCCAACAAACAAAGAGAGGTAAAAAAAGAGGGGGGGAAAAAACAAGTAGAACCCACTAAAATCATGCATTCTACATAAATCACTAACAACAATTAATATACTAAAAAGCCATAACTAAGTGCCACAACCAGTTGAAACAATATAAAATGGAACTATATCTTGAAATGATAAAGCAATATATATAATTAAGCATTCAGCCTAAAACCAATTGGCAATAAAAGGAAAGGCTCAACTTTAATATAAGATTTAAACAAAAAAAATCATATTTATAGTAAATCAAAGCTAACTTTACACATATTATCCAATCCCTTTAACTTTTTTTAAAAAAAATCTTTTATTTAATTTGAGAAGAAAAAGCATTGACCTGAGAAATCCAGAGACAGGGAAAATGCAGGAAAAAAGACCAATTTAAAGGGCTTTTTTTTAAATAAATCAAATTTCCAAAAACAAAACTTACCCAAAAAAATCAATCAAGCTAGTAAAACTTCTTGAATGAACATAAAAAAAAATTCACCGACAATCAGATGCCCAAATTAATCCAAAAGAAAAAGGAAGGTAGAAAAATTAAGAAACATGAAAATAAATAAATTGGAAAGGAAAATTTAAGAGCAAATAACCTTGTTGATTTTCGTTTTGGGGCAGTTCAATTGCAAATACTTTCCATTCAGACAAGCTTTGACGATCTGTGTTATTTGGTGGGGGTTCGTTTGCCTTTGTTTTCCCTTCAATTTAGGGAGTGGAAAGTAGACACCAGAACCTAACATGCCTCATAACGATGATATTACCACACTGTGAGGCTTGTTTTCGTGACTGACGGCCTAATCAAGGCGGTTTCGAGTTACCATTACTCAATCTACGGTGGAGAGTAAATTGATCGTCACAGACGCGTAGCTTTATCAATCTTAGTTACAGGAATCCAACATGGATGACAGCTTGTATTTCTTCACTTCTACGTGTAAATATCACAAGACCATGGATAATCAGATGATTTTAAAAAAGGATTTAATTGTGCAAAAAGTCCTCAAATTTTTTCAGAAAAAGTAATTAAGTCCCTTTTTTTTTACACTCATTTGAGTACTTGAACTTTTAAAATGCATCAAAAAAGCTCTCAAATCTTTTCAAAAAAATCAATTCAGTCCTTATTTTTTCTCCCAATTGGGTACTTGAACTTTCAAAATGCATCAAAAAGACCCTCAATTTTTTTCAAAAAAATAATTAAGCCCCTGCTTTTATTAAAAATTAGAAAAAAAATTATAAAAAATTAATATCAATAAAAACTATAAATATTATTAAATTTTAATAAAAATTTTAAATATTAAAAATTAGAAAAAAAATATAAAAATCGTAAAAATATAAAAAAAATTGTAAAATTTTATAAATATCATAAAAATTATAAAAAATATATAGAAATACAAAATTTTATAAAGTCGTAAGAAAACTATATAAACTATCATACCAAAAGATACATTTTATAATTTTTCTATAACTTTTATTGATTTTTATTTTTTTATCATTTTTCGCCACATGTCACGCTGTGTGATGACTTTAATTGAAAAAAACTAGGGATCGTTGACTTTAACAATCAACAGTTAAAGTTAATTGTTAAAGGGATTTTTTGATGCATTTTATATTTTTTATGATATTTATAAAATTTTACAATTTTTAATTTTTTTACGATTTTTATAAAAAAAATTTTAATTTTTAATGAGAGCAAGAGCTTAATTACTTTATTGAAAAGAAAACTTTTCAGTGTCTTTTTTATGCATTTTGAAAATTCAAGTACTTAATTAAGTGGTTTAATTTTTTTTTGAAGAAGTTTGAAGGCCTTTTTGATGCATTTTGAAAGATCAAGTGCTTAATTGAGTGAAAAAAAGCTTAATTACATTTTTTAAAAATTTTGAAGACTTTTTACACTCTTAAACCTTTAAAAAATAAAAAACTAAAATAAATTTAATTTGTATTCAGTTTATTGTTTTAATAATATAAAAATTATATTTAAACTAATAATTCCATTACATGGCGTAATTGAAAATCATATATTAATGATTGAAAGATACCTTTTTTTCCTCATTCCAAGAAAAAAAAACCTTTTTCTGGTAATGAATACTTGTTTATTAACACTTCGACTTTTTATATAAAAATATATATAATAATAAATTTGGCCACTAATATTTATATATTTTGTCAAAATAGTTTTAATTGTATTTTTGAGCATATTTTTACCATTAACCTTTCTTTTTTCAATTTGTTTTTTTAACATATTTGTTAAAAGTACGGTTAAAAAAATTAACAGGATGATGTGAAATTTCAAATGTGAAATATTTTTAATAAGATATAATTTATTATTTAAATAACTCAATAAAATAATTACATATGGAAAATAATAAAATAAATAAATAATTCATGAAGTTAAAAAAATCTTAATTTAAAGAAAATAAACGTAATTATCTAAAAAAGGTTTCAAAAAAATATACACATCAGTATTTTCGGTTTGATTTATTAATTATCTTTTTGAAACATTTCAGTAAATAAACGTATGCATTCATTTTGAAACATTTTTTTAGATAATTATATTTATTTTCTTCAGTTAAGAGTTATTTTTTAATTTCATGTATGATTTATTTATTTTATTATTTTTCACATGTAATTATCTTATTGGGTTACTAAGTAATAGATTACATCTCATTAAAAAAATTCACATGTAAAATTTTGCATCATCCTGTTAACTTTTTTAACAATACTTTCATCAAATATGTTAAAAAAAAGTAAATTGAAAAAAAAAAATAAAGGTTAATGGCCAAAAAATGCTCAAAATTACAATTAGGACCATTTTGATAAAATATGTAAACGTTAGTGATCAAATTTATCATTAAACAAAGCTTGCTCTTCAAAATTAACATTCATTTCTTTCCCACTATACTAGTTTCAATTATTTTGGTAGATGCGTATCGTTTTAGTGTTAAAGTAAAATAAGTAATATCATTTATCGTATCGATAAAAATTTTAATTTGTATCGATGGCATTAATTCATTTCAACCAATTTTAATCATTACGGGTTTTTTACACAAATAGGGTAAGAAAAAAAATCTACTGAAATTGGGTGTCAGAAAAAGTATTTACCAAAATAGATTACTTTTTTCATTGGTGCCTATTAGATAGGCGCCAATGAATAAAATAATAATAATTTTTTTTAAATAAAATATTTTTTATATTTTTTTAATAAATTTAAAAAAAATACGGGTCAAAATATGGTCAACAGGTCGGGTCGGGTGGCGCCTATCAGGTAGGCCCCAATGAAGGTGCCTCATAGAGAGGCGCCAATGGTGGCCTTCTGCCCACCGCTGCACGGCTGCACCAGCAGCATGGTCTTGTCCCCTCATGTTTGTTTTTTTTTTGCCTATAAGTAAATGGTCCCAACATGCAATAGGCACGGTAGAGAAAAAAAAAAGAGAGAAAAGAGAAGAAGAGAAGGAGAAGAAGAGAAGAAGAAGAAGAAGAAAGAAAGAAAAAAAAGGTAATGTATTATTTTAGTAAATAATTTTGTTTATAATTTAAAAAGTTTATAGTTTGTGAATTTTTTAGAAGATATTGTGAATTTTTTGTTATTAATTATTAATTATAAAATTATCTATATTTAGTGTTTATAGTTTGGATTAGAATTTTGTATGAATATTCTAATTTTTTGTATGAATATTGTAATTTTTTATGAATATTGTAATTATTTTATAATTAAATTTGTATCTATAGTTTTGGATTAGTATTTTGTATGAATATTGCAATTTTTTGTATGAATATTGTAATTTTGTATGAATATTGTAATTTTTTTGTATGAATATTGTAATATTATAATTTTATATGAATATTGCAATTTTTTTGTATGAATATTGTAATTTTGTAATTTTGTATGAATATTGTAATGTCGGAATATATTGTAATATTGTAATTTTTTGTATGAATATTGTAATTATTTTATAATTAATTTGTTAGTAATTTAGGATCATGTTATAATTTTTTTTGTTTGTAATTATTTAAAATTTAATTTATTAGTAATTTAGGATTAAGCTATAAGTTGTTGTGTTTAGTTTAGTATTTGGTGAGTTTAACATATAAAGTTTATAAAAAAATTAAAAATCATTTTATTAAAAGTTTAATTATAACTGACTTTTTTAATCATATAGTTGTTGTTAACTCATTTAATTTTTATATAATGTAACTTTTATATAATTTAATTTTATTTGATTTTGTATTTATTTAACAGTAATTATTGATTTTTTGAAACAAATTAACTGAATTCATTTTTTTGATTGCAGATTTGCAGGAAATAGGTTCTCTAATTAATAATAATAATCACATATCAAGTACTATTAATGAGATGGTAATAAAATTTTTATTTGATATTCATGTTATTTGCTGAACTAAATTATATTGTATTAACTATTTTGCTAATTTAATAATGTCAGGGTCCGTACCGCGTATTGAGGAGTCATGTTAATAGTGTAGGGTTTCAGCCAGATGAACGCCTAATACCATACTCAGAGTTAGCCGGGTTCGGATCAGCGGCATTGATTCGGACTTTTGATCTGCGATACGACTTGATTTCCGCTTTAGTCGAGCGATGGCGTCCGGAGACCCACACATTTCATTTGCCGTGCGGAGAGTGTACCGTCACTCTAAAAGATGTTGCAGTACAGCTCGAGCTTCCCATAGACGGGAATGCGGTCACGGGCGTAAGTTCAATCTCTAGGCCGGCTACCCTTTGCAAAGAATTACTTGGATGCTCGCCAAGTCAGGGGAAATTTACCAGTTTGAGATTTTCATGGCTAAAGGCCAATTTTGAGCATTTGCCAAGTACTGCTAATGAATGGGAGGTGATGCAGGCTGTTCGAGCTTACATTATGTACCTTATAGGGGGTGTACTCATGTAGGATGCAAACGGCAGTAAGGTCTACTTGATGTACTTACCCCTATTATCCAATTTGCATAACACTCGTTCATACAGTTAGGGGTCCGCAGTTTTAGCCATGCTATATCGCGAACTTTGTCAGACGACAGATCCTTCTACGATTGACATAGGCGGATGCCTCATACTGCTGCAGTCGTGGACACTTTACCAAATGCCATTCTTGGCATCCATTAGTCATCAATCATATATATTTCCACTCGTTAATAGGTGATGAATTTTTACTCATTATAATAATTAGTTGACTTTTTTATATTATATTATTCTAACAATTTTTTTCGTAAGTGGAGTACTAATCCGGATATCGGGAGGTCACAAACGATTCTGATATATCGTCTAATGATTGATAACCATGCTGGAGAGGGGGTAAGTTTTTCAAATATAAACTTAATTTTATTATTTTATCTCACTCGACCCGCGTTAATATAACAACGTTATTAACAGTGCCGTTCATTTGGATGTCGTATTCTGCTCTAGAAATTATGACAATTATGCCATCATCTACCCACGTCCACTCAAACATATGGTGCATTAGCGCACCCATTATCAATTTTAACATAGTGGAGTGGTATCATGGCAATCGAGTACTCCGGTAGTTCGGTTGCATACAGTATATCCTGACACTGCCAGTACAATTGGGAGAGATCCATAGGATGAGCAAGAGGGGGAGGTATGGAGATAATTGGGGAGAAGTGCACGAAGAATATATTACTATATGAAACAACCGGTTCAGGAGGGTACCTCAAATGGATCGTGCTCCGGATTCGCAGCCCTCGTTAGAGTACATACAGTGGTACTGTGAGACAGGGAAACCATTTCTGTTTGGTGGGCAGTCGATTGTAGTCCCTCCGTATACGACACGAATTACGCAACCCCTTCCAGATCTGCATCATGCACCAGAGCCAGAGCCAGAGCCAGAGCCAGAGCCAGTGCTAGTGCCAGAGACAGAACTACATTCTAGGGATAGTTCTTATCATCCAGAATTGGGGGGCGATGACTATTTCGCGGCCTCGTATCCACCTCAGTACTCCGCTCCTTCCGGCCAATATCCGCCGTCGTACTCCTCTCCTCCCGGATCAAGTTCATTGATGGCATTTGAGACATATGATTATTCATCTATGTTTCATATACCCCAACATACTGTTGAGGAGAACGTTGATGACCGTAATCGCCCACAACGTAAGCGTCGAGCTCCACAAAAATATACCCCTAGAACCACACCATCAAACCATCAATTTTAGGGGTTTTTGTAATAAACAACATCATATTTATGTAATGATTTTTTTATGTAAATAAAATTATAATGGTTTTTTATATAAATAAAATTATAATGTTTTTTTTTTATTTTGCAATTTCAAATTGCTCCAGAACTGCAACAAATTGTAGACAATTTTGTGATTCAAACCATCTTTATGTAATGAAGTACATATCAATTTCTACTCGATTGAGACGATTGTCCAACATGGTAGTTTCGGAAAGGGCATTTACTCCGGTTATGACCGGCTAATCTGCATACGCCACACAAATTCCCGTCAGATTTCTCCCTAATGTCCATTTCGTTATGGATTCTGGATGATTGCAGACGACCTTTCAGGTTTCTATGCAACCTTTTGTCTAGGACTAGCTCGAAGGTCGTCGGAAGTACCTCCCAAGTAGATAGGTCAGGCACGGGGAACTCGTTTTCCTATACACGCAACGTGCGTTCGATGGTGTACACTTTATTGATAAATTGTTCTACATTGAGCCCAACTTTAGCACAAGCTGCCACGACGTGTGCACATGGAAAATGCAGTGTTTGAAACCTCCTGCAATCGCACCGTCTATTTCGGAGATCAACTCTGTAGGACCTAGGTGGTATACCGGGTTGACAACCGATGGTCTCTGTAACTCGAAACGTTTCATTATGTCGTGAATATACTTCTACTATCATCGACCTCTCCATTCGACGATTTACAACCATTGCATCCCTAATGCCTTCGACAAAGACATGTCTCGCCTCCATCTGGTTCACTTGTTGCTGACACATTGTTGGCATCAAGGTAGCCAACCTGTAGAACATTGCCGAGAAGATAAATGAAGTTGGAAGATGTTGTGTTTTTAATAACACAGCATTGATCTCCTCCATTAAGTTTGTACTCATTTGACCATAACGAAAGCCCTTGTCAAAACTTTAGTCCATTGTCACGGCTCCATGGTACCCAACCACTACCGAAAAGATGTGTTGGTTTGACCCTCCATGTCACTCTCAAGCCGGACCATTCTTTGGCGAAAAATGTGTGGCTCTAGCTCGTACGCTGTATATGTATTAAAAAAATTTAAGTTACAGTATTACTCTAAAACATTAAAACTTATATTGAAAAGATAAGGTAATTCTTTACTCATTCTCACAACTTGCCTCTTCCAGTCTGCATTCTTATAATCTCATTGGAAGTTAGCCGCGATGTGCCAAATGCAGTAAACAGATCTCCATGGTACACCAAAATGCCTAATGGCTGCAATTACTCATTTCCCTCTATCGGAGATGATGCAAATATTATCGTTGCTAATAACATATCTCCGCAAGTTGGTAAGAAAGAACTCCCACGATTCCATGTTCTCCTTATCGATGATGGCAAATGCTATCGGAAGCATGTTCTTGTTGCCGTCTTGAGCAACCGCAAGAAGTAAGATATGTGTGTATTTTCCATATAGCCAGGTTCCATCTACTTGCACAAATAGTTTGCAGTGGGGAAATGCGCACACACATTAATCAAACGTCCAGAACATCCGATGAAAAATTCTTTTTCTCGATTGTAGTTGGTCATTTGGCCCGTAATAAGATCGTGTCTGCAACTCAATTACAGTCCCCGGCACGTGTTCCCTCATGGCTGCTATCCATCCCTGTAACTCATTGTATGATGCATCGAAATCTCCGTACAATTGCTCCATTGCCATCTGTTTAGCTATCCATGCCTTCCGGTATGATACTCGATACTGGAATCGTGCTTGTATTTCGGTAATCAATACCGAAACTTTAATGGTCGGCATGTCTTTCACCATTGGCATGATGTATGTACAGATAGTTTTGGAGTCAAGTTTTTGATGATCTTCTGTCATACGTGTTGAAGTGCATGTGTGAGGCCCAAAAAATTTTCGTATCTCCCACATCTGTGACTTCTGCATAAATGCAGCTCGTATCAGCCAATTGCAGCCTTCTGCTGACCTCCAACACTCTCCAACATATAATGTTTGTTTAGACTCGATGACTTTGTAATCTACTGACATATTCATGCTATACCGCTTAATGGCAAACATGCATTCTTCCTTACTTTCAAATCTCTGGCCCACGCATAACTCTTCTGGATCAGAATATACGCCTATTCGGTTAGCATGTGGTATTTCAGGGTACTCCGAAAACTCAGCTGCCCATGCCGCATCGTGGTCTATCCGAGACATGTGTGCCCCAGGATTATTATGTATCACAATACGATGAATCTGGTTTCCGACTGAAGACGCATTAACGTTTCCATCCTCATTCACGCTTTCATCGTCAATATCATTCGGGACCTCGTCCGCGTCGGGATCACTCTCATTATCCACTTCGTAATCAACAGGATCACTACTATAGTATACATCATCACCAACCACATCAGTCTCGGCTGCAGCATTAAGACCAATATTTATCCCGTGTATATTTGATTGACTATCAACATACGATACCGAAACCACCATACACGGCGCTTCAACTCCATCTTCTTCACTTAATGAAGTGGGATCTTCAGTTGCCTCCACACCGGCTAACTCAACAAATAACTGAATCGGTGCATTTTTGTTACTCTGAGTCCCACAATAAATAGCGACCATTGTCTCCACGTTTTCATCGTCTACAAGTTCCATTTCGGTAAATTTTATTGGATTTGTTGAAATTGGAAACTTGTAGAAAATTTTTGATATCCTTCTCCCACAACGTCTATAAATTTTTTCACTAATTTTTTCCTTCATATCATCAAATGAGATATTTCTATCAAATCTCATTGCTACTTGTTTGCGACATTTAAATATACATCCCACAGTTGTTGTCAAAATTTCTCCATCGAAATAAACGCATACAAAAAATTGATTCTCCATTTTTCAATGCTAGATCTGTTAAAAAGAATTTCAAATTTCTTAAAACAGTTTCGAAATGTAAACAAATTACATAAAAATTTTAATGCAAAATTTTTCATTCAGAAGCTAACAAAATTAATAACCTGACAAAATAACTTTCAAATAATAAAATTACTAACAAGACTCTACATTCTATTTAAAAAGAAATAAACCAAAATACCTTATTTTTTTCTTCTTTTCCTTCCTTTTTTTCTTCTGCATCCTTCTTATTTCTTTCGTTTCTCTAGTAAAATTTATGTCTGTGTTGGGGGTATTTATAGGGAAAAATCAGACCATTGGCGCCTCTCAGTATAGCACCGATAATAGTGCCTCCCAGATAGGCACCACCATTGGCGCCTCTGAGATAGGCGTCAATACTATATATTATACGGGTTATATACTGACCCGAAAAAATATTTAATTATATTTTATATAAAAAAATTAATATTTTTTTATTCATTGGCGCCTATCTAATAGGCTCCAATGAAAAAAGTAACTCATTTTGGTAAATACTTTTTCTGACACCTTATTTCAGTAGATTTTTTTCCGACCCTATTTGTGTAAAAAACCATCATTTATTGTATCGATAAAAAATTTAATTTTTATCGACGGCATTAATTCATTTCAACCAATTTTAATTATATTGACTAGAACATGATGTACTAACAGATGCATAAATAATATTGAAAAATATGAAAATTTTAACTATATACTTTTATGCTAAAGATTTGATTGAAATGTACTAAAAGACTACACAAAAAAGTGAATATTAATATTTAAAATATAAAAACTAAAATATAATAATAAAAAAAACCTCACTCACTCTATTATCAAATATCAAATTCCCATCCCTTCACTTCTTTTTTCTTGTTAATTTTGAATTTATTAAATAATAAAATTTTATTTGTGAAGTTTATTAATGAATTTATTAAATAAATTTTTTTGTGAAATTTATTAATAGATATTTTATATAATTGATGAATATTTTATATTTAAAATTAATTTTCTTTACGATTTTAATATTTATATAAATTATTTGAAATATAATATATTTTTAATATTTTGAATATATTAACATGCATAACCTTTTAGGAGAAATATTGAAATCCAAGTAGTATTAAAAACTATTTTACCCTAATGTTAATTAAAATATATTTCATTGTTATTGTAGGGCCAAAATTTTGTCCGGAGCCCTGTATGACCTAAACAAAACCAAACAAAAAAAACCCCCAAACTAATTAGCAGCCCAAATACAACAGTCCCAAACAGCCCAAATACAACTAAACCCTAGCCTAACAAGCCCATAAAATTTAACAAGTTTTCAGCAAAAAAAACCCTAGGTGTGTCGCACCTAGGTCCACCCTCTGCCATGCCCACACACTTCTGACATGCCTGCCGCTATTGTCACCGTAGCCTCCTCCATGCGCACTGTTGCCTGCAAGAAAAATAAACAGCAAGAGGACAACAGCAAGAAACAATCGCAAACGACAAAAAATAGAAGTTTAAAGATTTTAAAATCGGTTATATAAGTCGAATATGAGCACTGTAATTTCGGCTTCCCTTTTTTATGAATTTTTCTAGAAAATAAAAAGAAAAAATATTGTATGAAAAGCTATTGAAAAAAAACAGAATACATAAATAGAGGTGATTTTTCTTAGATCCGGTCTTTTTTTGCTTGTTCTTTCTGTTTGTTTTTGTTTTTTTGTTTTTATCTTCCTTTTTTACATATATTAAATAAGAAATAAGGCTCACCTGAATCGCCTTGCGGCTTCGCTGTCGGAGGGCTCTCCTCTGTCGTGGCCGTCGGATCCGAGAGGAGAAGGGAGCCAAGAGTCCTCCTTTCGGGCCAAGGAAGTTTGGCTTTCAAACGGGATCTAAAAGTGGGGTAAAAAAAACTTTTTGACTCCACGCCGTCGTTAACGGCGGCGCCGACGCCGGCAACCTGCTGCCGGTACAGTGGTCGATGGGCTGACCCTTGATCAACGCTTGAAAGAAAATGGGTGGGTTGAGAGTGTATTTCAGTTTTTTTCTTTAGAAATGGAAGAGAATGATTTTTTTTTGAAAAAACTTGGGCTTTTATACCCCCTTAAACGGCGTCGTTTAGGGTTGGCTTAAGTAGCCCTAAAACGATGCTGTTTTGGCTCTTACCCGAATTTCAACCCGACCCGTTCCAGGGGGATTCGCGTGTTTTTATGTGGAGGGGTAAATTGCGCTTTTGGCCCCTCCACTTTTACAATGTGGCGCAATCTGATCCTTTTTTAGTTTTTTAATTTGGGTTGCAAATTTTTATGGCATTTCAATTTGGTCCTTGAACCATACGCCGACCCTGGGTTAAAACGTTGCGCATAAGGGGCTTGTGATATTTGCTCATCTGCTCCCTGGAACTTTGAATGCGCTCTATTTTGGTCCATGGCAACCTTATTTTATTTGCAATTTTGACCCGAGTTTTTTAATCCGAATTCGATTTCGTCCTAGGCCCATTTAATTAATTAATTAATTTATTTATTTTAAAAAATAAAATCCCTTTTATCATCATTAATTTTAATCTTTATATGTTATTTATTTTAAATCATTTTACATATTATTTATTTCAAAATTTTATTCTATATTTTGTTTATTGTAAACTATTATACATATATATGAATATGTCTTTCAAATTGTCACATATATTCTTTAAAATGTTTCATATTTTTATTATTATTATTTATATTAGACTGTTTTATTATCATTTATTTTAAGTTTTCTTATATATTGATTATTTGGAACTTTTATTATCTATTGGTCTTATAAATCGTTTATTTTAAATTATTATTCACTTTAAATGGTTTCATACATTATCTTTTTGTTTTCCTTTGATTACTAATGTTGGTATTAAAATTATATGTTGTGTGCTTATTATCGTGGGTACTATAATTTGTTCATTCGTATTTTTGTATATTTGTCATTCATTAATGTAACATTTTATTCATAAATTGTCATTCCATGTTCTATATTAGCATCCTATCATTCCATCATTTCAAAAGTGGCACGTAATGTATTTTATATACGCATAATAAACTGTTTTATGTTACCCCTAAATAAACAAAATACGCACTGTTTAGGTATCGTATTCGTTATTATTTTTAAAAAAAAAAAAGAAGAAATTTTTAATTAAGGCAAAATTTCGGGTTTTTAGAGATTCGAGAAATCGTACCCTAACTTACGGGGTTTCGATTTTATCGTTAAACCTAAATAGCAAAATATCCTTTAAAGTTTCAAAATTTTTTCTAAATAAGGCAATATTTTGCGTTTGGAAATTCGAGAAAATGTGCCCTAACGTGCTGGGTTTCGATTTCTCGTTTGACCAAATAGCCAAATATCCTGTTAAAACTTCAAAGTATGGGTTTCTGAAACCATAAGGTGACCTTGGTTTCGAGGGTTTAAAATATCGTATCCCTGACGTGCTGGATGTGATATTCAAGAGAATCCTAAATTTCAACCCATATTATTCGAATTTTTTTTAGGATCGTATTTTTAAAACTCTTTAAAGTTTTCAATCTTCAACACTAAGACACTAAATAATCAACTAGGTACCAATTTTGGGCGTTACGAGGGTGCTAATCCTTCTTCATACGTAACTGACTCCTGAACTCGTTTTTTTAAATTTCGTAGACCAAAATCATTTTTTAATAAAATCAAAATTGTTTATTAAAAATAACCATTTTACGAGGTGACCCGATCACACCTCATCAAAAAAAGATTGGTGGTGACTCCCGTGTTCGTTTTCATTTTCAAAATCCAAATCGACTCCGTTTTATCAAAAATATGGTGTCAACAGTTATTAATATTTTAATAAAAATATAAACATATATCGAATAAAAAGACTTAATGTGAAACAAAACTATCATCATAGTTTTATTTATAATAAAAGTTAGGAAAGTATTGTAAAAGAAAACATAATATTCGTTAATGCTAATGTAAAATTTCTAGAAACACTAAGATTTAAATAATATTAAATGCTTGTTTGTACTAAAAACAAGTATAAATTACAAAATAAATAGATTTATATAAATTTTAAGCAAAAATTTAATAGTAAGTTCTATATTATAAAATTATTTAATTTCAGCTAAACAATACTTAAAAAAATTAAATGTAACACCCATATCCCGTTTCTGTTGCTGGAACAGGATACCAGATGTTATTAGTCAAGTTGGAACAGTTAATAACGTGTTAAAGTAAGCCTTATTGGATAATATGTTTTGACATAACAAATTAAAGTGTTTTTTAATAAAAGTAAAGCTGAGCAATTTGATAAAATTAAGTTGAAATAGTTTCAATTGAGTCAAACATTTTCAAATATGTTTCAAACATTTTCAAATATGTTTCAACCATTTTCAAATATGATACTCCTCTGAGAATCGATACCAAATTGACATTTTGTTTCTTTCAAACCCTGGTAGGTATTGATCCGGTATCGATACTTTTCTCAAGGTATCGATATATTTCCTAAGGTATTGATATTCCTACTCCAACGGTCACTGAAATCTGCATTAATTACAAAAACTATTGATTCCCTTTTAGTAGGTATCAATACTCGTTGCTGCAAGTGCAGTTAATGACCTGGTATTTCATCCCCAGTGGCTACATTCACTTCTACAACAACCACAATGATTGGAAATTAATTAGAGGGTATAAATACCATCTTCCAAAGGTCTAGCAACAAAAAGAGCAATGTGCAAAGCTTAAAGATAAATCAAAACAACCTAGAGCTTAATTATTCCATACCATTTCTTATAGATACTTGTGAGCTTTCATTGTATTCATTTAGCTCAAGTGTTCTTCTTTGTATTTGTGCTTTATTGACAAACATTCTAATCTTTTGAGGATTGTTTTCTTTATTTGCTTATTTGTATCTCTTTTGAGAGAGGGTTCATTCTTAAGGTTTGGGTAAAAACCTTAAGGGAGTTGTATCTTAAGATTTTAGGGTATAAGTCTTAAGAGAGATTGTAAGGTCAAACATTGTCCTTAAAGGTTGCCAAATTAGTGAATTTGGGAAAATCCTTAGCTGTGGAAATCTAAGGTAGTGGAGTAGGCAATTGGGGCCGAACCACTATAAATCATTGTGTTCTTTGTTGCATAATTTTGTTGCTTCCACCACAACTTCTCAAAGGTCGATTCAACCTCCCTATCGTCGATCTCAAGTTAATCCTTCTGAACTAACATAACGATTTACGTTCAATAATCAATTCAATTCCATAATTATAAGAAATATTCAATATGAAAAAGGTCATTCAGTTTCAGGCCTTAAATCGAGCTTTCGAAGTTCTAAAAATAAATTACGAATATTCAGGAACCAATTCGCAACAAATCAGAACATTTAGGAAAAAATTGAAAATTTTCAAGTTAGGGGTCACACAGCTGTGTGTCCAGACTATGTGACAAAGCCCAGCCTGTGTGGCTCCAAACATGGCCATCTGGCTATCCTACATGCCTATGTGCGATCTCACACGCCTATGTGCGTAGACCGTGTAACTCTCTAATTTGGATCACACAGTCGTATTGTAGGCCATGTGCCAACCCGTGTGACATTCGATGTAGGGTTACACAGCTGTGTCGCAGACCGTGTGTCAGCCAGTGTGGAAACTACACTTATACTATTTTTCAAAACGCAGCCGTGTCGCAGACCGTGTCGCAGACCGTGTGGCAGCCTGTGTCCCAGGCCATGTGAGCCAAAAATTGACTAAATTAAAGCTTGTTTATTAAACAATTTCACAAGTACCTACACCATGACTTAAAATGCATAAGCAAGACCCTAAATACAAATTAAGGTAACCAATTCATGCATTACCCAAACACCTAAGCCATGCTCAAATATTTCCTACCAAACACAACACAAATCATACTTTCATGTACCATTATACCATCCATTTTCACCATTTCACCACATACATCTTAACTAACTTTAACTATTTCATGAATATCTAACATTTTTCTTACCATTTCATACATATTCAGTAAATTACAATATGCACACGATATTTCCATTTAACTACCTTTAACATTCAATACCACACATGAAACATAGTTGAGATCAAAACATTATAATTGTTAGCCTATTACATGCCATATAAGTCAAATTGAATTTGTAATCTACCAAATAACCTCAGATAGTGTGATTCTTCGAGTTGATCCGATCGCCCGATTATCCACAAAATGTTATCTATAAGAAACACAACAGACACGAGTAAGCTTTTATAAAGCTTAGTAAGTTCGTTGATTAAATAGTAAAGCTTACTAAATTACGCATAATAATTCAATTAATAAAATTTATAAATAATGTTTTTGATAATAAAGTCCTTAACAGAGTTCCTAGTGATAAGGTTCTTAACAAAGTTCCTGTCAATCTATAACAGCCCGTTTACTAGTGGTGTCGGAAACAGTGGTTTCAGGGCCACAAATCTGACGAGTAAGTTCATAAATATTATTATTTAATATTTATGAGTTAAATATGGTATTAAAATAAATTTTGAACTAGGAATTTATACTATTTGAATGAATAATTAAGTTTAAGTGGTATGACCCTAAAGTCAAGTAGTTTTAGATAATAATGTATTGAGACCTCATTTCTATAAACCGAGCCATATATATTTTATTAAATATTTATGGAGTGTTATTAAGGTCGTTTTAAAATTTGGATAAGAAATTTTAATGTTTAGTTCATTAATCGAATAAAAAGGACTAAATTGTAATAGATGTTAAAACTCATTTATTATTGAATTATGTGATTAAAGGAAATAATTAGTAAAGGTGGGAGGTTTTATTATGTAATTATGTCACTTCTAAATTGCATGGACGATTAAAGCATGAAATAGGTTGAAAATGTATGTATAATTGAAGGGTAACTTGATAATTTAATAAAGAAATAATTAGTAAAATAAAACAAAAGTGAATTGTCATCTTCCTAATTGTTTTTGACTGAATCTGAGAAAGGAGAAATCACCATTGAAGGTCGAAGGTTCGACCATCACATTTTCTTTACATGTAAGTTCAAATTTCTTGTAACTTTTATGTTTTTGAGATCGTTGCAACTAGGTCTAGCTAATCCATAACTTTGTTTTTGCAACTGTCAAAAATTTTAGATGATACATTTGAGGAGTTCTTGATGTTCATGATGTTAAATAATAAATTTGAGTTGTTAGTTGTTGATTATGAGTATTTTATTAAATGACTTTTTGATAATTTTAATGTTTAGGGATTAAATTGTTGAAAAATTAAAGTTCAAAGTAAATTGTGCGAAATGAGGAGAAAACTGAGCTGATATGAAACCTTAAGAAAATCAGTTAACTTGAAATTGTATTAAATGTGGTGAAATTTCAAGTTTTGGATTTAGGCACTAAATTGCATAAAAGCTAAAATATTATTGGTAATTTTGTAAATTTCCCAATAATAAGAGTTATAAGTTAAATTAATTATTTTAGATTATTGAATGGTTTAATTGAGTGAAACATTACTATTTAGATCACAAAACAAATCAAATGGATCAAAATCGAGGAAAAGTTGTGATTGGATTAGTCATCGACTTTGTTGTTACAATTGTATTTGTCGAGGTAAGTTCGCATATAGATAAAAATTATTATTTTCCATTTTGAATGAATGTAAATGGTTATTTATGTTTTGGTTAAATTAATTGATAAAATTGTGATAAATTATTATTATGGATCAATTAGAGGAATTAATCAAATTAAAGGATATGTGAACTATTGTTAATGTATTTAATGATTATAAATTATTGATTGTCTATTTAAATGTTACTTGGATTGAGGTAAATTCATAACGTTTGATGTGTAAATTATAAGTTTCTTGAAAATAAGTTATTGTTGTTGGTAAATTGTATAAATACATGTGAAATTTTATATGTTGTTATAGTATTTTAAATATTGAAATTAAATTTATATGAAAGTGATTAATGGATGGTGACAGTCCTTGTGATGACACATTGACAATGTGAATATATATTGATATCCTATTATGTGTAAGGAAACGATGAAGTGCATGCCATTGATTGATAAATTTGTATAAAGGTAATGGATTACATAAAATGCCCAGTTGAACGTAGTAATCACTAGGATACGATTGGCATGCCAATAGGGTTAGTACGCACACTTGTACGGGATTTGCACTTCGGTGCCTCTGTTTGCACTTTAGTGCCTCTGTATACACTTTAGTGTCCCTGTTCGCACTAGGGTGCCCCTGTTTGCACATTTGTGCCTTGTTAGCACTTCGGTGCTCCTGTTATGCATCTATGATGCCTCTGGTGTGATGTAGTTACTCGAGTATCTGAGTCAAGTTATTAGTTCATCGGGCTAAATGTTAATGAATTTACAAAATTATTTATGTGCTTAAAGGCTAATGTATAATCAAGATATTAGTAAATGTTAAATGTTCAATGAACTACTTGATCATGTGTGAGTATAATTATATCGATGATTATATGGTTAAAGATAGATGTTTATATACATAGATGAATGAGTTTGGATTGAATTATTATAGTATTTGGATTGAATTATTATAGTACAAGAAGCGTACAATGAACCATTTTAAGTACTAATCCCATAAGTACTTTGTAAATTATTAACAGGTATGATTAATCTATTTATTTAGTTTTTCATATTGTTTAGTGAAAGTAAGTGATTCCGGGATGATATGTTTATATGAAAGTTTGAAATGAAAGATTAATTACAGAATAATTATGTGTTAAGTGTGCAAGTGTTATGGTAAGAAGAAATGTTTAAGTGAAATAGTTATATGAAATGCTTATATGGAAAAATATATATATGTATATGCAAGGCTACACCAATTATCCATGAGAGGTGTAGTGAATAGAAAACGAAAGTTAGCTTAAGATATAGTGAAAATTATGTTTAGTTGTTTATTCTGATATGTTCAGTAGTTAAGTTGTCCTTATACGAACTTACTAAACATTATTGCTTACGTTAGTTGTTTTCTTTTCCTGTAGATCATCGGAAGGCTCGATCGATTGGAATCTCGTCAGAGCATCATCGCACTATTCATTTATTATATTGGTAGATTTTGATTACTTTGATTATGGTTATAAGTAGCATGTACAGGGTTGAATGTCATTTTGGTTACTTTGGTTACCTTATTATACTTATATTTAAGGTTCTTTTGGTATGTGGATGACGGCTTGCAAATGGTCAATTTGAGACATGTTTTGGCACATATTTGAACTAGGCCTTTATGCATGTATTAAGGTAATGTTAGCATGTATAGGTATATGGTATATTAATGCTATTGTGGTGCTCTAGAATGACATTTTGATTAGGTGATTTTGGATGATTGAAATGGCATGTTTATGTATGTTTGAATGATGTTTGAACCCTTGAATGTGTGCCTAAATGGTTTGATTGGTTAGATATGAATTAGACTTGAATTGGTATGAGTTTAGGTGCATTTTTGGGTTCACACGACCTGAGACACGGGCTGTCACACGGCCATGTGTCATTTGTAAGTTTCTTGATGTTTCAAGTCAGCGAGTTACACGACCTAGCACACGGGTGTGTGAAATGGCCGTGTGACCCTACTCAGTGAGTTACACGGGTGAGGACACGGGCTGAGACACGGTAGTGTGTCCCTTGTTTGAAAGTTACATGGCCCGAGACAAGGGCGTGATTCTCAACCGAGTGAGGCACACAGCCCGGCTACATGGGCGTGTGAACCTGTTTTGAAAATTTTACATCTTTTTCCTAGGCTTTCCAAATTGTTTCAAATTGGTCCCGAATATCTTCTAAACTATTTTTTAGAGTCTCGAGGGCTCGATTTAGGAACAAAAGGTATATGAATGAATGGTTTATAAAATGTTTAGTTATTTAAATGTTATGATGTTGTATGATTTATGATTGATCGGTAATACTCTGTAACCCTAATCTAATGATAGAGACAGGTTAGGGGTGTTACACAATCACAGCTCACAACAGGTGAGTAATGCTCAAATCAATAGTACCAATCAATTTCCACATTTCAATAACATTCAGTGATCATTAAAGATAATGCTCGATGAACGTTATACAGAAACCATTTATGCTACTCTGATCAATCCCGTACTGTGCACAAAATAACCTATTGGCATGCCAATTGTACTCTATCCTACGTTCATCGGTTCAAAGTATTCCAACACAAATCAATATATGAACAATTCACTATCTCATATTCCATATACAAGCATTAGTTTATCAACCAAACATTCATCGGCTCAGAATATCTCATTAATGCTCAATGTTATAACGATCCATTACTTCATTACTCATATACATAACATCATTATAAAGTTCAATCCAAAACAATTTAATTTATTCAATATACATCTAAATGCATTAGAATTAAACCAAACAAACTTACAGGACTGATTTCCAGTAACGATCCAGAATAGCTCAATCAATGATCGACGTTATGTTAATTCATTATTTTCATTTTCAATTACACACATCAATATAATCCAAACATTATACAAACAAGACTGATTTACAGTAATGGTCCAGAATAACTCAATCAATGATCAACGTTATGTTAGTTCATTAATTTCATTTTCAATTACACATACCAATATAATCCAAACATTATACAATTAAGGCATATAATACATTTAAAAATGTACTATATTTAAACTGTACGAACTTAGCAGACTAAATTGCAGCAACGACAAAGTACATGAGCTATTTGATAATTTTCTCTTTTCCTCAATTTTCCACTCGTTTAGGATCTAAAATAATAACTCCATTCAATTCACTAATTTTGTAACACCCTTAACCCATATCCATCGTCAGAATAGGGTTCCGAAGCATTACCGAAGTTTATCGATCAAACATGCAGAATTCTCAAACATTTTATTTCATCAAAACAAGTCATCAAAGCATCATTTTAATCCAAATTATAAACATGCCAAATCCAAATCAATTTGCCTAGTTCATGAGCACTTAAACATAGAATTAAATTCACATGCACCTATCTAAATTTAGTTAAATTTACCATGCCATAATATGGCTTAAAAAACAAACACATATTTATATGTATAAAACCAACCAATATTAAACTTATAATCTTATTTACATTCAATCCACAAAATAACTATTATTTAGACCCCTAGGTACATGCCGACACAAAATAGTAATCATCA
Source organism: Gossypium hirsutum (assembly GCF_007990345.1). Taxonomy (NCBI): domain Eukaryota; kingdom Viridiplantae; phylum Streptophyta; class Magnoliopsida; order Malvales; family Malvaceae; genus Gossypium; species Gossypium hirsutum. The sequence continues at coordinate 53,976,646 of NC_053441.1, read as the reverse complement.
CCACGTTTGAGTTCGGAAGTGTTGTTGGATGCTGAATTCGGCGATCAAAATTGAAGTACCTAATCTGCGCAAGGAAAACAAAACTGTACACTGAGTAAAACTCAATGGTATTTCTATAATCCGAATATTTAAAGACAAGATAATATAATATGCATATTTTAATTATAAGCACATTTGAATATTTAATACCACATTTATTCATACAATGGCATTAGCCAGTCAATATTCAATTCATAAATACATCATTTCATACTATTCTCAAATCTCATCACTTGTTATATAATAGCTTTTCATAATTTAATATATATATCATTTAAATAATAATATTATTCAATCCATATCCAATTCATGAATACGTTATTCACGTGTCTCATTTTCATATTTCAATTCACTATCTCATTTTCATTCACATACAATATCAATCATAGTACTATTTAATTTAATTACCCCTATTAACACAACTCAGACTTGAACAGATACACGGATCTAACCAACACACCAGTTTGGCACCCAGTGCCTCATCGGATAAATCCGAAGTAATAACTGTGCCCAACGCTATATAAATTTGATACACAGTGTATCATCGGTTAAACTGAAGTAAATTGGCACCCAGTGCCTCATCGACTCAAAGTTGAAGAAATCCCTGAACTCTTCCAATCCTATGGCGTGCCATCTATATCCGACTCAGTTAATAGGGTTTAATTTCACTTTCCAAATACAATCAATGTTCAATTATCATATTTGCACATATATATTCATTTCAATTCAAATAATCAATATATTCATAATATATATGTATATCAATTCAATCCATTCAATCAACTTTTAATTCAATTCAATGTCAAAGTGCCAAATACTCACTTCAACACTTACCATATGCATTAAATAAAAAATACAACAATTAATAACTAGTTTCAGATTATAGAAATACAAACCAGGAATTCCGAGCTATTTCACGTCAACTTTATCTTTCCTCTTTTTAGTTGAAGATTCCAGTACGACGTTAGCTACGAAATTAAAATAATTAAAATTCATCAATACAACACTATTCAATTTCATATTGAATATTTCAATTTTTATTCAATATTTACCTAAATTCCAATTTAGTCCCTAAACCGAGACTAATTTTTATTCTTCACAATTAATTCTATATTTTCATACAATTTCCACTTTAAACTAAATTTAACTCCCTATTTTCACTTAAATCCTTAAATTTTGATTTTTTCACAATTTAGTCCCTATTACTCAAAATTTACAATTCATTCTACAATTTAATCCTTTTTCATTTCTAACTTAAAAATCTTTCAATTTAATCCCTAATACTAAATTTATTCAACATTAACAACACTTAAAAACTCAATAATTGCTAAAATTTCTAACATTAACATGGGTCGGGTTGTACTTAACACCGGGATTCCAAAAACATAAAGATTACAAAAAAAATGAGACTAAATTGACTAACCAATTGAACTTGAAACTTTGAAACCCCTAAGCTGTGGGTTCTTCTTTCTTTCCCTTTTTCTTTTTCTTTCTTACTGTTTCATTTTGCTTTTGTCTTTCTTTATTTCTTTTATTACTATAATATATATTTACTTAAATATTAAGTAAAACATATTATAATATATATTTTAACTTTAATTTATTAATAATATATATAACTTTAATTTATTAATAATATATATAATAATTTTACATTTTATGCCGCCTCTTTAAAGAACAATGGCATAATTACTTCTTTAGCCCCTTTAATTATTATTTAACTTATAATTCAACTTTCACTCGATATGCAATTTAGTTCGTATACCTAATTACTTTTAGTTCATGCAAATTCACTTAACCAAAACCTAATTAACTACACAACTAACTTCGTAAATATTCTTAATAAATATTTATGAGTTCGATTTACAAAAATAGAGTCCCGAAAATGCACTTTTTGACACCCCTGACTATCGAGTTGTTACAATTTTAACAAGAATATTAATTTATTTTATGCAATTAAGTTCTTTTTTACATTTTAAAAAAATTGCCCCCAACATTTTAATTTTATACAATTTAGTTCCTAAGCCCAAAACATGCGATTTAACCATTTTTATTCAATTTCAAGTTTAGCCATTTTTATTCAATTTTAAGTTTAGTCAAATTGTTTGGAACCCATTACAGTCCATATTTGCTGTTATTTCACATGAAGTCCTTGTACTTTTACTAATTTCACATTTTAGTCCTTAAACATTAAAATTACAAAAAAACTTTACAAAATATTCTTATCTAGCATCCAAGCTTAATATTCTACCATAAAACTTCAAAAACATCTCAAATTCATCAATGACACAATCCATAACATTTGAAAATTTTACAAATTAGTCATTGAATTAGCTAAATCGAGCTAATACGAGCTAAAAAACATAAAAATTACTAAAAAGGGACAATGTTTACTTACCTATTTGATGAAACCTAGCTAACCAAGCTTTTCTCCCCTCAACAATGGTCATTCGATTATGAATAAGAAGATGATAAGTTTTAATTTAACATTATTTTAATTTTAACCTTTTATTTTCTTAATTTACAATTTTAACCTTTTCTATATACTTATAAAATAGATAAAACATGTCCATATTTGTCCATCAATTGAAAATATGGTATAATTACCATCCAAGGAAGTTTGATTGCACAATTGGTCCTTCAATTAAATTAAATTCCAACTAAATAAACTTAATTACAATTTAATCCTAAACTAATTAGGACTAAAAGAGAAAATAGCCCAAAAGTTAGTAGATTAATCATATCCACCACCTCTTGGACTTTTGACCATGGTTTAATTACCATTTTGGTCCCTTTACTAATTTTAATCTATAGTAATTAACTTTTACCTCTTTTACAATTTAATCCTTTTACCTTAATTAAGCAATAAATTATCAAAATTATCGGGCCCAACTTCAATTCACATATAATTATAATAAGACTCTATAAATATTTAATACAAATATTTACGACTTTAAATTATAGAAATGAGGTACTAATACCTTATTTTCAATAACCACTTGACTTTTGAATTAAACCACTTATACTAACTTTTAATTCAATTGCTTAAAATCATCAAATCAAATTCAATATAAAATTTATTATTGACTTGTATAATTTAAATACTAATTATACAAACTTACTCGTTAGATTTGTGGTCCTGAAACTACTATTTCCGACACAACTGAAAAACGGATTCATATATTAAAGCACTATATAAAATATAAAATATAAAATATAAAATTTAAACAACACAATTAAAATAATTCAACAATCATTATCGTTATTTAATAAGTTTTTTTAAAATAATGTACGTGAAAAATACTTAATTTATTAATATTTAAATAAATATAATTTATTATATTTATAAAAATATTGGTATTAATTTATATGTAATTTTTTTTAAATCATAAAAATTAAAACAATTATGTAATTTCATAAAAAGTATGATATTAGAAATTGAAAGCGGAAATTAATTGTTCAAAAATGGAAAGTAAATAAGATGAATTCCTTTGAGGACTAAATGATAAAATTAGAAAAGCGAAAGTCCTTTATAAAATAAATTAAAAACATGGAGTGGTTTATGTTGCAAATAACCCATTGCATTTTCAATATATAAAAGGCATTTTCCTTTTCTTTTTCTCGTATGCAATGGATAGTTGGAAAATAAAAATAAAAAAACTTGAGTTTCTTTTTTTTTTTCTTGTTACACTTTTGTCTTTTAGGTCAACTTTAAAGTAGATGTGAAAAATGTGTGGAGTTTAGTGGGCCAAAAAATGGCTTGAACTTGACTCCCATTGGAGTCAAGATTTAGCTACATTAAGTTAAATTCTATATTTGTAAGATTCTTGAATAGAATTCTAGAAAATTATCACTAAAATCTCAACACATACAAATGTCGAAGTTACACTAAGCCATTTCATTATCAGCGAGTGAAATACAATAGATTCTATATATATTATTCAACACTCATAAATAACTTAATACATATGTATGTTGAAATACTTCTAAAAAACATAATTTAAAAAAATAAAAATTACATATATTAAAAAATTAAATTATTACTCAAAAAAATCAAATAACAATATTTTAACCCATAATAAAGAAAAACGGACTTTGAAGGCCCAAACCAATAACCCCGAGTGCCATATAGTCAACAATGGCAAAAATTGAAGTTAAATTAAAGGATAAACTATTAAAATAGTCATTTTTATTTATTTCAGGTTACATTTTAGTCATTTATGTTTGAAATGTTACGTTTTAATCACTTACATTATCATGTTGTAACATTTTAGTCATAAAACCGTTAATTACTGTTAACGGTGTAATGGTAAGTTGACGTGGCACGTTAAATCATCATTTCAAACAAAAGTTTTTGGTTAAATTCTACAATTGGTCATTATATTTTTTTCATTTCGAACAATTTAATTTTTTTTCATTTATGTTTTTTAACTTTCTCTCTTTTTCTTTCTTTTCCATTCTCTTCTAATTCTCCATTTGTTTTACTCCCTTCTCCGTTTCTTTTAACGTAGTTTTTCTATGCTTTCCATTTGTTGGACTAGTTTACCTCACTCGAAAAATTTAAATTGTTTTAAAAAATAAAAGTATAGGGACTAATTTTAACAAATGGTAAACATAGAAAAACAAAACTACGTTAAAAATAAATGAATAAGGGAGGAAAACAGAGGGATAAACAAAAGAGAAATGAAAATAAAGAAAAAAAAAGTTAAAAGAATATAAAAGAAAAATTACATTAAAATGAAAAAATTTGGGGACCGATTGTATAAATAAACCTAAAATTGTGATTTAAAGTGCCGCGTCAGCTTACCGTTACACTGTCAACGAAAATTAATTAATAGCTCAGTGACTAACATGTTATAATGCAATAACGTAAATGATTAAAGCGTAACATTTCAAACATAAGTGACTAAAATGTAAACTGAGGTAAACAAAAGTGACCATTTTAGTAGTTTACCCTAAATTAAAAGAAATTTTTTTTTGAAAAGGGTAAGCTACCAAAATAGTCACTTTTGTTTCCCTCGGGTTACATTTTAGTCACTTATGTTTGAAATGTTATGTTTTAGTCACTTACGTTATTGCGTTGTAACATTTTAGTCATTGAGTGTTAATTGTCGTTAATGGTGTAATGGTAAGTTGACGTAGCACGTTAAATCATCATTTTAAATGAAAATTTTAGATTAAATTACACAATTGGCCCCTATATTTTTTTCATTTTGAGCAATTTAATTTTTTCTTTTATGTTAAAAGAGATAACGAAAAAAATATGGGGACCAATTGTATAATTTAACCTAAAATTTTTGTTTGAAATGATGATTTAATGTGTCACGTCAGCTTACTATTACACCTTAATGACAATTAACGGCTTAATGACTAAAGTGTTACAACATGTTAATATAAGTGACTAAAACGTAACATATCAAACATAAGTGACTATTTTGTTAGTTTACCCAATCTGAAAATGTACCGAAGTTTTTTTTCCTTTTTTTTTAAAGAAGTTTTTAAAGAAGTTCAACTTACATCAAATATCTTCTTTTATTTTTATATAAACGCACAGTAAAGCAAAGAAAAAATAAAGGCACAGCAATGGCAGATCCAGTTAAGAAGAAAATGTTGAAAGAAGAAATCATTACTTACGCTTACCTCATTCTCTACATCGCTCTTTCCAGCGGTCAAATCTTCTTCAACAAGGTGGATTTTTTTCTCTCTCTTTTGGATCTCTCGTTTTTTTTTAATTAACTTAAATATGAGTTTGAGATAGTTTAGGTTTTAGACTTAACATTGGTGAAATGTTAGGATTTTCAATCAGCTACATCTATTTTTTTTAAATTATTCTATAGGGAATTTATCTTTTGCAGTTTTGGAATAGTTTTGATGTAAAAATTAGCGTTTTCTTGAGGTAATGCTTCGCATGTAATTTGTTAAAGACGTTGATATTGAACTTGTTAGAGAGTTTTTATAAAAGATGCTTCAAATGGAGTGTTTTAATTCTATTTAATGATTCACATGGATTCCCCAAATTGAAGTGTTAAGGCAGCTTATAATTAGTTCAGGGTCTGTCTGGGTGATTAGTTTTGATAGTGGTCAATAACTTTGTGAACTGTTAACTTCTTATGCGTACTTGTTTTTCAGTTTCGGAGTTCAGAGTCTATGTTGTTCATGTCAAATGGAATGCTTTTTGTGTAAGTTCTAATATTTCGTGTATTGTTAGTTTGACTGTATTGTTCATGAAATTTTAGTGTTGCTTGTTATTTTTCTGCCATAAAATAGTTGGATATGTAAAGAACAAGAAACTCTTTAACTTTCAGTGCCGGTTGTTATTTTTCTTCTTTAGAATGATTGTTTGATATAGTGAAGAATGAGAAACTCTTGTGACTCTGATTCATATTACTAATATTAGCTTTTTATTTTCTTCCTTTTCTGTAAAAACTGCAGTGGGTTTTGTCATCAAAGGAAATCAATTTTCCGTATCCCCTGGGGTTGACTCTGCTTCACATGGTCTTCTCGTCTGTTTTATGTTTCTTACTCACTAAAGTCTTCAAGGTAGCCTCAACCCTATATGTTTATGTAAACTGGTTCCGAGTGATGATTTTTTTAATTTCTTTTGTTTGGAAGCCTTGATCATCCTTTTTCGATTTTTCCCATGTCAGATTTTGAAAGTTGAAGAAGGAATGACGTTAGAAATGTAAGTAATAGCAGACGACCTTATACATGATGCTTGAATTTATAAGTTCTGTTTTCTGTACTGTTAGCAGCTGATTTATATGCTGGGTGATTCACTAGTGATTTTAATGGTGACTTAATATGAATAAACTTGGTGCTCTTCATTGGAAGTTGAAAGGTCACAGATGTGACCCCTGTAGGTTTTATTGATAAATGGACAAAAAGAAAAGGTTTCTCTGATGATATGCATGTATGAAACTTCATGCTGTGTCAGGTCGAGAAGCTTCTGAGTGCTTTATTGTGAACTTTTTCCAATTTGATTTTGATTGATAAAAGACCATTGTGAATGTTATGGTTCAGATTTTTTTTGGGTTAGAAATTCTTAGCTGAACAGACTTTTCAGTAGTTGCATTCAATTATCTGAACCCTCTCAAGTTGTTGCTTTTACATCAGAGATGAAGACATTTTCCTGGAACACAATTTTATAAGATTTCTTAGTTTTTGATTTAAAATTGCATTTTTGAGTATAAATGCATAATGCATAAGATTCTTGTGGCATGGGGAAAAAAGGGCAACTAGGGAACAGGAGAGAGAGTAGTGGGGAAGAACACTTTTACTAGAGAAAAGGAAAAAGACATATAAAAGGAAAAAAATCATGGAGAATGAAAGGACTTAGAGGGAATGAGAAGAAAATATTAAATAGAGAGGGAAAAAAAGAGTTAATACTGGAGAAGAATAATAGAAAGAAATGTGCTGGTTGCTTTTTCTTTTTGTACTTAGGCAAGTCGTAAAGTGAAATGATATAAGCAGTTATAGATGACTGCCTAAAAGTAATTGATAATAAATAATAGTTTTTTCTTTTGCTAGATTATACAGCAAGTTAGATGACCTAAAATACTTGAAACCGGAAATAAGAGTTGTAATCATGGTAGTCAGTATTGTACCAGTACCATATCAGCCATTACATACCATTTCGGTCTTAGACTGGTACCGTGTAGTCTATGTTCAGTTCTGGTGAAAATTTTGGTGTGTTTCGCCTGTTTAGGCCTGTTTTGGTCAATACCAGCTTGTGCGGGCCTGTACTGGTTGATGCAAAATTTTGATACTTTAAACCAACTTTTAATTTTTTTTATCTTAACCATTTTAATTTTCTATGATTACATTTAAAATTAATAGTTGTTAAATTAAGTAATTGAAACTAATTTATAAATTTGAAACTTATGGTTGTACATAAATATATTTATATGAATGTAATTGAAATATATTTGCATGTTTATATAATTTATTAAGAAATTAAAAATTAGACTATAAATATATATGTGAAAAATATTTAAATGTGTATATAATTTATCAAGAAACTAAAAATTAGATTATAAATATATATGAGAAATATTTAAAAACATTAATAAACTCGAAACGGTACACCGAAATATGCCAATACCGATATGTACCTGTTCCAAGACAAAAATGGTACAGCAATAGTTACGGTACTAACTACCTTGGTTGTTATTGTTTTAAGTTATCTTGATAAACTCCTACCCTTTATGTTCATCCTCTCTTGCCAGATTCTTAACAAGTTGATTATGGTCTTACTAGCCCTTTCCTTTTAGAGTAGGGAAGATATCGATATTATGGTCCTCAAATTTGAACTTGGAAAGGGATAGTTCTTTTTTGTTGGTGATTAGATGCCCTTCGACCTGCCATACCTTCCTCCTTCCTGAAATTTGTTCTCATTCTCCCACTCTACAATAACTGCATGGTGTAGTTGGTCTAATTTCCTCCATTATGGTCCTCAAATGTGAACTTGGAAAGGGATAGTTCTTTTTTGTTGGTGATTAGAAGCCCGTCGACCTGCCATACCTCCCACCTTCCTGAAATTTGTTATCATTCTCCCACTCTGTACAATAACTGCATGGTGTAGTTAGACTTATTTCCTCCATACTGGTTAAAGGTGAGTCTTTAACTGCCTTGCTTAATGGTACTCTTACTAGAAAAGAAAGTTGCTATTAACCAAGTTTGGTTGCCCCTTATTGTTCCGGTATCATGTACTCTAGAAAATAGACAAATGTTTCTAGTAAGTTTTAAAATTTACAGAGAGAGGAGATAGAATAAATGGTTTAGTTAATTGATTTTATCGTTTCTGATGCATCTTGTTTCCTGCTCTGGTACTTGCCCCAATCTAAATATTTAGAACTCATGCTATTCACCTTATGCCAGTATCTCTATTTTTCTGTAAAAGATTAGTAATGAAAGACACTTGGTGGCGTGCAGTTGATGTTCCGGTTGGTGCTGGTAATTGGGGCACCAAAATGTTAGTAGGGTATTCTAGTAAAGAATAAATTAGAAACTTAAGGTTCAAATACAAGCCAAGAGTCCAATTCAATTAGGATTAATTTAGAGCAACTCTTATCTGAAAGTTAGCAAGATGGAAGCAGAGTTGTGAAGTGCAAAAAGTTAAAAATTGTGTGATGATAATTGAAGTCCCCTTACAATGCAGCTGATGTATCTCTTTGGTCGTAACATATCTTTATAAGCTGTCTGATATAAATCCATTATCATACATCTTGTCTTCAATTGAGATAATGTGAAGAATAGTATTTCGTTCTTGTTGCTACTTCATCATTCTGTGTATATTCTTCTTTTATACAATGTACCCTTAAATTTGATGAAGTTAAACATGCTCAGATACACGACATCTGTGATCCCAATTGGTGCCATGTTTGCAATGACTCTTTGGCTGGGAAACACTGCCTACTTGTATATATCAGTGGCATTTGCACAAATGCTGAAGGCAATTAGTAAGTTATCAAAATTTTGAGCAAATTACACTTAAAACCCATGTACTTTTTGTTGAATTCGTTTTCATCACATGTGCCATAAAAATTTGTACTTAACACTGTCTGTTGTGGCATTTTGACTAATGGGATTATGCTGTTAAAAGATGGCATGCATTTTGACGTTTTCATCTGAATACACTTTTCAAACAAAAGAGCAACCCTTGCTTCAGTTTTGTTGGCCTTTTCCTTGATTTCTGAAGTGAAGCAAAATCATAAAGGACATATAGATAAGGTGTTCTGTTTTGATAATACTACTAATAAGGTTACTTTTGCTATTGTATTCAAGTTGGGAATGGTGTGAAGGTGTGTCTATGAAAGATATCTTTTTAATTTTTTTTATATTTGTTTTGTGGAAAATAGTTTGGTCAATGGATACTGGTCAACAGAAAATAAGCTCATTTTTCTAGAAAATGACTTCCCATTTAAGTCATTTTTTGGAAAGCAGTTATTTATGAGTAACTTGATTTTTATATAAAAATTAACTCGAATAAAGTCAAATATTATTATATTAAGAATAAAAAATTAAATTAAATTAAAATAAAAATTTAAAAATAATTAAAGAACATTAATCTAAAATATTATAATTTTCAAAATTTTTAAATATACATATTTATATTTAATCATATAGTAAATTATTAATATAATTTATTATTTTAATAAAATTATTTAATATTACAATTTTATTTTAATAATAGATTTTAACATTAATAATAAATTTAAATTTTAAGTAATATTCTTAATATTTTATTGAAAAAATTATATTAATATTTCAATAATAAATATATATTACAATTTATAAATATTTAGTAATAAATGTTTTATAGTATAAAATATGAATATTTTAATAATATAAATGTTTATTTGTTTAAATTTTGCTTAATTTCATTATCTCTTCCAGGTCTAATGTGCCACTATCTGCTCTCATATATATATAATATGTAACTTCAAATTAAGTTTTAATTAGATATTGATTATTATTAACTTTATATAATACATTATTTATTATAAAACATTATTTTATTATAAAATAAATTTCAATTGTCAAAGAAAAATGCTTTTATAATTTTTTGTAACAAATACAATTTATGCTATGTTTGTTTACCAAAAACAAGTTTCAAAAAATATCTTAGAAAAATTTGCCAAACAATGGAAAATATTTTATGCAGAATCATCCAAACACCCAAAAATATCTACTTTTAAAAAAAATCAATCCAAGCTTTTTTAAGTTTTAGTGAAACAAACACAGCTTGAGTGGGACTTGTTGATAAATCAAACAGTGAGAACTGCTCTAGGTTCAGAGATACCTTTATAGCATGTTAAATGGACGTGAATTCTGGGGTAATCACAAGGAATCAACTGTAATTGTCTCTTTATTGAGTTGCAGGTGGGTAAGTAATGCCTGTATAAACTTAGTTGGCTTCCAATGTTGTAAAATATTTTTTGACTTTGTGAAAGATGTTAGGCTGGTTATTAAAATCTTCGGTATTCAAACACCATGAATTAGGGTTAAGAATATATTAATAAGTACATTATGTATGTTACTATTATTTAGATGGTAGATATGACAGATTGTGATATCAGTACTTTTCTGAATGAGTTTTCAGTGCCAGTAGCTGTATTCATCCTTGGAGTAGCAGCAGGACTGGAGGTAATGAGCTGCAGGATGCTTTTAATAATGTCAGTGATTAGCTTTGGTGTTCTGGTGGCTTCTTATGGAGAAATAAATATTAGCTGGATTGGAGTTGTTTACCAAATGGGTGGTGTTGTCGGAGAATCTTTAAGACTTATATTCATGGAGATTCTGGTTAAGCGAAAGGGTCTCAAGTTAAACCCTATATCTATCATGTATTATGTTAGTCCTTGCAGGTATGTATTACATCAGTTTTCTAATTTACCTTGTATTAGAATTATTCCCTTTCTTCTCCGTATAAATTTGATATCAGTTAGAATTAAAGGTTTGTGTTTCATTTGCAGTGCTCTTTGTCTGTTTATTCCTTGGATCTTTCTGGAGAAACCAAAAATGGATGCCCATGGGATGTGGAACCTTCACCCTGTTGTGCTAACGCTGAACTCTATCTGCACCTTTGCACTCAACTTGTCAGTTTTCCTAGTGATCTCACACACTAGTGCTCTAACCATTCGCGTTGCTGGAGTCGTCAAGGATTGGGTGGTTGTTTTAGTATCGGCCCTTCTCTTTGCAGATACAAAGTTGACAGTCATAAATTTATTTGGTTATGGCATAGGTAAGTATCTTAAAGTAAATTCTCTTTTATATCTTCATCTCTTGTACGAGCATTTATCTATTACATCATTTTGAGGACATAACCATGGGCGGACAATCCATTCTCATTGTGGATGACAAGGATGTAGCTCAGTCATTCCCTTGAAAGTACCATAGCAGCAGATAAATGAATTATAGAAATCCGAATTGGTTGATAGGAGCAATGGCTCCTTCAGGCATGGTGGCGGATATCCATGGTTTTGCGGATTGGCCATGAATATTTATGCATTAGATATGCTAAACACTGCATCGCTTATCTTGCTCTTCAGCATATGCCTTGGTATTGCTGGACTTTGTTAAGGAGTATTTATACCTCGCTTATAGCAAAGTTCTGCATCGTGGTTTAACCTGTTAGTAGGTGTACTGTTAAGGAGTATTCTATTAGTGTTTTAGTGTCATGGTTTATACATGCTTATATGCATACATATATACGCACATATTGGGGGAGGGCATTTTGGTGTCAGTTCTTTCAAATTTATTTTATCTGTTGGAATGAAACCCTAAACCTAACCCTAGACCCTCAAGTAATCCAAGTGGCCTTGTGTTGGTTGCAACAAGGATGCACATAAGTCACTACTGAACTAACTAATTCGAGATTAAGGCTTACCTTGAGTTCTATAAGTTTGAGATTCAGGTTGGCTATTAGAATTCTTACTAGATGATACTCTTCTCATTCTCCCCTCCCCCCAGCGTGCGCGCGCGCGCGCACACACACACTATATATATATATATCTGTTGGTTTTAACTCACTAGGTTCTCCATATACTTTCTTTCAAGGCTAATTTATAATCTTAGAGCTTACCTTGCTTAGGATAAAAATCATTAATAATTAGATGTAAGATATTTCTCACATACCTAATCACTTATTTGCCTAAACTAATGTTTTATGCATGGTTGTTTCAAGGAAGTAACATGATACATTCATTTGAATATGAAAATTGCATGAAGTTTAGATGCAGTCCTAGGCTTCATTATCTTTGCATCTAGTGCTAGTTCTCATGCTTCGATATTGTTATAAATTTCGAGTAGTTTCTAGCTTTTGTTTCAGTATTTTTGGAGAAGCCATCTACTTCGGACATAAATTGTTTTGGTCTTTCTTGTTTCTTCAGTGAACTTTATCTTTTCTTTTATTACTCTCTTTTGTGTAGCCATTGCTGGTGTGGCGGCATACAATAATCACAAGTTGAAGAGGGAAGCAATTCGCAATATCTCTGATGACTCCCAAGCTGCCCTGACCATACCGATGGCTACATCATCGAATCTGAACAGATAGTTATGTACAACTCCTAATCTGTAAAGATGATGTTGAAAGTATAAATAATTGCACAAATCAGAGCTACTTGGAACCGCCAGTTAATCTCGTTGCTTCTATTTATTTTGGCATGTCCATCACACACTGCAGGAAAAAACAACGTCTTAACTTGTTTTTCCATTGATTCTGCACAGATTATTCGGGGCGCCGGTTGTTATATTTGGAGAAAGTGACCTTCTGAGATAAGGTGAAGTAGAAAATCTGCAAAGAAATACTTGGACTGTTTTAAACTGTAGTGTTATGAGTTTTTGGTTTTGTTTTGTCTTAACTGTACATTGGTGGGTGGGATTAGAGGTGTCCATTCTCAGGTTGGCTTTGTTTGCCCAAACTTGATTAGATTTTAAAGCTCGTTTTATTGTTTTAAATATATGAAAAGGTAATTTTGATATCATTATTTATTTAAATAGTGATCCGGAAGGTAACCAAATCTTCCATTAGCATACTCGATTAAAATATACTCTACTCATATATTTTAGATGAAAAAGTTATCCAATTACAATTTAATTACATGTTTCCCATTAATGCATTTTTGCAACTCATTTAAAAGGATGATACATGAATTTCATTTAAAAAAAAAGAGAGAGTAAAATAAAGGAGGCAATTAAATCTTTCTAATTATATTGAATTAAAATAAGATTAAATAATGGTTGTTTTGTTTATAATTTTAAAATAAAATTGTGAAGGCTGGTTACAGAAACCTACAAACTACAACTTTGTTGTCCTTCATAAATAAAATTTTGTTCCTTATCAGATTTAGGTGTAAGCCCTAAAGATTAAAAGCCCAAGAGAAACAGAAGAATGGACCCTTACCCAAAATCACAGATCAAGACTTCACAAGGGGAAACTGAAAAAGGAAAAATAAAAATAAAAAATAAATTGAAGCAACGAACCCTCGCGAGAAATTTCTTCGTTCTTTTGAGAGGTTCCTAAACGGGGAAAAGGGGAAATTTTGATTTTGAGAGCAAATTTTCCCGGAAAATTTGAAGGAGATGCGATTCTGGCGGTGTGGATGGCCGTCCGATGAGAGATCCGCGAAGGAGGATCATCACTGTTGATGGGATTTGTCGAGTTACAAATGACTTGGCAGCCGAGTCTACTCAGTGAAAAACGAAAGAAAGGCCCTCCTTTAGGCTTAAGAAACCTCGGCAACTCGTGTTACCTCAACAGCGTTCTTCAGTGTCTCACCTACACTCCACCGCTCGCCAATTTCTGCCTCCGCTCCCAACACTCCTCCTCCTGCGACGCCTCCGCCTCCAAAAAGCCCCGCGACTGCCCTTTCTGTATCCTTGAAGCCTGGATTACACGCTCCTTAACCCTCGATCTCACCCTTGACGCGCCTTCCAAGATCCAAAGCTGTATCAAAATATTCGCCGAGCACTTCCGCTTCGGCCGACAAGAGGATGCCCACGAGTTCTTGAGGTACGTCATCGATGCTTGCCATAATACCTGTCTTCGTTTGAAGAAATTGCGGCGACAGGGAAGTGAAGGAGGAGGAGAAGCAGTGAATGGCAATACCGTAGTTAAGGAGATCTTTGGGGGTGCTTTGCAAAGTCAGGTTAAGTGTTTGGGGTGTGGTGCGGAGTCAAATAAAGTTGATGAGATTATGGATATTAGTCTTGATATTTTGAACAGTGGTTCACTTAAAGAAGCTATGCATAAGTTTTTTCAGCCTGAGGTTTTGGATGGGAATAATAAGTACAAGTGTGACAAGTAAGTTCATATCTTTTAATGTCGTTTGTTGGTTGCTTTTGTTTCAGCTTTTACTTTGGTGATAGGAAAGAAAGAAAAACTTAAACATGAGTAATATAGTGTTTCTAGAGAATAAAATTGTATTTCTAGAGGACAAAATGAGGTTTTGGATGGAAGTATAAGTACTGGTGTGAAATTAAGTTCATATTTCATAATTCAGTTTAATTGAATTAATTAGTATTGTTTTGTTTAGGTATGATTTCATTGTTGCTTTTGAGACTTGCGTTTTTTGCCTTTGAGTTAGAATAACAACAAACAATACTTTTGAAGAATATGGCATTTGGGTTTCTTTACTTTCTACCCTTTAAGAACCCGTTTAAGAAGCAGAAATTCAATAGCAAAGAAGTGAAAAAATAACAATTAAATGGGGCCTTATTTGTTTATGTATTGTTGTCTGTTGGTTGCTTTTGTTATGAGCCTTTACTTTTGTGAAATAGTAAACGAAGGGAAGAACTTCAAATATAGTAATATAGTGTTACCCCAATTCATCGTATGGGGTTGTTTTATCACGAATTGCGAATTGGATCAGACGATCTGAATCGCCATTCGTATGTGATAAAAAATGTGAACTTTGGCGTTCCCAATCTGTAAAAGAAACCTAACCGTGGTTTTAACTTTCAAGATCAAAGAACAGTCAACAAGAGAAGAACCGCGTGACAGTACCTGTGGTTTTAACTTTCAATACTATATATTTTGGGGATTTTGTATGTAGAAAAATCTTTTGGGCTTTTTTTGTCATATAAAAAGTTTACTGTTGTTAGTTTTAATTATTATTTTTATTTCTGATCTTTAAAATTTTATATAGTTTATACTTTTTTAAAGGTTATCTGATTTGTTTGATATATGGAAATTAATTGTATATATTAGTAGTTTATATTATTTTAATTAAGGTGAACTATATATATATGATCCAATACGTTTTGCGTTCCAATTAATCATATTTTGTACTTATTAAGTGAACTGAAGAAAGACTACCCCTATTGAATTACTTTCCATGTAAGTAACGATTTGTGTTACTGTTCCTGTTCCTCATACCGGAGATCCGTGTTCTAGATAACAGTGTGTTGGAATTGGTCTTTTACATTTGATGTTTTGCTCATTTGTATCTATTATGATTTTGTATGTTTTATCCTTTTTTTAAAACTTTATATCGACTCTTTAGGAAGAAAAAACAAATAGCAAAATGCAAGAGAAAAAATACTGAATTGAGCCTAATAAAGCGCTTTGGCTTTTGTTTTATTAATTTATTTTGTTTTTGAATGAGAAACTTATGGTTGTTTAGTTGTAAGAAATTGGTGGCAGCAAGGAAGCAGCTGTCCATACGTCAAGCACCAAATATCCTTGTTATTCAACTGAAGGTAGGTTATGGAATTTCTTTAGAGTTTTTATTCTGGTTTTATAGATGATCAAGTAGGTTTTTATCTTTATTTTTATCGGTTTTGGAGTAAACAAATGACTGTTAGATTGTGTTGGCAGAGATTTGAGGGAATACTTGGTGCGAAGATTGATAGGCTCATTACATTTGAAGAAGTTTTGGTTCTTTCAAGCTTCATGTCCAAAGCAAGCCAGGTTTGTTAAGTTTGTTAATTTAGCATATAAGTTTGTGTGATTGGTACAAGTTACAGTTACAGTTACGGCATTCTATGAATTCTAGATCCTAAGTTTAATTTAAGTGTTACAAGTTAAATAATAATATTCTCAATTAGATGATATAAATGAATTCAGTAAGGTGATATAAATGAATTCCTAGGAAATAATGTACATCAATGGGACAAATTTCTAGCTTGCTGCTGTGAGAGATCTGTAGATGTGATATTAGCATTAATTTTTTGAGCTTTTCTTTTGCTTGTGTAGGCTAGCTATAAGCCTTGTATTTGTTTTACTAAATGATCTGGGAAAATTGTAGTATCTTAATGTGTTTACTAGCAAAGCTTATATTTTGGCACTTTTAGGATTATAATGTGCTTGAGTATCTGAATTACCTGTTATAGATAACTGGGTATGTTTTTGGGTTAGTACTTCTTTTTGGTCTATTAAATAAATAATACATATACTTCAGTCATGTCATTGGTTGGCTAGCAATGTTGAGCTAGTCTGGCACCATTACATTAGAGGAAGGAGAGTGAATGCTAGTGAATGACAAGGGTTTGAAGTGATTTCTGCATGGCTCTGCCAATAGAATATAGTACAGTCTAAAGTATTTTCTTGGTTATCCTGTACAAAGTAATCTCTTCTACTGGTTATATGCCAT
This sequence comes from Gossypium hirsutum, assembly GCF_007990345.1. Taxonomy (NCBI): domain Eukaryota; kingdom Viridiplantae; phylum Streptophyta; class Magnoliopsida; order Malvales; family Malvaceae; genus Gossypium; species Gossypium hirsutum. Next base: position 53,959,517 of record NC_053441.1, on the reverse strand, counting down.
ACATTCTATATAATATTTTTATTTTGTTTTTGTAATTCTGTTGGTATTTTTCTATTCAGGATCCACAGCCAGTGTATAACCTATTTGGTACTATTGTGCACTCAGGGTACTCACCTGAATCTGGGCATTACTATGCATATATTAAGGTGCTTATGTTCCCCTGTTTCTTCCATTTTTTTTTATATGTATGCTTCAACACAGCAATGTTGATTAGTTGCTGACATTAGCTCGGTATTTTAAAGGATGCAATGGGCAGGTGGTATTGCTGCAATGACTCCTTTGTCTCACTTTCAAACCTGCAGGAGGTCTTGTCTGAGAAGGTTTATATTCTTTTCTTCTCTCGTACTAACCAGAGGCCAGGGTCTTTCGGTACCACAGTTTCTTCCAATGGAGCTAAACCACGTGATTCTAAAGGAAGTGAGGCTCCCAAAATATTGAAAGCGGTTCAATTGAAACCAGTCCAAACAAAACTTTGTGTTGAACAATCTTCACAGAAGGATAAGGTTGGAAAACCATCTTCTAACTCACGTGTGAAATTCAGTATTTCTGAAAAGTCTGGTCTCAGAAAGCTTCCTGTTACGAGTAACGGAAAAGTTGGCTTACATAAGACTCAGAACATTGCTGTGAATGGAGTTTCAATGGATTCAATTCAAACGAAGAAGAATGAGAGAGACACTTCATCATTGATGAACAGGAATGGTACAGACAAAACTAGAAAAGTTGATGCTGTTGTTAGTGAAAATGGCCCACAAGTTGCGTTGTCAAATGGAAATAAATTAGATTCTTTTGTAGTTAACGGTACCAGGAGCATGGCAGTCGGAGAGCAGATTGATACTGCTCTTAATGATGCCTGTGATAACTCAGGGCAAAAGAAAAATTCAGAATGTTCTTTTGCTATTTCAGGGCCAAAGAGGAAAATAGAAGATTCCTATGATATTTCTGGGGCAAAGCGAAAACCAGAAGATTCTTGTGATGTCTCAGGGGCAAAGAGAAAATATGGAGATTCCTCTAATTCCTCAGGACCAAAGAGAAAATCTGAAGATTCCTGTAATTTATCAGGGCCAAAGAGAAAATCAGAGGACTCTTCTGATAACTCAGTTCCAACAACAAAATTAAAGGACTCTTTTAACTCAGGGGGCAATGGAAAATTTAGATACTCCTGTGATGTCTCAGGGCTAAAGAAAACAGAAAACTCTGGTGATTTCTCCATGCCAGTGGGAAAATCCTGTATATTGCTTTCCCAGGAAGATCAATCTCGTGCAGAAGTTGAAAATATGAAGGAAATGTAAGTTACATTTTGTCTCAACTGCTTTAGGGATGCCCTCTATGTTATAATAAATACTGATTTCTCTAGATGCTAAACATTAGTTGTTTGTGACTTAAGAGGTTCTCTTTCTTTTAATATCATTGTTTTTCTTGTGATTTTTCATGCCTGAAATTTCTTAGAATTGTGAGTTCAATTATTTTGAACTAGGGTGTTCTGCTTTACCACATTTGGCAATAGTTATCCAGGTTTAGAAAATTGATTCTGTCCTTGGCTCAATACATTCTAGTTGTGTAGGAGTTTTTTACTGTTCACCTATACCTGGGTTGTGCTTAACTTGTCACGAGTTGCTTTTTTATTCATTTTTATTAAATTTATTATTTTCGTATGTTTCAATCTGGTGCAAAATTTACCAGGCTGAAAAACAAAGCTTCTTCAGTTTTGCGATCATCTGGCTGGTATGTTGATGTTTACAATTTCATGTATTCGAGGAAGCAGTCATATGCACTGGAGACTGGAAGCACTCTGAGTGACAATGATTTAGAGTAAGCCTTTCTTATACCGTTAAGTAGTGTGTCTATATGTCTGCAATTTAATTCTATGTTCACTTCAAGTATGCATGATTTTCTTTAGGAATTTATGCGCTTTGATATAGCTAGTTTTTGATGCATTTGAGTTGCTATAGATTTCCATAAATTTTGTCTAAATTTTTTATAGGTTTCACAAACATTTGCAGGATGATCATACCTACAAAGACTTTTTTTCTTAAAACAACCTAGGGCCAATTTGGCTTTAAATTGGGTTGTAAATTCCCGTTTTGGAATACAAATATAATGCTTGATTTGATTGGATTCTGCACAAACTTACTTTTGACTCAAGAAATTGATACAATATTTCTTTTTCATCACAACGCCTACCTGGACCTTTTTCAAATTAACAATTACACATTGACTATATTTAGGTCTGTACCAAGTTTATTTATTACACATTGATTACTTTTTATTAACTACTAGCCAGGAGAGGGGGTGAGGAACCCAATCAGATCGCTAATGACGTGCGTTACTCTTTTTTTTTTTTCTCCTTTTTGTGAGAGGTACTATTTTACTAGATCTGATAGTATGGGTTTGTACATTTATATCCTGTTCTCTTAAGTGAGGGTTTCCATTTGTGTGTCCCTTTTATTTGCCTTTTCCTTCAGGTGCTATTCTCTCTTTTTTTTCCTTTTTTCTTTTTGTAGTACTCATCCAATACATCCGATCCATGAAAATATCTAACCCCCAAGAATCCTCCAAACACATGAAAATACACATCTGGCTGTAGTCTTGTTAGACATGTACCTGTATATCTGACATTCACACCTGAGTTGAGTAACGTGGCTTCGTAGTGCATCTTCATCTATTTTCCTATTAAATATCCATATTCAACACCCATGTCCAATGCATATCCCAACATGGATGGAAAAGACTCTAAGATCCTTCCAAATACAAAAAAATGAACACATACTTGTATCCAGCAAATACATAAGTCTGAGTAACAGGACATCGGTTCATCATACCTAAACCACTTTTATGCAGGAAGAAGCTGATTGCAGATGCGAAGCCAACCTTTATTCCACAAATACCTGAGTCACTGAAAGAGGAATTAATTAAACGTCTCCAGTCTTTCAGCCAAACGAAACAAGAATCTCCGGATCCTTGATCGGCATCGCTGGTATTGAAACAATTAACTGCTCAATTTGCCGTTCCGAATTTTGGTAATTATGGAGACAAACTTCTTGGCTGTATAATCTGTACTAATAATCAGTATTGTAGCGAAAGACCATTATCAGGCGTATGTCAGTTCTCTCTAGCAACTTCCAGCAATATTACCGGAAATTTGCCTGTCGTGTTTTTCGATGCCCTATGAGTGATTTTGCAATGAAAGCGCGGAGTTCAGATATTGTTGAGAGATTCGATCTTTGAGGGTTCGAAGTAGTTTTTTTTTTTTTTTAAATTTTCCGGTAAAGAAGTAAGGATCTTAATTCATTTTGTAAGATATGCATTTTTGGATGAAGTGATTTAGCATAAAAATCCTCATTTTTTGTTTCTTATTATGGATGCATAACAGAGTTGTTTCTTCCATAAAAAACCCGGTGCAATGAAGTGTACGAGTGAGTTAAAATCCTTTGGTTATTGATGTTTCCTTCTTTTACCTGACCTGCTTCTTTACCTGTTCAAGCCGGATCCATGGTTTTGAATTTTATTTTATTAATAAAAATAATATTATCTGAATTCAATTATTTATTATTAATTTTAAATATTAAAAAATTACAATAATTAATCAAATTAGATTGATATATATTATTTCAAGAATTAGATCGAATACAGTGGATTAAATTAATTCAAATTATTTTAAATAGTAATAAACACAATAAATATTTAACAAAGTATATTTCGGGCCAGAAACAAAAATAGAATGTTATAAATCTTATCGTATCTTTTTTTCTTATCAAATCTATACTTCCTCGATTTATATTATGTTATAAACCGTTGATAATTTTGATTGCTTAAAAAAAAAAAGAGTTAATTGTACCAAACAATTCAAAACTATGACATAATTTTAAATTGGTTTTAAATCTTAAAACATTCTAATTATATTCTTAAACTATAAATGTAAGGTCATTCATTTACTAATTTTTTTTTTTTACAATTGAATGTCACATTGTATATTCTGGTGCCCTAAGTCTAGTATTTTCGTCTAAGTACATTTGTAATTTTTTCGAACAGATTGGTTAATATAATTATTCATGAATTATATTAATATTTTATATATCTTCCTCTTATGATTTTTGCATGCAAAGCAAAATAGAAGCAAATGTTGCTCACAAATTGTCTAATGTTTAAACTAATACTAAGCGATATTACGTGGTCGAGTCGTAACACAGAAATACAATTTGCATTAGTAGATGAAGCTAACCATGTCTTTAGTCTAATGAAAATGAGCAAACTGATTGAAAGACTAATATGCCGTTTGTCAAAATGACTCCTAGAAGATAGAGACACAGATGTGACTGACTGGACTGATAGTATATTGGACCAGACCTAAGAAGAATAGATCCTAATTTCGTTTATGGATTTATTCACTTGTGATGTTCATAATGTGACATACCTAAATCCTGAGCGGATGGCGGACTATGTATGCGTGACTTGTACACTTTGATGTAAGTAAAAACCTGAGTTCGAATAGATAAGGAACCGAAAATTGGTGCGTTGGGTGGACGAATTTTGTAGTATGTAGCATCATAGTGGAATTCATAGCCAGATACATAGGTAAATGATATCCTCTCATTAGCATTACATGGTTGATGAAAAGTAAATATGGCCATGGGTCCTTCGTTTTTGTTATGAATGACTTGGTTACATGAAGGAAGATGTAATGATTACCATGAGATAAAATAAGACCATATTAGGAGAGCAGATATTATCTCAAAGAGATTAAGGATATCCTATGAGGGTAACACTTATGACAAGATCATTGGATGAGTATTGAGTAGATGCTTTTGTAATGGTATATTGTTAGGGAGAGCTTAGTCATGATACTATAGTGGAATAACTTCGTGACTAAATGATTTTATAATTAATAGGCGAACACCAAAACTTAATTATAAATCATCTGAGCCCTAATTGAATATGTTCAACCGGTTCCTCTATTAGCTCGTTGAAACTAAAAATGAATTCCGTGTTTGAATAAAAATAAATAGAAATAGAGAAATGGAAAACATTTAGAATGATTATGGTTTTATTCGAAATGGAGAAATAGAATCATTTGGAAATGAATGTGGTTTTCTCAAAATGGAAATGGAAATGGAAATGGAAATGGAAATGGAAATGAAAATGAAAATGATAATGAAAGATTCAGTTACAAATGTAGATGAATTAGTTAAAAATGATCGGGATAATAAGTTTATATTTTTGAGCTATTTTAAATCCAAAAAATGAAAATAAACCATTCGATCATCTAACACCATTTTAGTTAAGTGAAAACCATAACACCATTGAAATGGAAGGGGGAAGCTTTAGTCAAGGCATATGCATGGTATGTTTTTGAGTTTCATTTTTAGTAATTTTTATGTTTTTGAGTTCCTTAGCTTAATCTAGCTAGCCCAAGGGTCAATTTGTAAAACTGTTAAATATTTAGGGACTTTCCATGAATGAGTTACATGTTTTTGTGAATCTGGGTGATATAATATTGAGGAATAAGCTTATTTTGTTAAGAGATTTTTAGTGATTTTGAGTATTAGGGATTAATTTGTTAAAAGACTAAAATTCATAGGTAATAATGTGAAATTTTGATAAATATAGGTTGTTAGGGAACCCTATGAAAATCGGCTACATGAAATTTTATTAATTGTGGCTAAATTGTAAGTTTCGAGTTTAGGAACTAATTTGCATGAAAGTTAAAATGTTAGGGGTAAATTCATAATTTTATATTTAAATGGGTTATAAGTTAGAATCTATGAAGTTAAGCTATTTGAATTATTTAATTGAGTTAAATTACTATTTAGATCAAGAAACGAATCAACCAAACTTAAATTGAGGAAAACCTAAAGTGTCGGATTAGTCGTTGACTTCTTTTTACAAATCGTTTTTGTCGAGGTAAGTTTGTATATCATTTTAAAGTATTACATTTAAATTTATAATATAAATTGATATATTTACATATATATCAATGAATTGGTATTTGGAATAGTCTTGATTGAGAAAAGAAAAAGACCATGATTGAAATACATCATGGTATTATACTCGATAAGGAAAGAGACCATGGTTGAACGATACAATGGCATTACATTCGGTATTACCGAATCAATGAAAAGGTTGAAAAGGATGTTATCCAAACATGATATCAAATGAAAATGTTGAAAAGGATGCTATCCGAAAAGGATAGCAAATGAAAAGGATGTTGTAACGTCCTGATTTATTTAATTTTGTTTTTATGAATTTTGTTATAAATGAGTATTTGCTTTAGTGGTTAAGTGATGTAGGTGTGTGTTTGAGGTCTTGGGTTCAAGTCTCATTTTTGAAAATTTTACTATTTTTGTTCCTAGCCTTATCCCTAATGGTTGGGCTTATATTATATTTTCGGTCAACTTATATTAGAATTTTTTATCTGGTTTAAGTGGTAAGGTGTTAATTACCTTAGGGTCTTGTGTTTGAACCCCCGTGTGAGCGAAAAATGTTAATTTTTGCTTTTGTGAGTGTGTGCTGGTTATGTAGTAAAAGTTGGGTGGAATTAAAAATCTATGGTAGTAGATGAGTGATAGTGGGCTGGTTTTGGTGGGATTTTTTAGTTAATGGGATAGTGGGAGTTGGGATATTATTGATTTAATTATTTTAATTTTATTATTTTTCCTAGAAAAAAATCCCAATTCTTTTGTTTCACGTTTCGTTTATGCTCTTTTTCCCTTTTCTTTGTTTTTCTTTTGGTGCCTTACCGTTCCTACAATCATTGTGGTTTTTGCTTTGTTTAGCTCTCAAACGTTTTCTTCTCTCTTAGCGGTTTGTATATTCGGGTAATCGTTGGTAAGAGTTCTTTAGATTTTTGTAATATGAATTTGTTCTTTGGGTGTGATTCAGGTGAACTCTCGTGTAGGTGTTAATCAAGGGGGCCAGAACTCATTTTCTGTTTTGCAGTGTGTTTGGACTGTCGTATCTGTCTCAGTAAGTGATTGAGCTTTTGAATGGTTAATACTTTCGAGTATGTCGATTGGGGTTTTGGTAATTTGGTGTTCCGATACTTATAATTGATCATTTGAATGATGTTTCTAGGTTTCGAAGGTCTCGTGGGGGTATTTGTGTAAAAAAAGAACAAACGTGTAATGAAAACGCGAGAAAATAGTAATCGGTGAGAGTAAAAAATTGAGCCTGTCGACGCTACACGACCGTGTGCCTAGTCTTGTGGTAGGCCGTGTGTGACACACCTCAGTATGAGAGGCCGTGTGCGACACATGGGCAAGGCCATTTTGGGCATACGGGCCCACACGGGCAAGCCATACAAGTATGTGGGCCCAAATTTCAAAATTTTTTCCTATGGTCGTACAGGTCTTTTCGATTGATTGTGGGCCTTCTATAGGGTTGGTATGTGTGGTATAAGCCTTAAAGCATGAAATCTGCTACTCTATTAGATTAAAATTGACATAAATAACATTTATATGAGTATTATGAAATACAGTATGTATGATTTGTTCTATTATGTATAAGCATTTGTAATATTTGTCATATGAGTATGCATGAAATATTAATTCTGATATTTGTTATTACTATCTGTAATTGGTTATGGGATGGGATATGTTTTATGTGGAGGAAGTATTCTATATGAGACGATATCTAGCCAATATACTGGCAACACTATTGCGATTATTCTAAAAAGTGTCATATGGACACTATGTGGTGTGTAGGGATGGGTGGGTGTTTTATACCCCACCTGGTGTGTTGGGATGGTTGGAGTTGGTGTTCAGAGGATGGGGGTAGGACTATGCATATCTGTATTTGTATGATTCTGTTATAAATATGATTCTGTAAAAGATTTATGTCTGTATTTGTTCTGTCATGCGATTGAATTTGAATTTGTGTTTCTATTGAGTTACATGCTGAGTTTTAAAACTCACCATCTGTTTGTCTGTTACTTTCAGGTGATCCTTAGACTTAGGCGGGTCGGCGCGCCGGGAGCTCAGATATGCCACGATTGCGCAAAACATTATTTACATAATTTGCTTAATTAAGATTTTGGATATGAGAGTTTTGTAATTTTGAGACTTTCTGGACATTTGGGTTTTTTTCTTTGATTTGGATTTTAATTTGGGATATCTTGCGATTACGTTTGATAAAACGATTTCTGAAAACAACCATTTTTTTGCAATCAACTGTTTTAAAGGAAACGACTCAGTTTTTCAAAATACAACGATTTAAGCACTTTCGCTGCAAAATATTTGATTTACTTGAAACTGTAAACAATTGACAGTTTTAACTGATAAGCATAACAACATGTTTTTTTTTAAATAAGTGAACTCTCTTTTAGTAACAAAAATGTACGATGTTTTCAATATGATAAGGTTGGATTTGTAATTCTTCTTTGTAACATTCCAGATTCGGCCGTAACGTCTAGGCCGAGTTTGGAGTGTTACATTTAGTGGTATTAGAGCTTCTATCGGGTACAATTTTGGTGTCTATCGCTTCTTACCATATGGCACCGAAGGAGTTTATGGAGGTAAAGGCTCTGCTTCAGGAGCTTTTGGATCGTGGATTCATCTATCCTAGTGTGTTTCCATGGGGGCACCAGTTTTGTTTGTAAAGAAAAAGGATGGTACCATAAGAATGTGCATTGACTACCGATAATTGAATAAGTTAACTGTAAAGAATAAATACCCATTTTCGAGGATCGACGACCTATTCGATGAATTTCATGGGGCTTCGGTATTTTTCAAGATAGATCTTCGTTCTGGGTATCATCAACTTAAGGTTAAGGAATTTGATGTTCATAAGACGACTTTTAGGACTCGTTATGTGCACTACGAGTTCCTAGTCATGCCCTTTGGTTTGATAAATATTCTGGTCGTATTCATAGATCTGATGAACCAAGTTTTCCAGCCATATTTGGATCAGTTCGTCGTCGTTTTCATCGATGACATTCTGGTTTACTCTAAGACTAAATATGACCATGATGAGCATCTTAGAGTAGTTCTTCAGATACTTGGGAGAAACAACTCTATTATAAGTTGAGCAAGTGTGAATTCTGGTTGAGGGAAGTAATGTTTTTGGGGCATGTAGTTTCTGCTGAAGGGATCCGAGTTAATCCTAGAAAGATTGAGGCTGTACTTGATTAGAAATAGCCTATGAACATTTTTGAGATCAACAGTTTTTTGGGTCTTGCGGGCTGCCACATTAGGTTTGTCGAGGGGTTCTTGTTAATTACAGCTCCCCTGACTCAGCTTTTGTGTAAGAACTCTCATTTTTTCTGGATTGATGAACAACAATCGAGCTTTAAAAAGCTCAAAATTTTTTGACTCAGGCTTCTGTTCTGATACAGCCTGAATCTGGTAAGGAGTTCATGGTTTGTAGTGATGCGTCGTATGTCGGTTTAGGATGTGTTCTGATGCAAGATGGTAAGGTTGTGGCTCATGCGTCCTGACAACTTAAGTCACACGAGGGGAATTATCCGTCGCATGATCTCTAGTTAGGTTCCGTGGTTTTTGCCTTAAAGGTTTAGAGACACTATCTGTATGGTGATAGGTGTATCATCTACACCGATCACAAGAGCCTTAAGTACCTTATTACTCAAAAGGAGTTGAACCTTAGGTAACGTAGATGGACTGAACTGCTTAAGGATTACGATTGCACTATAGAGTATCATCCTAGTAAGGCTAATATGGTGGCCAATGCTCTTAGTCGTAGAGCAATGTCTAATTTGAGGGTGATGTTTGCTCGCCTAAGTCTGTTTGATGATGGGAGTTTGCTAGATGAGTTGCAAGTTAAGCCAACTTAGATTGATCAGATTTGAGATAAACAGTTAGGGGATGAATCACTGGTTCTGCGTTTCCGTCAGGTAGATGATGGTAGTGTAATGACCCAAAACTCACAAGCATAAAAAAAAGTATATTATCGGGCCTCCGCCTTAGTAAATTGAGTTCGAAAATAATTATTAGAAATATTTACTAGACTAGTTGTGTGTTTAATTAGGTATTAATTGGGTGAATTTAGTTTAATTAAGAGAAATTAGGAAAAAGGACTAAATTGATCTAGGGGTAAAAGTTGAATTATAGATTAATAAAAAATAAAAAGGATTAAAATAGCAATTAAGCCATTAATAAGAAATGGGATGGTAAAAGTGATAAAAATCTTAGATTTTTATGTTTTATATATATTATTTTATTTTATAATATAATATATTATATTGTATTATATTATATAAATTAAATAGATGACAAATGTATGGTAAAGATTAAGACAAGTGTAATAGTAATAATTACATAGGTACACTTGTAATAAAAATAAATATATGCTTAAATAATAAGTAAAAGATTTTATTATTATTAATATTATTAGTTATAATAAAATAAATAAAGTAAAGTAAGTAAAATAAAAAGACAAAGAAACAAAAGAAGAACAGAATAGAAACAGAGAAAGAGACGAAAAACAGGGGAAGAAAAAGGGAAAGAAAAGAAAAGGGGAAATTGAGATTTTAAAGCTTCAAGTTAATTGGTAAGCTAAATTTAGCCCTTTTCTCTTCATTTTGATGTTTTAGAAGCTTTAAAACAAAGTTTTGTTGAAATTAAGTGGAGGTTATGGAAGTTTATAGGTTTTTGAACATGATTCATTTTGAACAAGTTGTTAAATTAGGGGTTTAGTTGATAGAATTTCTAGTTAGAATAGATAAAAAGATTGATTTGTAAACTAAGTTGTAAGTTTTACATAGTTGGGATTAAGTTATAAAAAGCCTTAAATTAGGGTTTATGTTGAATAAATGAAGGAATTGAGGGTTTATTTGATAGAGTTTCTAGTTAGAGTTGATAAAAGGATTAAATTGTGAACTAAACTATAAGTTTTGAATTTTAGGGATTAAATTGAGGAAAATTCAAAATTAGTGAAAAAAATGCTGAAAAATTAGTAGATAAATTTGAGTTTAGAAGAAATTTGAGTAGAAATAGAGTGTGAATTAAGTTAGAAAAAAAAGTAAGCTTAGTTAAAATTAAATTGGGAATAAGTAGGAATTGAATAAAATTTAATTATTATTATTATTATTAATGTTGTAATTAATAGTGAAAATAATTATTATTTTCGTAGCTAACAAGGAAAACGAGGCATCGACATCCAAAGGAAAAGAAAAGATCGTTGAGGAGTAAACGCATATTTCGGGTTTGTATTACTATAACTTAATCTATTTAATAAATGCTATATTGAAATTGTATTCATGAGGCATTTAAAGTAAGGTAAGTGATAACATTTGAAATTAAGTAAGAATATGTGTAAATATTGAAATATATGTGAATTGAAATAATGGATGTTTTGAATTGTTTGAGTATTTGAGATTGTTGTGGAAATGGATTTGAAATTCGGAAAGTAAAATAATACCCTATTAACTTATCGGACTAGATTGGATACAAATGGCATGCCATTGGATTTGTGATGTGATGATGAGATTTGTAGTTCGGCCGAGAAGATGATTATATTATTATATGCTTCGGTTTATCCGAAGAGGCATTTAATGCCTTATTGGTGTGTTAGGGAGGATATGATACATTGGTGTGTTATGGAGGATTTAAATAATTCCGGGTGTGTTTAGTTTGGATAATCTGGTGTGTTTGGGTGGAATCCGCGTATCTGTCAGAGTCCGAGCTTTGTTAATAGGGTAAATAATTGAAATGAAAATTTGAAAATGAAATTGTTGATTTGTCACTATAGAAAAATACGAGAAAGAATGTATGAGTTAAATTATGAATTGAATTAGAATGAAAATATATATATTTAAAAGTTATGGAATGATATATGAATATGTATATTTGGTTTTTAAGTGATTTATAAAGATTATGGTCAATATTTGAAATTTTATTATTATTAAATAGTTTAATTTATAGTAATACCATTGAGTGTAAAAATACTCAGCGTACGGTTGTTTCCGTACGCAGGTTGTAGAAGTCAAGTATTGAGCCAGCATCCAAAACCAGACCCGACTTCAGCAAATTTTGGTGATGTATATTTTCTTTTAGAATGTGGCATGTACATAGGATGTGTATAAACGTTATTATGTTTTGAATATAAATAGCTAAAAATGTTAGTATTATAAATCTAAGAATTTTAATGAAAGAAATTTATCCATTCCAAATTAATTAGTACATTGATAAATTTAAATTGATATTGAATTAATTGAGTTTGATTAGAATGCATTTAGAATAGAAAATAAGAATGTGAAATGAATTGGTTGAATTGGCTGAATTGGTTATGTTTGTAAAAATTTATGGTTTTATTTGCAGGAGGTTTAGTGTAAAAGTAAGCAGAAATGCTGCCGAAATTTTTATAAAAAAAAATCACTTTGTAATTTTTATATGAATTTATGATTTTATCTTAATATGTTTGATATTTATTTAAGAATTATTGTAAATTATCAGATATGTCCGGTAATGCCTCGTAACCCTATTCTGGTGATGGTTTAGGGTTAGGGGGTGTTACAGGTAATATGTCTTATTTTGGGCTGAATGGTGATAGGGTTTTGTGTTTTCGAGGACGGGTTTGTATACTGAATGACTTTGATTTGATACAGTTAATTATGAGGGAAGTTTATAATAGCCCACATGTTATGCATCCCGGTGGAAATAAAATGTATCGAGATTTTCGTGAACTGTATTGGTGGCTGGGTTTGAAATGAGAGGTAACTAATTTTGTTTTTTGTTGTCTGACGTTCAAACAAGTTAAGTTTAAGCATCAATTGCCTTTGGGTTTGCTCCAACCTGTTAAGATTCCCTTATGGAAATGGAAATGCGTGACTATGAACTTCGTTAATGGGTTGCCCTTAACACCTACTAAGATGGATTCTGTATGGGTTATCGTGGATCAGTTGACTAAGTCTGCTCACTTTATTCCTGGTCGAATAGATTATTCTCTTCAGAAATTTGGCCAAGCTATACTTTCTGAGATCGTGAGACTTTATGGGGTTCCGGTTTCATTAATTTCAGATAGGAATCCTCACTTCACTTTTTGGTTTTGGAGGAAGCTTCATGAGGCTCTGGGTTCGATGTTGGATTTCAGTACAACGTTTCATCCTCAAACACATGGTCAATCTGAGAGGGTGATTCAGATACTGGAGGATATGCTTCAGAGTTGCGTAATTGATTTCTGAGGTAGTTGGGTGGAATTTCTGCCTTTAGCTGAGTTCACCTACAATAATAGTTTTCAGTCTAGCATTCAGATGGCACCTTAGGAGACTTTGTATGGTCATAAGTGTCGTACTCTGCTGTTTTGGACTGAGTTGTGTGAATGACGAGTTTTGAGTTCTGAGTTGGTTTATGAGACTAAAGACAAAGTTAGACTGATTCGGGATCGTCTTAACGCGACTTCTAATAGACAGGAGTCCTTTACAAATATAAAAAGAGGGATATTGAGTACTCCGTGGGTGATTTCGTGTTTCTTATGGTATCTCCATGGAAGAAGGTTCTACGGTTCGGACGTAAGGGAAAGTTGAGCCCTAGGTTCATTGGGCGGTATCAGATTGTGAAGCGTGTGAGACTAGTTGCGTATCAGTTAGAGCTACCTCCAGAGTTAGACCGTATCCATGATGTATTTCACGTCTCCATGTTGAGGTGATATCGTCGGACCCATATCATATTGTTCCAGTTGAGGACATTGATGTTAGAAAAGATTTGACTTTTGAAGAGGAGTTGGTTCGGATTCTGGATCAAGATGTGAAAGTTTTGAGAAAAAAATATTCTATTAGTGAAGGTTCTGTGGTGGAATCATGGCACTGAGGAAGCCACGTAGGAACCTGAGGACTCGATTCATCAACAGTATCTGCATCTGTTTGAATCGGGTAAATTTCGAGGTCGAAATTTCTTTTAGGGGGTAGAGTTGTAACACCTTGATTTATTTTTGTTTTTATGAATTTTGTTATAAATGAGTATTTGCTTCAGTGGTTAAGTGATGTGGGTGTGTGTTTGAGGTTTTGGGTTCAAGTCCCATTTTTGGAAATTTTGCTATTTTTGTTCCTAGCCTTATCCCTAACGGTTGGACTTATATTATATTTTCAGTCAACTAATATTAAAATGAACCTGCTGGTTCAAGTGGTAAGGTGTTAGCTTGCTTTAGGGTCTTATGTTCAAACCCCCGTGTGAGCGAAGGATGATAATTTTTTCTTCTGTGAGTGTGTGCTGGTTATGTAGTAGAAGTTAGGTGGAATTATAACTCTGTGGTAGTGGATGAGTGATAGTGGGTCAGTTTTGGCGGGATTTGTTAGTTAATGGGATAGTGGGAGTTGGGATATTATTGATTTAATTATTTTAATTTTAATTTTGTTATTTTTTCTAGAAAAAATCCCAATTCTTTTGTTTCACGAGTGTTCTTGCTCTTTTTCCCTTTTCTTTGTTTTTCTTTTGGTGCCTTATTGTTTCTGCAATCGTTGTGGTTTTTGCTTTGTTTTGGTCTCAAACGTTTTCTTCTCTCCTGGCGGTCTGCCTATCTGGGTAATTTTTGGTAAAAGTTCTTTAGATTTTTGTAATATGAATTTTTTTGGGTGTGATTTAGGTGAACTCTTGTGTAGGTGTTAATCAAGGGGGCCAGAACTCATTTTCTGTCGTGCAGTGTGTTTGGACTGTCGTATCTGTCTCGGTAAGTGATTGAGCTTTTGAATGGTTGATACTTTCGAGTATGTCGATTGGGGTTTTGGTAATTTGGTGTTCCGATACTTAAAATTGATCGTTTGAATAATGTTTCTAGGTTTCGAAGGTCTCTTGGGGGTATTCGTGTAAAAAATGAACCAGGTGTATAACGAAAACGTAAGAAAATGGTAATCGGTGAGAGTAAAAAATTGAGCCTGTCGACGCCACACAGTCGTGTGGTAGGCCATTGTATGACACACGGTCGTGTATGACGCACAACTTAGGCGATTTGCGCCGTGTGGGCCCACATAGGTAACCCACACTGGATGTGGGCCCAAACTTCAGAATTTTTTTCTATGGTCATACACGTCATTTCGATCGACTGTGGGTCTTTCTTAAAGTAGATTTTTGTGGTATTAGCTTTAAAGGATGAAATCTACTACTCTATTAGATTAAAATTGACATAAATAACATATATATGAGTATTATGAAATACAATATGCATGATCTGTTCTATTATGTATAAGCATGTGTAATATCTGTCATATGAGCATGCGTGAAATATTAATTCTGATATTTGTTATTACTATCCGTAATTAGTTATGGGGCGTGATATGTTTTATGTAGAGGAAGTATTCTTTATGAGGCGATATCTCGCCAATATACTGGCAGCACTATGTGTCGTATGGACACTATGTGGTGTGTAGGGCTGGGTGGGTGTTTTATACCCCACCTGGTGTGTTGGGATGGTTGGAGTTGTTGTGTAGGGGATGGGGGTACGACTATGGATATCTGTATTTGTATGATTCTGTTATAAATCTGATTTTGTAAAAGATTTATATCTGTATCTGTTCTGTCATATGATTGAATCTGAATTTGTGTTTCTGTTGAGTTACACACTGATTTTTAAAACTCATCATCTGTTTGTTTGTTACTTTCAAGTGATCCTGAGACTTAGGCGGGTCGGTGCAACGGGAGCTCAGATATGCCACGATTGCTTAAAACATTATTTACATAATTTGCTTAATTAAGATTTTGATTATGGGAGTTTTGTAATTTTGGGACTTTCTAGACATTTGGGTTTTTACTTTTATTTGGATTTTAATTTGAGATATCTTGCGATGACGTTTGATAAAATGATTTTTGAAAACAAATGTTTTTCTATCATAAACTTTTTTAGAGGAAATAACTCAGTTTTTCAAAATATAACGATTTAAGCACTTCTGCTGCAAAATATTTGATTTACTTAAAAATGTAAATAATTGACGGTTTTAACTGATAAGCATAACAACACGTTTTTAAAAAAATAAGTGGACTCTTTTTTGGTAACAAAAATATATGATATTTTCAACATGATAAGGTTGAATTTACAATTCTTTTTCGTAATATTCCAAATTCGGCTATAACGTCTAGGCCGGGTTTGTGGTGTTACAGATGTGTTTGAAAAGGATATCATGGAATGAACTATTCAGTATGGGTTTGTTATGTGATATGGAATAGTTATGTACATTTGAATTGAAAAGGAAAATGATTGAATGTGTGATTAATGATTTTAATATTGAAATATTATGCATGTTATGTTACATGTTATGGTTAATATGTTCTTATATATGGGTATAGTTACTAACTTGTGAATTGGTGTGGTTAGAAAGAAATGTGCATGTAGGGAATAAACATTGCTTGTATGGTTTAATCATGTACTTATTTATTTGGCAAGTTTGAGTTTTTCTTATACGAGCTTATTAAGCACCGATTGCTTATGTAGTTGTTTTTCTCTGTTTTGTAGATATTTGAAAAGCTCGGCCGGTTGGAATATTGTCGAAGCTCTATCACACTATCTATTGACCATTTTTGTAGTTTTTGGCTATTTTGAAAAATGATTATAAATGGCATGTATAGGACTTTGATGTAATAGATACTTTAGATTAGCTTGTAAATATGGTGTGTTTTGGTCTTGCTTGTATCTGCTTGTATATATATGTGGTTGGGTTTGGCTTGTAAATGCTTAAAGTTATATGGTTATGGTCATTTTGGGTTTGCTTTTAAAGTGGTAAGCTATGGTGGTGTAGTATGATATTGAAATGGTCTTTTCGGTTTTAATGTTATGTGTTTAAGGTGTAAATTGTAACTTTGTTCTTGAATTGAATTGGTGTGTGAATTTAGGTTCCTTTTGATGGCATATTGGTTAGACATAGGATGGTTTAATATTTAGTATATAT
The DNA here is from genome assembly GCF_007990345.1 of Gossypium hirsutum. Lineage (NCBI taxonomy): Eukaryota > Viridiplantae > Streptophyta > Magnoliopsida > Malvales > Malvaceae > Gossypium > Gossypium hirsutum. The sequence continues at coordinate 53,942,698 of NC_053441.1, read as the reverse complement.
TTGGTGTTTTGAATGTACTTTTGACCATGTGAAATAGGCTAATTATGGTATGACTTTTTGTGCAAGAAATGGTGCTTGAATTGGCTTGATATAGGGGTGAAAGTGGAGCACACGACCTGGGATATGGGCTATCACACAACCATGTGCCACAAATGGCCACCCCACACGGTCGTGTGACTATATTGTTTTAGGTGCAGGATTCACACGGTCTGTGACACGGCTGTGTGACCCAACATCGAATACACACACTGTTTGGCACACGACTGTGACACTGTGACACCCCTAATTTGACCCTAGTCGGGAAGTGGTTTCGGGACCGCTAAACCGAGTTACAGAAATAATTGAATATAATATTTTATGTCTATTATATGTATATATGCATGTGTGAAAATTTCATGTTTGAATTTTGTTAATTGTAAGTGAATTTTATTAAATAGGACTTATGTGAGAAAATTTAGAAATGTGCTAGGCAAATGTGAAGTGGCCTATTAATGCATGTTATGAAAATGATGGGTTTGCATGTCAAATTACCCAAAATTTGAGCTAGTGGCCGGCCATGCTATGGGTGGAAACATGTTGGGAACATGTTGGCTTAGTGTGTTATGTTAGAAAGAATAAATAAAGGGTTAGTAATTAAGTAATGAAAAGGGAGGGGTGATGAAAACAAAGTTGTCTCATCCATCCCCCCCTCCAATTGCCGTAACTAGACAAAGAAAAGAAAAAAAAAGGGTGTTCATCCTTTAACACCTTGGCCGAAAATTTGAAGGAGGAAGGAAGAAGAAAGGTTGAAGAGATTCGGCCATGCATGTAACTAGACTAAGGTATGTTTGATGATGTTCCATGAGATGCATGCATGTTTTAGTTGTTAGTTTGAGTTCTACCTAGCCCATGGTCTAAATCTTGCTATGTGATGGAGATGATATTCGGCCATGGGTGTTGTCTTTCTTGGTTGGTGTTTTGATGTTGTGGTGATGAGGCATGAAGATGATTGAGCTTGAGTGTTTAATAAAAAGGTTTGGATGTGAGAGTGTGTGAGGAGTAGAAATGAGGGGTCTTAGCAACTTCATGAAGGTTCGGCCATGGTGCTTCAATATTGCACTTGTGTTTAACCCTAGGATTAATTAGTTATATGGTTAGTATGGGTATGGGTGACCGAATATGAGAGCATGAATAGATGGAGAGTTTGGTGAATCGATATGTGGTAAATGTTAAGTGTTAAATGAGATAGAAATGATAGATTAATGTTGCACATTCGGCTATAGTTAGGCATGTTGATGATCTTATCTTGACTTAGATAATTAGGCATAAAAGGGTGGTAATGAGGTTGTGGTTGTTGAATGGTTAGTTGGGTAACAAATGAAGCATTCGGCCATCACTTGGGAGCTTATGTGATGTTGAGTTTAAAATTAGCAAAGGTGATTACCGAATGTCCAAGTATGCATATGCATGTGTGATTAGATTATTGATAGTATGGTAATTGCATGAGGTTATTAGCCGAATAGCTAAGAACATAAAGTAGCAAGATGAAAATTTTACCATGTCGTTTCGTATGTCATAAAATCATTAAAATGTGGATACCAATATATGTAGCAAAGCGGTTAAATGAGTTAATTTATTTGTTTAAGCTCAAGACTCTAAAGGAGAGGCGTCCAACAAGGGAAAGGAAAAAAGTGATCGAATAGCCGCCGAAATTGTTCGACCACATCCGAGGTAAGTTTTAAGTGTTTAAACGTTGAGTAAATTCAATTATAATAGGACATGATGAGTTGATTTAGTAAGATATGATGTGGCCATGATATGTTCTAAGCTCAAATGGTAAGTTCTTAAGTGTTTGAACTTGGGAATTTAAGGGTAATTTGAAATAGTCTGCTTCGGACAGCAGCAGTAACATGACTTTAGAAAATCACCATAAATTTATGGACTTGAATTAGAGGCTGAATGAGACATGAAATTAAAGCTTAATGAGTCTAGTTTCTTATAAAAGAAACCGTGTAAGCAAAGGAATTTCCGATAATGAGATATTTAAAGTTGTGTGAGACGGTGTCAGAATGACTCCGAAATCCCCTGTTCTGTTTTTAGAAAATCATTATAAATTGTACAAAAATGTTTATAAGATAAAATTTATATGTTTAGACTCCTTAATGAGTCTAGTTTCAAATGAAATCAAATACAACACATTTTGAATTCTGTAAAATGAGAAATTTGATTCGTAGTGAAGAGTGGTCAGATTAGTCAAACAGTGAAACAGGGGAAACTTTAAGAAAAATCTGGTATTGATTGGCCAAACCTAAAATTCTGGAAATTTTATGGATGGAAGATATACGAGTCTATATTCAGGAAAAATT